>NC_080835.1:98863107-99176920 GCF_030435755.1 Ochotona princeps | reverse complement strand
GAAGAGCTGTGCTGCTGCTTCAGGCAGTTGCCATTCACCACTGCCGTGAGTTCCCTTGATGTCATATCCACTTTCAGACATATGTGGTGCCAGAGCACTTGGTTTCCATGGCAGCGGGAAATGGCTTGGGCGCTGAACTTGTGTTTGGCTGTGGAGTTTTGAGCGCCTTGAGTGAGGAGCTCCATGGTAGTTTAGTGTGGGTGCTCAACCTGCTTGATTCCATCCCACTGGGCTCAATGGGCATTGGACCGGAAGTGACCAAACAGGGTTTCCTAGATAGCTGGTAGCACAGCTGATGGTATGTGAAGTTCATGACTGAGGTGGAGTTGTTTTGGCACTGGAAGAGCTGTGCTGCTGCTTCGGGCAGTTGCCATTCACCACCGCCCTGAATTCCCTAGGTGTCATATCCACTTTCAGACATATGTGGTGCCAGAGCACTTGGTTTCCATGGCAGCGGGAAATGGCTTGGGCGCTGAACTTGTGTTTGGCTGTGGAGTTTTGAGCGCCTTGAGTGAGGAGCTCCATGTGAGTTTAGTGTGGGTGCTCAACCTGCTTGATTCCATCCCACTGGGCTCAATGGGCATTGGACCAGAAGTGACCAAACAGGGTTTCCTAGATAGCTGCTAGCACAGCTGATGGTATGTGAAGTGAATGAGGCAGGTGGAGTTGTTTTGGCACTGGAAGAGCTGTGCTGCTGCTTCGGGCAGTTGCCATTCACCACCGCCCTGAGTTCCCTAGGTGTCATAGCCACTTTCAGACATATGTGGTGCCAGAGCACTTGGTTTCCATGGCAGCGGGAAATGGCTTGGGCGCTGAACTTGTGTTTGGCTGATGAGTTTTGAGCGCCTTGAGTGAGGAGCTCCATGTGAGTTTAGTGTGGGTGCTCAACCTGCTTGATTCCATCCCACTGGGCTCAATGGGCATTGGACCGGAAGTGACCAAACAGGGTTTCCTAGATAGCTGCTAGCACAGCTGATGGTATGTGAAGTTCATGAGGCAGGTGAAGTTGGTTTTGGCACTGGAAGAGCTGTGCTGCTGCTTCGGGCAGTTGCCATTCACCACCGCCCTGAGTTCCCTAGGTGTCATAGCCACTTTCAGACATATGTGGTGCCAGAGCACTTGGTTTCCATGGCAGCGGGAAATGGCTTGGGCGCTGAACTTGTGTTTGGCTGTGGAGTTTTGAGCGCCTTGAGTGAGGAGCTCCATGTGAGTTTAGTGTGGGTGCTCAACCTGCTTGATTCCATCCCACTGGGCTCAATGGGCATTGGACCGGAAGTGACCAAACAGGTTTCCTAGATAGCTGCTAGCACAGCTGATGGTATGTGAAGTGAATGAGGCAGGTGGAGTTGTTTTGGCACTGGAAGAGCTGTGCTGCTGCTTCGGGCAGTTGCCATTCACCACTGCCGTGAGTTCCCTTGGTGTCATATCCACTTTCAGACATATGTGGTGCCAGAGCACTTGGTTTCCATGGCAGCGGGAAATGGCTTGGGCGCTGAACTTGTGTTTGGCTGTGGAGTTTTGAGCGCCTTGAGTGAGGAGCTCCATGTGAGTTTAGTGTGGGTGCTCAACCTGCTTGATTCCATCCCACTGGGCTCAATGGGCATTGGACCAGAAGTGACCAAACAGGGTTTCCTAGATAGCTGCTAGCACAGCTGATGGTATGTGAAGTGAATGAGGCAGGTGGAGTTGTTTTGGCACTGGAAGAGCTGTGCTGCTGCTTCGGGCAGTTGCCATTCACCACCGCCCTGAGTTCCCTAGGTGTCATAGCCACTTTCAGACATATGTGGTGCCAGAGCACTTGGTTTCCATGGCAGCGGGAAATGGCTTGGGCGCTGAACTTGTGTTTGGCTGTGGAGTTTTGAGCGCCTTGAGTGAGGAGCTCCATGTGAGTTTAGTGTGGGTGCTCAACCTGCTTGATTCCATCCCACTGGGCTCAATGGGCATTGGACCGGAAGTGACCAAACAGGGTTTCCTAGATAGCTGCTAGCACAGCTGATGGTATGTGAAGTTCATGAGGCAGGTGAAGTTGGTTTTGGCACTGGAAGAGCTGTGCTGCTGCTTCGGGCAGTTGCCATTCACCACCGCCCTGAGTTCCCTAGGTGTCATAGCCACTTTCAGACATATGTGGTGCCAGAGCACTTGGTTTCCATGGCAGCGGGAAATGGCTTGGGCGCTGAACTTGTGTTTGGCTGTGGAGTTTTGAGCGCCTTGAGTGAGGAGCTCCATGTGAGTTTAGTGTGGGTGCTCAACCTGCTTGATTCCATCCCACTGGGCTCAATGGGCATTGGACCCGAAGTGACCAAACAGGTTTCCTAGATAGCTGCTAGCACAGCTGATGGTATGTGAAGTGAATGAGGCAGGTGGAGTTGTTTTGGCACTGGAAGAGCTGTGCTGCTGCTTCGGGCAGTTGCCATTCACCACTGCCGTGAGTTCCCTTGGTGTCATATCCACTTTCAGACATATGTGGTGCCAGAGCACTTGGTTTCCATGGCAGCGGGAAATGGCTTGGGCGCTGAACTTGTGTTTGGCTGTGGAGTTTTTGAGCGCCTTGAGTGAGGAGCTCCATGTGAGTTTAGTGTGGGTGCTCAACGTGCTTGATTCCATCCCACTGGGCTCAGTGGGCATTGGACCGGAAGTGACCAAACAGGGTTTCCTAGATAGCTGCTAGCACAGCTGATGGTATGTGAAGTTCATGAGGCAGGTGGAGTTGTTTTGGCACTGGAAGAGCTGTGCTGCTGCTTCGGGCAGTTGCCATTCACCACCGCCCTGAGTTCCCGAGATGTCATATCCACTTTCAGACATATGTGGTGCCAGAGCACTTGGTTTCCATGGCAGCGGGAAATGGCTTGGGCACTGAACTTGTGTTTGGCTGTGGAGTTTTGAGCGCCTTGAGTGAGGAGCTCCATGTGAGTTTAGTGTGGGTGCTCAACCTGCTTGATTCCATCCCACTGGGCTCAATGGGCATTGGACCGGAAGTGACCAAACAGGGTTTCCTAGATAGCTGCTAGCACAGCTGATGTTATGTGAAGTCCATGACTGAGGTGGATTTGTTTTGGCACTGGAAGAGCTGTGCTGCTGCTTCGGGCAGTTGCCATTCACCACCGCCCTGAGTTCCCTAGGTGTCATAGCCACTTTCAGACATATGTGGTGCCAGAGCACTTGGTTTCCACGGCACCAGGAAATTGCTTGTGGGCTAAACTTGTGTTTGGCTTTGCAGGTTTTGAGCGCCTTGAGTGAGGAGCTCCATGTGAGTTTAGTGTGGGTGCTCAACCTGCTTGATTCCATCCCACTGGGCTCAATGGGCATTGGACCGGAAGTGACCAAACAGGGTTTCCTAGATAGCTGCTAGCACAGCTGATGGTATGTGAAGTGAATGAGGCAGGTGGAGTTGTTTTGGCACTGGAAGAGCTGTGCTGCTGCTTCGGACAGTTGCCATTCACCACCACCCTGAGTTCCCTAGGTGTCATATCCACT
Organism: Ochotona princeps; assembly: GCF_030435755.1. Lineage (NCBI taxonomy): Eukaryota > Metazoa > Chordata > Mammalia > Lagomorpha > Ochotonidae > Ochotona > Ochotona princeps. The sequence continues at coordinate 99,173,446 of NC_080835.1, read as the reverse complement.
TTCAGACATATGTGGTGCCAGAGCACTTGGTTTCCATGGCAGCGGGAAATGGCTTGGGCGCTGAACTTGTGTTTGGCTGTGGAGTTATGAGCGCCTTGAGTGAGGAGCTCCATGTGAGTTTAGTGTGGGTGCTCAACCTGCTTGATTCCATCCCACTGGGCTCAATGGGCATTGGACCGGAAGTGACCAAACAGGGTTTCCTAGATAGCTGCTAGCACAGCTGATGGTATGTGAAGTGAATGAGGCAGGTGGAGTTGTTTTGGCACTGGAAGAGCTGTGCTGCTGCTTCGGGCAGTTGCCATTCACCACTGCCGTGAGTTCCCTTGGTGTCATATCCACTTTCATACATATGTGGTGCCAGAGCACTTGGTTTCCATGGCAGCGGGAAATGGCTTGGGCGCTGAACTTGTGTTTGGCTGTGGAGTTTTGAGCGCCTTGAGTGAGGAGCTCCATGTGAGTTTAGTGTGGGTGCTCAACCTGCTTGATTCCATCCCACTGGGCTCAATGGGCATTGGACCGGAAGTGACCAAACAGGGTTTCCTAGATAGCTGCTAGCACAGCTGATGGTATGTGAAGTTCATGAGGCAGGTGAAGTTGGTTTTGGCACTGGAAGAGCTGTGCTGCTGCTTCGGGCAGTTGCCATTCACCACCGCCCTGAGTTCCCTAGGTGTCATATCCACTTTCAGACATATGTGGTGCCAGAGCACTTGGTTTCCATGGCAGCGGGAAATGGCTTGGGCGCTGAACTTGTGTTTGGCTGTGGAGTTTTGAGCGCCTTGAGTGAGGAGCTCCATGTGAGTTTAGTGTGGGTGCTCAACCTGCTTGATTCCATCCCACTGGGCTCAATGGGCATTGGACCGGAAGTGACCCAACAGGGTTTCCTAGATAGCTGCTAGCACAGCTGATGGTATGTGAAGTTCATGAGGCAGGTGGAGTTGTTTTGGCACTGGAAGAGCTGTGCTGCTGCTTCGGGCAGTTGCCATTCACCACCGCCCTGAGTTCCCTAGGTGTCATAGCCACTTTCAGACATATGTGGTGCCAGAGCACTTGGTTTCCATGGCAGCGGGAAATGGCTTGGGCGCTGAACTTGTGTTTGGCTGTGGAGTTTTGAGCGCCTTGAGTGAGGAGCTCCATGTGAGTTTAGTGTGGGTGCTCAACCTGCTTGATTCCATCCCACTGGGCTCAATGGGCATTGGACCGGAAGTGACCAAACAGGGTTTCCTAGATAGCTGCTAGCACAGCTGATGGTATGTGAAGTTCATGAGGCAGGTGAAGTTGGTTTTGGCACTGGAAGAGCTGTGCTGCTGCTTCGGGCAGTTGCCATTCACCACCGCCCTGAGTTCCCTAGGTGTCATAGCCACTTTCAGACATATGTGGTGCCAGAGCACTTGGTTTCCATGGCAGCGGGAAATGGCTTGGGCGCTGAACTTGTGTTGGGCTGTGGAGTTTTGAGCGCCTTGAGTGAGGAGCTCCATGTGAGTTTAGTGTGGGTGCTCAACCTGCTTGATTCCATCCCACTGGGCTCAATGGGCATTGGACCGGAAGTGAGCAAACAGGTTTCCTAGATAGCTGCTAGCACAGCTGATGGTATGTGAAGTGAATGAGGCAGGTGGAGTTGTTTTGGCACTGGAAGAGCTGTGCTGCTGCTTCGGGCAGTTGCCATTCACCACTGCCGTGAGTTCCCTTGGTGTCATATCCACTTTCAGACATATGTGGTGCCAGAGCACTTGGTTTCCATGGCAGCGGGAAATGGCTTGGGCGCTGAACTTGTGTTTGGCTGTGGAGTTTTGAGCGCCTTGAGTGAGGAGCTCCATGTGAGTTTAGTGTGGGTGCTCAACCTGCTTGATTCCATCCCACTGGGCTCAATGGGCATTGGACCGGAAGTGACCAAACAGGGTTTCCTAGATAGCTGCTAGCACAGCTAATGGTATGTGAAGTTCATGAGGCAGGTGAAGTTGGTTTTGGCACTGGAAGAGCTGTGCTGCTGCTTCGGGCAGTTGCCATTCACCACCGCCCTGAGTTCCCTAGGTGTCATATCCACTTTCAGACATATGTGGTGCCAGAGCACTTGGTTTCCATGGCAGCGGGAAATGGCTTGGGCGCTGAACTTGTGTTTGGCTGTGGAGTTTTGAGCGCCTTGAGTGAGGAGCTCCATGTGAGTTTAGTGTGGGTGCTCAACCTGCTTGATTCCATCCCACTGGGCTCAATGGGCATTGGACCGGAAGTGACCAAACAGGGTTTCCTAGATAGCTGCTAGCACAGCTGATGGTATGTGAAGTTCATGACTGAGGTGGAGTTGTTTTGGCACTGGAAGAGCTGTGCTGCTGCTTCGGGCAGTTGCCATTCACCACCGCCCTGAGTTCCCTAGATGTCATATCCACTTTCAGACATATGTGGTGCCAGAGCACTTGGTTTCCATGGCAGCGGGAAATGGCTTGGGCGCTGAACTTGTGTTTGGCTGTGGAGTTTTGAGCGCCTTGAGTGAGGAGCTCCATGTGAGTTTAGTGTGGGTGCTCAACCTGCTTGATTCCATCCCACTGGGCTCAATGGGCATTGGACCGGAAGTGACCAAACAGGGTTTCCTAGCTAGCTGCTAGCACAGCTGATGGTATGTGAAGTTCATGACTGAGGTGGAGTTGTTTTGGCACTGGAAGAGCTGTGCTGCTGCTTCAGGCAGTTGTCATTCACCACCGCCCTGAATTCCCTAGATGTCATATCCACTTTCAGACATACGTGGTGCCAGAGCACTTGGTTTCCATGGCAGCGGGAAATGGCTTGGGCGCTGAACTTGTGTTTGGCTGTGGAGTTTTGAGCGCCTTGAGTGAGGAGCTCCATGTGAGTTTAGTGTGGGTGCTCAACCTGCTTGATTCCATCCCACTGGGCTCAATGGGCATTGGACCGGAAGTGACCCAACAGGGTTTCCTAGATAGCTGCTAGCACAGCTGATGGTATGTGAAGTGAATGAGGCAGGTGGAGTTGTTTTGGCACTGGAAGAGCTGTGCTGCTGCTTCGGGCAGTTGCCATTCACCACTGCCGTGAGTTCCCTTGGTGTCATATCCACTTTCAGACATATGTGGTGCCAGAGCACTTGGTTTCCATGGCAGCGGGAAATGGCTTGGGCGCTGAACTTGTGTTTGGCTGTGGAGTTTTTGAGCGCCTTGAGTGAGGAGCTCCATGTGAGTTTAGTGTGGGTGCTCAACGTGCTTGATTCCATCCCACTGGGCTCAGTGGGCATTGGACCGGAAGTGACCAAACAGGGTTTCCTAGATAGCTGCTAGCACAGCTGATGGTATGTGAAGTTCATGAGGCAGGTGGAGTTGTTTTGGCACTGGAAGAGCTGTGCTGCTGCTTCGGGCAGTTGCCATTCACCACCGCCCTGAGTTCCCTAGATGTCATATCCACTTTCAGACATATGTGGTGCCAGAGCACTTGGTTTCCATGGCAGCGGGAAATGGCTTGGGCACTGAACTTGTGTTTGGCTGTGGAGTTTTGAGCGCCTTGAGTGAGGAGCTCCATGTGAGTTTAGTGTGGGTGCTCAACCTGCTTGATTCCATCCCACTGGGCTCAATGGGCATTGGACCGGAAGTGACCAAACAGGGTTTCCTAGATAGCTGCTAGCACAGCTGATGGTATGTGAAGTCCATGACTGAGGTGGATTTGTTTTGGCACTGGAAGAGCTGTGCTGCTGCTTCGGGCAGTTGCCATTCACCACCGCCCTGAGTTCCCTAGGTGTCATAGCCACTTTCAGACATATGTGGTGCCAGAGCACTTGGTTTCCACGGCACCAGGAAATTGCTTGTGGGCTAAACTTGTGTTTGGCTTTGCAGGTTTTGAGCGCCTTGAGTGAGGAGCTCCATGTGAGTTTAGTGTGGTTGCTCAACCTGCTTGATTCCATCCCACTGGGCTCAATGGGCATTGGACCGGAAGTGACCAAACAGGGTTTCCTAGATAGCTGCTAGCACAGCTGATGGTATGTGAAGTTCATGACTGAGGTGGAGTTGTTTTGGCACTGGAAGAGCTGTGCTGCTGCTTCGGGCAGTTGCCATTCACCACCGCCCTGAGTTCCCTAGGTGTCATAGCCACTTTCAGACATATGTGGTGCCAGAGCACTTGGTTTCCATGGCAGCGGGAAATGGCTTGGGCGCTGAACTTGTGTTTGGCTGTGGAGTTATGAGCGCCTTGAGTGAGGAGCTCCATGTGAGTTTAGTGTGGGTGCTCAACCTGCTTGATTCCATCCCACTGGGCTCAATGGGCATTGGACCGGAAGTGACCCAACAGGGTTTCCTAGATAGCTGCTAGCACAGCTGATGGTATGTGAAGTGAATGAGGCAGGTGGAGTTGTTTTGGCACTGGAAGAGCTGTGCTGCTGCTTCGGGCAGTTGCCATTCACCACCGCCCTGAGTTCCCTAGGTGTCATAGCCACTTTCAGACATATGTGGTGCCAGAGCACTTGGTTTCCATGGCAGCGGGAAATGGCTTGGGCGCTGAACTTGTGTTTGGCTGTGGAGTTTTGAGCGCCTTGAGTGAGGAGCTCCATGTGAGTTTAGTGTGGGTGCTCAACCTGCTTGATTCCATCCCACTGGGCTCAATGGGCATTGGACCGGAAGTGACCAAACAGGGTTTCCTAGATAGCTGCTAGCACAGCTGATGGTATGTGAAGTGAATGAGGCAGGTGGAGTTGTTTTGGCACTGGAAGAGCTGTGCTGCTGCTTCGGGCAGTTGCCATTCACCACTGCCGTGAGTTCCCTTGGTGTCATATCCACTTTCAGACATATGTGGTGCCAGAGCACTTGGTTTCCATGGCAGCGGGAAATGGCTTGGGCGCTGAACTTGTGTTTGGCTGTGGAGTTTTGAGCGCCTTGAGTGAGGAGCTCCATGTGAGTTTAGTGTGGGTGCTCAACCTGCTTGATTCCATCCCACTGGGCTCAATGGGCATTGGACCGGAAGTGACCCAACAGGGTTTCCTAGATAGCTGCTAGCACAGCTGATGGTATGTGAAGTGAATGAGGCAGGTGGAGTTGTTTTGGCACTGGAAGAGCTGTGCTGCTGCTTCAGGCAGTTGCCATTCACCACTGCCGTGAGTTCCCTTGATGTCATATCCACTTTCAGACATATGTCGTGCCAGAGCACTTGGTTTCCATGGCAGCGGGAAATGGCTTGGGCGCTGAACTTGTGTTTGGCTGTGGAGTTTTGAGCGCCTTGAGTGAGGAGCTCCATGTGAGTTTAGTGTGGGTGCTCAACCTGCTTGATTCCATCCCACTGGGCTCAATGGGCATTGGACCGGAAGTGACCAAACAGGGTTTCCTAGATAGCTGGTAGCACAGCTGATGGTATGTGAAGTTCATGACTGAGGTGGAGTTGTTTTGGCACTGGAAGAGCTGTGCTGCTGCTTCGGGCAGTTTCCATTCACCACCGCCATGAATTCCCTAGGTGTCATATCCACTTTCAGACATATGTGGTGCCAGAGCACTTGGTTTCCATGGCAGCGGGAAATGGCTTGGGCGCTGAACTTGTGTTTGGCTGTGGAGTTTTGAGCGCCTTGAGTGAGGAGCTCCATGTGAGTTTAGTGTGGGTGCTCAACCTGCTTGATTCCATCCCACTGGGCTCAATGGGCATTGGACCGGAAGTGACCAAACAGGGTTTCCTAGATAGCTGCTAGCACAGCTGATGGTATGTGAAGTGAATGAGGCAGGTGGAGTTGTTTTGGCACTGGAAGAGCTGTGCTGCTGCTTCGGGCAGTTGCCATTCACCACCGCCCTGAGTTCCCTAGGTGTCATAGCCACTTTCAGACATATGTGGTGCCAGAGCACTTGGTTTCCATGGCAGCGGGAAATGGCTTGGGCACTGAACTTGTGTTTGGCTGTGGAGTTTTGAGCGCCTTGAGTGAGGAGCTCCATGTGAGTTTAGTGTGGGTGCTCAACCTGCTTGATTCCATCCCACTGGGCTCAATGGGCATTGGACCGGAAGTGACCAAACAGGGTTTCCTAGATAGCTGCTAGCACAGCTGATGGTATGTGAAGTGAATGAGGCAGGTGAAGTTGGTTTTGGCACTGGAAGAGCTGTGCTGCTGCTTCGGGCAGTTGCCATTCACCACCGCCCTGAGTTCCCTAGGTGTCATAGCCACTTTCAGACATATGTGGTGCCAGAGCACTTGGTTTCCACGGCACCAGGAAATTGCTTGTGGGCTAAACTTGTGTTTGGCTTTGCAGGTTTTGAGCGCCTTGAGTGAGGAGCTCCATGTGAGTTTAGTGTGGGTGCTCAACCTGCTTGATTCCATCCCACTGGGCTCAATGGGCATTGGACCGGAAGTGACCAAACAGGGTTTCCTAGATAGCTGCTAGCACAGCTGATGGTATGTGAAGTTCATGACTGAGGTGGAGTTGTTTTGGCACTGGAAGAGCTGTGCTGCTGCTTCGGGCAGTTGCCATTCACCACCGCCCTGAGTTCCCTAGGTGTCATATCCACTTTCAGACATATGTGGTGCCAGAGCACTTGGTTTCCATGGCAGCGGGAAATGGCTTGGGCGCTGAATTTGTGTTTGGCTGTGGAGTTTTGAGCGCCTTGAGTGAGGAGCTCCATGTGAGTTTAGTGTGGGTGCTCAACCTGCTTGATTCCATCCCACTGGGCTCAATGGGCATTGGACCGGAAGTGACCAAACAGGGTTTCCTAGATAGCTGCTAGCACAGCTGATGGTATGTGAAGTTCATGAGGCAGGTGGAGTTGTTTTGGCACTGGAAGAGCTGTGCTGCTGCTTCGGGCAGTTGCCATTCACCACCGCCCTGAGTTCCCTAGGTGTCATAGCCACTTTCAGACATATGTGGTGCCAGAGCACTTGGTTTCCATGGCAGCGGGAAATGGCTTGGGCGCTGAACTTGTGTTTGGCTGTGGAGTTTTGAGCGCCTTGAGTGAGGAGCTCCATGTGAGTTTAGTGTGGGTGCTCAACCTGCTTGATTCCATCCCACTGGGCTCAATGGGCATTGGACCGGAAGTGACCAAACAGGGTTTCCTAGATAGCTGCTAGCACAGCTGATGGTATGTGAAGTTCATGAGGCAGGTGGAGTTGTTTTGGCACTGGAAGAGCTGTGCTGCTGCTTCGGGCAGTTGCCATTCACCACTGCCGTGAGTTCCCTTGGTGTCATATCCACTTTCAGACATATGTGGTGCCAGAGCACTTGGTTTCCATGGCAGCGGGAAATGGCTTGGGCGCTGAACTTGTGTTTGGCTGTGGAGTTTTGAGCGCCTTGAGTGAGGAGCTCCATGTGAGTTTAGTGTGGGTGCTCAACCTGCTTGATTCCATCCCACTGGGCTCAATGGGCATTGGACCGGAAGTGACCAAACAGGGTTTCCTAGATAGCTGCTAGCACAGCTAATGGTATGTGAAGTTCATGAGGCAGGTGAAGTTGGTTTTGGCACTGGAAGAGCTGTGCTGCTGCTTCGGGCAGTTGCCATTCACCACCGCCCTGAGTTCCCTAGGTGTCATAGCCACTTTCAGACATATGTGGTGCCAGAGCACTTGGTTTCCATGGCAGCGGGAAATGGCTTGGGCGCTGAACTTGTGTTTGGCTGTGGAGTTTTGAGCGCCTTGAGTGAGGAGCTCCATGTGAGTTTAGTGTGGGTGCTCAACCTGCTTGATTCCATCCCACTGGGCTCAATGGGCATTGGACCGGAAGTGACCAAACAGGGTTTCCTAGATAGCTGCTAGCACAGCTGATGGTATGTGAAGTTCATGACTGAGGTGGAGTTGTTTTGGCACTGGAAGAGCTGTGCTGCTGCTTCGGGCAGTTGCCATTCACCACCGCCCTGAGTTCCCTAGATGTCATATCCACTTTCAGACATATGTGGTGCCAGAGCACTTGGTTTCCATGGCAGCGGGAAATGGCTTGGGCGCTGAACTTGTGTTTGGCTGTGGAGTTTTGAGCGCCTTGAGTGAGGAGCTCCATGTGAGTTTAGTGTGGGTGCTCAACCTGCTTGATTCCATCCCACTGGGCTCAATGGGCATTGGACCGGAAGTGACCAAACAGGGTTTACTAGATAGCTGCTAGCACAGCTGATGGTATGTGAAGTGAATGAGGCAGGTGGAGTTGTTTTGGCACTGGAAGAGCTGTGCTGCTGCTTCGGGCAGTTGCCATTCACCACCGCCCTGAGTTCCCTAGGTGTCATAGCCACTTTCAGACATATGTGGTGCCAGAGCACTTGGTTTCCATGGCAGCGGGAAATGGCTGGGCGCTGAACTTGTGTTTGGCTGTGGAGTTTTGAGCGCCTTGAGTGAGGAGCTCCATGTGAGTTTAGTGTGGGTGCTCAACCTGCTTGATTCCATCCCACTGGGCTCAATGGGCATTGGACCGGAAGTGACCAAACAGGGTTTCCTAGATAGCTGCTAGCACAGCTGATGGTATGTGAAGTTCATGACTGAGGTGGAGTTGTTTTGGCACTGGAAGAGCTGTGCTGCTGCTTCGGGCAGTTGCCATTCACCACCGCCCTGAGTTCCCTAGATGTCATATCCACTTTCAGACATATGTGGTGCCAGAGCACTTGGTTTCCATGGCAGCGGGAAATGGCTTGGGGGCTGAACTTGTGTTTGGCTGTGGAGTTTTGAGCGCCTTGAGTGAGGAGCTCCATGTGAGTTTAGTGTGGGTGCTCAACCTGCTTGATTCCATCCCACTGGGCTCAATGGGCATTGGACCGGAAGTGACCAAACAGGGTTTCCTAGATAGCTGCTAGCACAGCTGATGATATGTGAAGTCCATGACTGAGGTGGAGTTGTTTTGGCACTGGAAGAGCTGTGCTGCTGCTTCAGGCAGTTGCCATTCACCACCGCCCTGAGTTCCCTAGGTGTCATAGCCACTTTCAGACATATGTGGTGCCAGAGCACTTGGTTTCCACGGCACCAGGAAATTGCTTGTGGGCTAAACTTGTGTTTGGCTGTGCAGGTTTTGAGCGCCTTGAGTGAGGAGCTCCATGTGAGTTTAGTGTGGGTGCTCAACCTGCTTGATTCCATCCCACTGGGCTCAATGGGCATTGGACCGGAAGTGACCAAACAGGGTTTCCTAGATAGCTGCTAGCACAGCTGATGGTATGTGAAGTGAATGAGGCAGGTGGAGTTGTTTTGGCACTGGAAGAGCTGTGCTGCTGCTTCGGGCATTTGCCATTCACCATTGCCCTGAGTTCCCTAGGTGTCATAGCCACTTTCAGACTTTTGTGGTGCCAGAGCACTTGGTTTCCATGGCAGCGGGAAATGGCTTGGGCGCTGAACTTGTGTTTGGCTGTGGAGTTTTGAGCGCCTTGAGTGAGGAGCTCCATGGTAGTTTAGTGTGGGTGCTCAACCTGCTTGATTCCATCCCACTGGGCTCAATGGGCATTGGACCGGAAGTGACCAAACAGGGTTTCCTAGATACCTGCTAGCACAGCTGATGGTATGTGAAGTTCATGAGGCAGGTGGAGTTGTTTTGGAACTGGAAGAGCTGTGCTGCTGCTTTGGGCAGTTGCCATTCACCACCGCCCTGAGTTCCCTAGGTGTCATATCCACTTTCAGACATATGTGGTGCCAGAGCACTTGGTTTCCATGGCAGCGGGAAATGGCTTGGGCGCTGAACTTGTGTTTGGCTGTGGAGTTTTGAGCGCCTTGAGTGAGGAGCTCCATGTGAGTTTAGTGTGGGTGCTCAACCTGCTTGATTCCATCCCACTGGGCTCAATGGGCATTGGACCGGAAGTGACCAAACAGGGTTTCCTAGATAGGTGCTAGCACAGCTGATGGTATGTGAAGTTCATGACTGAGGTGGAGTTGTTTTGGCACTGGAAGAGCTGTGCTGCTGCTTCGGGCAGTTGCCATTCACCACCGCCCTGAGTTCCCTAGGTGTCATAGCCACTTTCAGACATATGTGGTGCCAGAGCACTTGGTTTCCATGGCAGCGGGAAATGGCTTGGGCGCTGAACTTGTGTTTGGCTGTGGAGTTTTAAGCGCCTTGAGTGAGGAGCTCCATGTTAGTTTAGTGTGGGTGCTCATCCTGCTTGATTCCATCACACTGTGCTCAATGGACATTGGACTGGAAGTGACCAAACAGGGTTTCCTAGATAGCTGCTAGCACAGCTGATGGTATGTGAAGTTCATGAGGCAGGTGGAGTTGTTTTGGCACTGGAAGAGCTGTGCTGCTGCTTCGGGCAGTTGCCATTCACCACCGCCCTGAGTTCCCTAGGTGTCATAGCCACTTTCAGACATATGTGGTGCCAGAGCACTTGGTTTCCATGGCAGCGGGAAATGGCTTGGGCGCTGAACTTGTGTTTGTCTGTGGAGTTTTGACCGCCTTGAGTGAGGAGCTCCATGTGAGTTTAGTGTATGTGCTCAACCTGCTTGATTCCATCCCACTGGGCTCCATGGGCATTGGACCGGAAGTGACCCAACAGGGTTTACTAGATAGCTGCTAGCACAGCTGATGGTATGTGAAGTGAATGAGCAGGTGGAGTTGTTTTGGCACTGGAAGAGCTGTGCTGCTGCTTCGGGCAGTTGCCATTCACCACCGCCCTGAGTTCCCTAGGTGTCATAGCCACTTTCAGACATATGTGGTGCCAGAGCACTTGGTTTCCATGGCAGCGGGAAATGGCTAGGGCGCTGAACTTGTGTTTGGCTGTGGAGTTTTGAGCGCCTTGAGTGAGGAGCTCCATGTGAGTTTAGTGTGGGTGCTCAACCTGCTTGATTCCATCCCACTGGGCTCAATGGGCATTGGACCGGAAGTGACCAAACAGGGTTTCCTAGATAGCTGCTAGCACAGCTGATGGTATGTGAAGTTCATGACTGAGGTGGAGTTGTTTTGGCACTGGAAGAGCTGTGCTGCTGCTTCGGGCAGTTGCCATTCACCACCGCCCTGAGTTCCCTAGATGTCATATCCACTTTCAGACATATGTGGTGCCAGAGCACTTGGTTTCCATGGCAGCGGGAAATGGCTTGGGCGCTGAACTTGTGTTTGGCTGTGGAGTTTTGAGCGCCTTGAGTGAGGAGCTCCATGTGAGTTTAGTGTGGGTGCTCAACCTGCTTGATTCCATCCCACTGGGCTCAATGGGCATTGGACCGGAAGTGACCAAACAGGGTTTCCTAGATAGCTGCTAGCACAGCTGATGATATGTGAAGTCCATGACTGAGGTGGAGTTGTTTTGGCACTGGAAGAGCTGTGCTGCTGCTTCAGGCAGTTGCCATTCACCACCGCCCTGAGTTCCCTAGGTGTCATAGCCACTTTCAGACATATGTGGTGCCAGAGCACTTGGTTTCCACGGCACCAGGAAATTGCTTGTGGGCTAAACTTGTGTTTGGCTGTGCAGGTTTTGAGCGCCTTGAGTGAGGAGCTCCATGTGAGTTTAGTGTGGGTGCTCAACCTGCTTGATTCCATCCCACTGGGCTCAATGGGCATTGGACCGGAAGTGACCAAACAGGGTTTCCTAGCTAGCTGCTAGCACAGCTGATGGTATGTGAAGTTCATGACTGAGGTGGAGTTGTTTTGGCACTGGAAGAGCTGTGCTGCTGCTTCGGGCAGTTGTCATTCACCACCGCCCTGAATTCCCTAGATGTCATATCCACTTTCAGACATATGTGGTGCCAGAGCACTTGGTTTCCATGGCAGCGGGAAATGGCTTGGGCGCTGAACTTGTGTTTGGCTGTGGAGTTTTGAGCGCCTTGAGTGAGGAGCTCCATGTGAGTTTAGTGTGGGTGCTCAACCTGCTTGATTCCATCCCACTGGGCTCAATGGGCATTGGACCGGAAGTGACCAAACAGGGTTTCCTAGATAGCTGCTAGCACAGCTGATGGTATGTGAAGTGAATGAGGCAGGTGGAGTTGTTTTGGCACTGGAAGAGCTGTGCTGCTGCTTCGGGCAGTTGCCATTCACCATTGCCCTGAGTTCCCTAGGTGTCATAGCCACTTTCAGACTTTTGTGGTGCCAGAGCACTTGGTTTCCATGGCAGCGGGAAATGGCTTGGGCACTGAACTTGTGTTTGGCTGTGGAGTTTTGACCGCCTTGAGTGAGGAGCTCCATGTTAGTTTAGTGTGGGTGCTCAACCTGCTTGATTCCATCCCACTGGGCTCAATGGGCATTGGACCGGAAGTGACCAAACAGGGTTTCCTAGATAGCTGCTAGCACAGCTGATGGTATGTGAAGTTCATGAGGCAGGTGGAGTTGTTTTGGCACTGGAAGAGCTGTGCTGCTGCTTTGTGCAGTTGCCATTCACCACCGCCCTGAGTTCCCTAGGTGTCATATCCACTTTCAGACATATGTGGTGCCAGAGCACTTGGTTTCCATGGCAGCGGGAAATGGCTTGGGCGCTGAACTTGTGTTTGGCTGTGGAGTTTTGAGCGCCTTGAGTGAGGAGCTCCATGTGAGTTTAGTGTGGGTGCTCAACCTGCTTGATTCCATCCCACTGGGCTCAATGGGCATTGGACCGGAAGTGACCAAACAGGGTTTCCTAGATAGGTGCTAGCACAGCTGATGGTATGTGAAGTTCATGACTGAGGTGGAGTTGTTTTGGCACTGGAAGAGCTGTGCTGCTGCTTCGGGCAGTTGCCATTCACCACCGCCCTGAGTTCCCTAGGTGTCATAGCCACTTTCAGACATATGTGGTGCCAGAGCACTTGGTTTCCATGGCAGCGGGAAATGGCTTGGCCGCTGAACTTGTGTTTGGCTGTGGAGTTTTAAGCGCCTTGAGTGAGGAGCTCCATGTTAGTTTAGTGTGGGTGCTCATCCTGCTTGATTCCATCACACTGTGCTCAATGGACATTGGACTGGAAGTGACCAAACAGGGTTTCCTAGATAGCTGCTAGCACAGCTGATGGTATGTGAAGTGAATGAGGCAGGTGGAGTTGTTTTGGCACTGGAAGAGCTGTGCTGCTGCTTCGGGCAGTTGCCATTCACCACCGCCCTGAGTTCCCTAGGTGTCATATCCACTTTCAGACATATGTGGTGCCAGAGCACTTGGTTTCCATGGCAGCGGGAAATGGCTTGGGCGCTGAACTTGTGTTTGGCTGTGGAGTTTTGACCGCCTTGAGTGAGGAGCTCCATGTGAGTTTAGTGTATGTGCTCAACCTGCTTGATTCCATCCCACTGGGCTCCATGGGCATTGGACCGGAAGTGACCCAACAGGGTTTACTAGATAGCTGCTAGCACAGCTGATGGTATGTGAAGTGAATGAGCAGGTGGAGTTGTTTTGGCACTGGAAGAGCTGTGCTGCTGCTTCGGGCAGTTGCCATTCACCACCGCCCTGAGTTCCCTAGGTTTCATAGCCACTTTCAGACATATGTGGTGCCAGAGCACTTGGTTTCCATGGCAGCGGGAAATGGCTTGGGCGCTGAACTTGTGTTTGGCTGTGGAGTTTTGAGCGCCTTGAGTGAGGAGCTCCATGTGAGTTTAGTGTGGGTGCTCAACCTGCTTGATTCCATCCCACTGGGCTCATTGGGCATTGGACCGGAAGTGACCAAACAGGGTTTCCTAGATAGCTGCTAGCACAGCTGATGGTATGTGAAGTTCATGACTGAGGTGGAGTTGTTTTGGCACTGGAAGAGCTGTGCTGCTGCTTCGGGCAGTTGCCATTCACCACCGCCCTGAGTTCCCTAGATGTCATATCCACTTTCAGACATATGTGGTGCCAGAGCACTTGGTTTCCATGGCAGCGGGAAATGGCTTGGGCGCTGAACTTGTGTTTGGCTGTGGAGTTTTGAGCGCCTTGAGTGAGGAGCTCCATGTGAGTTTAGTGTGGGTGCTCAACCTGCTTGATTCCATCCCACTGGGCTCAATGGGCATTGGACCGGAAGTGACCAAACAGGGTTTCCTAGATAGCTGCTAGCACAGCTGATGATATGTGAAGTCCACGACTGAGGTGGAGTTGTTTTGGCACTGGAAGAGCTGTGCTGCTGCTTCAGGCAGTTGCCATTCACCACCGCCCTGAGTTCCCTAGGTGTCATATCCACTTTCAGACATATGTGGTGCCAGAGCACTTGGTTTCCACGGCACCAGGAAATTGCTTGTGGGCTAAACTTGTGTTTGGCTGTGCAGGTTTTGAGCGCCTTGAGTGAGGAGCTCCATGTGAGTTTAGTGTGGGTGCTCAACCTGCTTGATTCCATCCCACTGGGCTCAATGGGCATTGGACCGGAAGTGACCAAACAGGGTTTCCTAGATAGCTGCTAGCACAGCTGATGGTATGTGAAGTTCATGAGGCAGGTGGAGTTGTTTTGGCACTGGAAGAGCTGTGCTGCTGCTTCGGGCAGTTGCCATTCACCACCGCCCTGAGTTCCCTAGGTGTCATAGCCACTTTCAGACATATGTGGTGCCAGAGCACTTGGTTTCCATGGCAGCGGGAAATGGCTTGGGCGCTGAACTTGTGTTTGGTTGTGGAGTTTTGAGCGCCTTGAGTGAGGAGCTCCATGTGAGTTTAGTGTGGGTGCTCAACCTGCTTGATTCCATCCCACTGGGCTCAATGGGCATTGGACCGGAAGTGACCAAACAGGGTTTCCTAGATAGCTGCTAGCACAGCTGATGGTATGTGAAGTTCATGACTAAGGTGGAGTTGTTTTGGCACTGGAAGAGCTGTGCTGCTGCTTCGGGCAGTTGCCATTCACCACCGCCCTGAGTTCCCTAGGTGTCATAGCCACTTTCAGACATATGTGGTGCCAGAGCACTTGGTTTCCATGGCAGCGGGAAATGGCTTGGGCGCTGAACTTGTGTTTGGCTGTGGAGTTTTGAGCGCCTTGAGTGAGGAGCTCCATGTGAGTTTAGTGTGGGTGCTCAACCTGCTTGATTCCATCCCACTGGGCTCAATGGGCATTGGACCGGAAGTGACCCAACAGGGTTTCCTAGATAGCTGCTAGCACAGCTGATGGTATGTGAAGTTCATGAGGCAGGTGGAGTTGTTTTGGCACTGGAAGAGCTGTGCTGCTGCTTCGGGCAGTTGCCATTCACCACCGCCCTGAGTTCCCTAGGTGTCATAGCCACTTTCAGACATATGTGGTGCCAGAGCACTTGGTTTCCATGGCAGCGGGAAATGGCTTGGGCGCTGAACTTGTGTTTGGCTGTGGAGTTTTGAGCGCCTTGAGTGAGGAGCTCCATGTGAGTTTAGTGTGGGTGCTCAACCTGCTTGATTCCATCCCACTGGGCTCAATGGGCATTGGACCGGAAGTGACCAAACAGGGTTTCCTAGATAGCTGCTAGCACAGCTGATGGTATGTGAAGTTCATGAGGCAGGTGGAGTTGTTTTGGCACTGGAAGAGCTGTGCTGCTGCTTCGGGCAGTTGCCATTCACCACTGCCGTGAGTTCCCTTGGTGTCATATCCACTTTCAGACATATGTGGTGCCAGAGCACTTGGTTTCCATGGCAGCGGGAAATGGCTTGGGCGCTGAACTTGTGTTTGGCTGTGGAGTTTTGAGCGCCTTGAGTGAGGAGCTCCATGTGAGTTTAGTGTGGGTGCTCAACCTGCTTGATTCCATCCCACTGGGCTCAATGGGCATTGGACCGGAAGTGACCAAACAGGGTTTCCTAGATAGCTGCTAGCACAGCTAATGGTATGTGAAGTTCATGAGGCAGGTGAAGTTGGTTTTGGCACTGGAAGAGCTGTGCTGCTGCTTCGGGCAGTTGCCATTCACCACCGCCCTGAGTTCCCTAGGTGTCATAGCCACTTTCAGACATATGTGGTGCCAGAGCACTTGGTTTCCATGGCAGCGGGAAATGGCTTGGGCGCTGAACTTGTGTTTGGCTGTGGAGTTTTGAGCGCCTTGAGTGAGGAGCTCCATGTGAGTTTAGTGTGGGTGCTCAACCTGCTTGATTCCATCCCACTGGGCTCAATGGGCATTGGACCGGAAGTGACCAAACAGGGTTTCCTAGATAGCTGCTAGCACAGCTGATGGTATGTGAAGTTCATGACTGAGGTGGAGTTGTTTTGGCACTGGAAGAGCTGTGCTGCTGCTTCGGGCAGTTGCCATTCACCACCGCCCTGAGTTCCCTAGATGTCATATCCACTTTCAGACATATGTGGTGCCAGAGCACTTGGTTTCCATGGCAGCGGGAAATGGCTTGGGCGCTGAACTTGTGTTTGGCTGTGGAGTTTTGAGCGCCTTGAGTGAGGAGCTCCATGTGAGTTTAGTGTGGGTGCTCAACCTGCTTGATTCCATCCCACTGGGCTCAATGGGCATTGGACCGGAAGTGACCAAACAGGGTTTACTAGATAGCTGCTAGCACAGCTGATGGTATGTGAAGTTCATGAGGCAGGTGGAGTTGTTTTGGCACTGGAAGAGCTGTGCTGCTGCTTCGGGCAGTTGCCATTCACCACCGCCCTGAGTTCCCTAGGTGTCATAGCCACTTTCAGACATATGTGGTGCCAGAGCACTTGGTTTCCATGGCAGCGGGAAATGGCTGGGCGCTGAACTTGTGTTTGGCTGTGGAGTTTTGAGCGCCTTGAGTGAGGAGCTCCATGTGAGTTTAGTGTGGGTGCTCAACCTGCTTGATTCCATCCCACTGGGCTCAATGGGCATTGGACCGGAAGTGACCAAACAGGGTTTCCTAGATAGCTGCTAGCACAGCTGATGGTATGTGAAGTTCATGACTGAGGTGGAGTTGTTTTGGCACTGGAAGAGCTGTGCTGCTGCTTCGGGCAGTTGCCATTCACCACCGCCCTGAGTTCCCTAGATGTCATATCCACTTTCAGACATATGTGGTGCCAGAGCACTTGGTTTCCATGGCAGCGGGAAATGGCTTGGGCGCTGAACTTGTGTTTGGCTGTGGAGTTTTGAGCGCCTTGAGTGAGGAGCTCCATGTGAGTTTAGTGTGGGTGCTCAACCTGCTTGATTCCATCCCACTGGGCTCAATGGGCATTGGACCGGAAGTGACCAAACAGGGTTTCCTAGATAGCTGCTAGCACAGCTGATGATATGTGAAGTCCATGACTGAGGTGGAGTTGTTTTGGCACTGGAAGAGCTGTGCTGCTGCTTCAGGCAGTTGCCATTCACCACCGCCCTGAGTTCCCTAGGTGTCATAGCCACTTTCAGACATATGTGGTGCCAGAGCACTTGGTTTCCACGGCACCAGGAAATTGCTTGTGGGCTAAACTTGTGTTTGGCTGTGCAGGTTTTGAGCGCCTTGAGTGAGGAGCTCCATGTGAGTTTAGTGTGGGTGCTCAACCTGCTTGATTCCATCCCACTGGGCTCAATGGGCATTGTACCGGAAGTGACCAAACAGGGTTTCCTAGATAGCTGCTAGCACAGCTGATGGTATGTGAAGTGAATGAGGCAGGTGGAGTTGTTTTGGCACTGGAAGAGCTGTGCTGCTGCTTCGGGCATTTGCCATTCACCATTGCCCTGAGTTCCCTAGGTGTCATAGCCACTTTCAGACATATGTGGTGCCAGAGCACTTGGTTTGCATGGCAGCGGGAAATGGCTTGGGCGCTGAACTTGTGTTTGGCTGTGGAGTTTTGAGCGCCTTGAGTGAGGAGGTCCATGTGAGTTTAGTGTGGGTGCTCAACCTGCTTGATTCCATCCCACTGGGCTCAATGGGCATTGGACCGGAAGTGACCAAACAGGGTTTCCTAGATACCTGCTAGCACAGCTGATGGTATGTGAAGTTCATGACTGAGGTGGAGTTGTTTTGGAACTGGAAGAGCTGTGCTGCTGCTTCGGGCAGTTGCCATTCACCACCGCCCTGAGTTCCCTAGGTGTCATAGCCACTTTCAGACATATGTGGTGCCAGAGCACTTGGTTTCCATGGCAGCGGGAAATGGCTTGGGCGCTGAACTTGTGTTTGGCTGTGGAGTTTTGAGCGCCTTGAGTGAGGAGCTCCATGTGAGTTTAGTGTGGGTGCTCAACCTGCTTGATTCCATCCCACTGGGCTCAATGGGCATTGGACCGGAAGTGACCAAACAGGGTTTCCTAGATAGGTGCTAGCACAGCTGATGGTATGTGAAGTTCATGACTGAGGTGGAGTTGTTTTGGCACTGGAAGAGCTGTGCTGCTGCTTCGGGCAGTTGCCATTCACCACCGCCCTGAGTTCCCTAGGTGTCATAGCCACTTTCAGACATATGTGGTGCCAGAGCACTTGGTTTCCATGGCAGCGGGAAATGGCTTGGGCGCTGAACTTGTGTTTGGCTGTGGAGTTTTAAGCGCCTTGAGTGAGGAGCTCCATGTTAGTTTAGTGTGGGTGCTCATCCTGCTTGATTCCATCACACTGTGCTCAATGGACATTGGACTGGAAGTGACCAAACAGGGTTTCCTAGATAGCTGCTAGCACAGCTGATGGTATGTGAAGTTCATGAGGCAGGTGGAGTTGTTTTGGCACTGGAAGAGCTGTGCTGCTGCTTCGGGCAGTTGCCATTCACCACCGCCCTGAGTTCCCTAGGTGTCATAGCCACTTTCAGACATATGTGGTGCCAGAGCACTTGGTTTCCATGGCAGCGGGAAATGGCTTGGGCGCTGAACTTGTGTTTGTCTGTGGAGTTTTGACCGCCTTGAGTGAGGAGCTCCATGTGAGTTTAGTGTATGTGCTCAACCTGCTTGATTCCATCCCACTGGGCTCCATGGGCATTGGACCGGAAGTGACCAAACAGGGTTTACTAGATAGCTGCTAGCACAGCTGATGGTATGTGAAGTGAATGAGCAGGTGGAGTTGTTTTGGCACTGGAAGAGCTGTGCTGCTGCTTCGGGCAGTTGCCATTCACCACCGCCCTGAGTTCCCTAGGTGTCATAGCCACTTTCAGACATATGTGGTGCCAGAGCACTTGGTTTCCATGGCAGCGGGAAATGGCTTGGGCGCTGAACTTGTGTTTGGCTGTGGAGTTTTGAGCGCCTTGAGTGAGGAGCTCCATGTGAGTTTAGTGTGGGTGCTCAACCTGCTTGATTCCATCCCACTGGGCTCAATGGGCATTGGACCGGAAGTGACCAAACAGGGTTTCCTAGATAGCTGCTAGCACAGCTGATGGTATGTGAAGTTCATGACTGAGGTGGAGTTGTTTTGGCACTGGAAGAGCTGTGCTGCTGCTTCGGGCAGTTGCCATTCACCACCGCCCTGAGTTCCCTAAATGTCATATCCACTTTCAGACATATGTGGTGCCAGAGCACTTGGTTTCCATGGCAGCGGGAAATGGCTTGGGCGCTGAACTTGTGTTTGGCTGTGGAGTTTTGAGCGCCTTGAGTGAGGAGCTCCATGTGAGTTTAGTGTGGGTGCTCAACCTGCTTGATTCCATCCCACTGGGCTCAATGGGCATTGGACCGGAAGTGACCAAACAGGGTTTCCTAGATAGCTGCTAGCACAGCTGATGATATGTGAAGTCCATGACTGAGGTGGAGTTGTTTTGGCACTGGAAGAGCTGTGCTGCTGCTTCAGGCAGTTGCCATTCACCACCGCCCTGAGTTCCCTAGGTGTCATAGCCACTTTCAGACATATGTGGTGCCAGAGCACTTGGTTTCCACGGCACCAGGAAATTGCTTGTGGGCTAAACTTGTGTTTGGCTGTGCAGGTTTTGAGCGCCTTGAGTGAGGAGCTCCATGTGAGTTTAGTGTGGGTGCTCAACCTGCTTGATTCCATCCCACTGGGCTCAATGGGCATTGGACCGGAAGTGACCAAACAGGGTTTCCTAGCTAGCTGCTAGCACAGCTGATGGTATGTGAAGTTCATGACTGAGGTGGAGTTGTTTTGGCACTGGAAGAGCTGTGCTGCTGCTTCGGGCAGTTGTCATTCACCACCGCCCTGAATTCCCTAGATGTCATATCCTCTTTCAGACATATGTGGTGCCAGAGCACTTGGTTTCCATGGCAGCGGGAAATGGCTTGGGCGCTGAACTTGTGTTTGGCTGTGGAGTTTTGAGCGCCTTGAGTGAGGAGCTCCATGTGAGTTTAGTGTGGGTGCTCAACCTGCTTGATTCCATCCCACTGGGCTCAATGGGCATTGGACCGGAAGTGACCAAACAGGGTTTCCTAGATAGCTGCTAGCACAGCTGATGGTATGTGAAGTTCATGACTGAGGTGGAGTTGTTTTGGCACTGGAAGAGCTGTGCTGCTGCTTCGGGCAGTTGCCATTCACCATTGCCCTGAGTTCCCTAGGTGTCATAGCCACTTTCAGACTTTTGTGGTGCCAGAGCACTTGGTTTCCATGGCAGCGGGAAATGGCTTGGGCGCTGAACTTGTGTTTGGCTGTGGAGTTTTGAGCGCCTTGAGTGAGGAGCTCCATGTTAGTTTAGTGTGGGTGCTCAACCTGCTTGATTCCATCCCACTGGGCTCAATGGGCATTGGACCGGAAGTGACCAAACAGGGTTTCCTAGATAGCTGCTAGCACAGCTGATGGTATGTGAAGTTCATGAGGCAGGTGGAGTTGTTTTGGCACTGGAAGAGCTGTGCTGCTGCTTTGGGCAGTTGCCATTCACCACCGCCCTGAGTTCCCTAGGTGTCATATCCACTTTCAGACATATGTGGTGCCAGAGCACTTGGTTTCCATGGCAGCGGGAAATGGCTTGGGCGCTGAACTTGTGTTTGGCTGTGGAGTTTTGAGCGCCTTGAGTGAGGAGCTCCATGTGAGTTTAGTGTGGGTGCTCAACCTGCTTGATTCCATCCCACTGGGCTCAATGGGCATTGGACCGGAAGTGACCAAACAGGGTTTCCTAGATAGGTGCTAGCACAGCTGATGGTATGTGAAGTTCATGAGGCAGGTGGAGTTGTTTTGGCACTGGAAGAGCTGTGCTGCTGCTTCGGGCAGTTGCCATTCACCACCGCCCTGAGTTCCCTAGGTGTCATAGCCACTTTCAGACATATGTGGTGCCAGAGCACTTGGTTTCCATGGCAGCGGGAAATGGCTTGGCCGCTGAACTTGTGTTTGGCTGTGGAGTTTTAAGCGCCTTGAGTGAGGAGCTCCATGTTAGTTTAGTGTGGGTGCTCATCCTGCTTGATTCCATCACACTGTGCTCAATGGACATTGGACTGGAAGTGACCAAACAGGGTTTCCTAGCTAGCTGCTAGCACAGCTGATGGTATGTGAAGTTCATGAGGCAGGTGGAGTTGTTTTGGCACTGGAAGAGCTGTGCTGCTGCTTCGGGCAGTTGCCATTCACCACCGCCCTGAGTTCCCTAGGTGTCATAGCCACTTTCAGACATATGTGGTGCCAGAGCACTTGGTTTCCATGGCAGCGGGAAATGGCTTGGGCGCTGAACTTGTGTTTGTCTGTGGAGTTTTGACCGCCTTGAGTGAGGAGCTCCATGTGAGTTTAGTGTATGTGCTCAACCTGCTTGATTCCATCCCACTGGGCTCCATGGGCATTGGACCGGAAGTGACCAAACAGGGTTTACTAGATAGCTGCTAGCACAGCTGATGGTATGTGAAGTGAATGAGCAGGTGGAGTTGTTTTGGCACTGGAAGAGCTGTGCTGCTGCTTCGGGCAGTTGCCATTCACCACCGCCCTGAGTTCCCTAGGTGTCATAGCCACTTTCAGACATATGTGGTGCCAGAGCACTTGGTTTCCATGGCAGCGGGAAATGGCTTGGGCGCTGAACTTGTGTTTGGCTGTGGAGTTTTGAGCGCCTTGAGTGAGGAGCTCCATGTGAGTTTAGTGTGGGTGCTCAACCTGCTTGATTCCATCCCACTGGGCTCAATGGGCATTGGACCGGAAGTGACCAAACAGGGTTTCCTAGATAGCTGCTAGCACAGCTGATGGTATGTGAAGTTCATGACTGAGGTGGAGTTGTTTTGGCACTGGAAGAGCTGTGCTGCTGCTTCGGGCAGTTGCCATTCACCACCGCCCTGAGTTCCCTAGATGTCATATCCACTTTCAGACATATGTGGTGCCAGAGCACTTGGTTTCCATGGCAGCGGGAAATGGCTTGGGCGCTGAACTTGTGTTTGGCTGTGGAGTTTTGAGCGCCTTGAGTGAGGAGCTCCATGTGAGTTTAGTGTGGGTGCTCAACCTGCTTGATTCCATCCCACTGGGCTCAATGGGCATTGGACCGGAAGTGACCAAACAGGGTTTCCTAGATAGCTGCTAGCACAGCTGATGATATGTGAAGTCCACGACTGAGGTGGAGTTGTTTTGGCACTGGAAGAGCTGTGCTGCTGCTTCAGGCAGTTGCCATTCACCACCGCCCTGAGTTCCCTAGGTGTCATAGCCACTTTCAGACATATGTGGTGCCAGAGCACTTGGTTTCCACGGCACCAGGAAATTGCTTGTGGGCTAAACTTGTGTTTGGCTGTGCAGGTTTTGAGCGCCTTGAGTGAGGAGCTCCATGTGAGTTTAGTGTGGGTGCTCAACCTGCTTGATTCCATCCCACTGGGCTCAATGGGCATTGGACCGGAAGTGACCAAACAGGGTTTCCTAGCTAGCTGCTAGCACAGCTGATGGTATGTGAAGTTCATGACTGAGGTGGAGTTGTTTTGGCACTGGAAGAGCTGTGCTGCTGCTTCGGGCAGTTGTCATTCACCACCGCCCTGAATTCCCTAGATGTCATATCCACTTTCAGACATATGTGGTGCCAGAGCACTTGGTTTCCATGGCAGCGGGAAATGGCTTGGGCGCTGAACTTGTGTTTGGCTGTGGAGTTTTGAGCGCCTTGAGTGAGGAGCTCCATGTGAGTTTAGTGTGGGTGCTCAACCTGCTTGATTCCATCCCACTGGGCTCAATGGGCATTGGACCGGAAGTGACCAAACAGGGTTTCCTAGATAGCTGCTAGCACAGCTGATGGTATGTGAAGTGAATGAGGCAGGTGGAGTTGTTTTGGCACTGGAAGAGCTGTGCTGCTGCTTCGGGCAGTTGCCATTCACCATTGCCCTGAGTTCCCTAGGTGTCATAGCCACTTTCAGACTTTTGTGGTGCCAGAGCACTTGGTTTCCATGGCAGCGGGAAATGGCTTGGGCGCTGAACTTGTGTTTGGCTGTGGAGTTTTGAGCGCCTTGAGTGAGGAGCTCCATGTTAGTTTAGTGTGGGTGCTCAACCTGCTTGATTCCATCCCACTGGGCTCAATGGGCATTGGACCGGAAGTGACCAAACAGGGTTTCCTAGATAGCTGCTAGCACAGCTGATGGTATGTGAAGTTCATGAGGCAGGTGGAGTTGTTTTGGCACTGGAAGAGCTGTGCTGCTGCTTTGGGCAGTTGCCATTCACCACCGCCCTGAGTTCCCTAGGTGTCATATCCACTTTCAGACATATGTGGTGCCAGAGCACTTGGTTTCCATGGCAGCGGGAAATGGCTTGGGCGCTGAACTTGTGTTTGGCTGTGGAGTTTTGAGCGCCTTGAGTGAGGAGCTCCATGTGAGTTTAGTGTGGGTGCTCAACCTGCTTGATTCCATCCCACTGGGCTCAATGGGCATTGGACCGGAAGTGACCAAACAGGGTTTCCTAGATAGGTGCTAGCACAGCTGATGGTATGTGAAGTTCATGAGGCAGGTGGAGTTGTTTTGGCACTGGAAGAGCTGTGCTGCTGCTTCGGGCAGTTGCCATTCACCACCGCCCTGAGTTCCCTAGGTGTCATAGCCACTTTCAGACATATGTGGTGCCAGAGCACTTGGTTTCCATGGCAGCGGGAAATGGCTTGGCCGCTGAACTTGTGTTTGGCTGTGGAGTTTTAAGCGCCTTGAGTGAGGAGCTCCATGTTAGTTTAGTGTGGGTGCTCATCCTGCTTGATTCCATCACACTGTGCTCAATGGACATTGGACTGGAAGTGACCAAACAGGGTTTCCTAGATAGCTGCTAGCACAGCTGATGGTATGTGAAGTGAATGAGGCAGGTGGAGTTGTTTTGGCACTGGAAGAGCTGTGCTGCTGCTTCGGGCAGTTGCCATTCACCACCGCCCTGAGTTCCCTAGGTGTCATATCCACTTTCAGACATATGTGGTGCCAGAGCACTTGGTTTCCATGGCAGCGGGAAATGGCTTGGGCGCTGAACTTGTGTTTGGCTGTGGAGTTTTGAGCGCCTTGAGTGAGGAGCTCCATGTGAGTTTAGTGTATGTGCTCAACCTGCTTGATTCCATCCCACTGGGCTCCATGGGCATTGGACCGGAAGTGACCCAACAGGGTTTACTAGATAGCTGCTAGCACAGCTGATGGTATGTGAAGTGAATGAGCAGGTGGAGTTGTTTTGGCACTGGAAGAGCTGTGCTGCTGCTTCGGGCAGTTGCCATTCACCACCGCCCTGAGTTCCCTAGGTGTCATAGCCACTTTCAGACATATGTGGTGCCAGAGCACTTGGTTTCCATGGCAGCGGGAAATGGCTTGGGCGCTGAACTTGTGTTTGGCTGTGGAGTTTTGAGCGCCTTGAGTGAGGAGCTCCATGTGAGTTTAGTGTGGGTGCTCAACCTGCTTGATTCCATCCCACTGGGCTCAATGGGCATTGGACCGGAAGTGACCAAACAGGGTTTCCTAGATAGCTGCTAGCACAGCTGATGGTATGTGAAGTTCATGACTGAGGTGGAGTTGTTTTGGCACTGGAAGAGCTGTGCTGCTGCTTCGGGCAGTTGCCATTCACCACCGCCCTGAGTTCCCTAGATGTCATATCCACTTTCAGACATATGTGGTGCCAGAGCACTTGGTTTCCATGGCAGCGGGAAATGGCTTGGGCGCTGAACTTGTGTTTGGCTGTGGAGTTTTGAGCGCCTTGAGTGAGGAGCTCCATGTGAGTTTAGTGTGGGTGCTCAACCTGCTTGATTCCATCCCACTGGGCTCAATGGGCATTGGACCGGAAGTGACCAAACAGGGTTTCCTAGATAGCTGCTAGCACAGCTGATGATATGTGAAGTCCACGACTGAGGTGGAGTTGTTTTGGCACTGGAAGAGCTGTGCTGCTGCTTCAGGCAGTTGCCATTCACCACCGCCCTGAGTTCCCTAGGTGTCATATCCACTTTCAGACATATGTGGTGCCAGAGCACTTGGTTTCCACGGCACCAGGAAATTGCTTGTGGGCTAAACTTGTGTTTGGCTGTGCAGGTTTTGAGCGCCTTGAGTGAGGAGCTCCATGTGAGTTTAGTGTGGGTGCTCAACCTGCTTGATTCCATCCCACTGGGCTCAATGGGCATTGGACCGGAAGTGACCAAACAGGGTTTCCTAGATACCTGCTAGCACAGCTGATGGTATGTGAAGTTCATGAGGCAGGTGGAGTTGTTTTGGCACTGGAAGAGCTGTGCTGCTGCTTCGGGCAGTTGCCATTCACCACCGCCCTGAGTTCCCTAGGTGTCATATCCACTTTCAGACATATGTGGTGCCAGAGCACTTGGTTTCCATGGCAGCGGGAAATGGCTTGGGCGCTGAACTTGTGTTTGGTTGTGGAGTTTTGAGCGCCTTGAGTGAGGAGCTCCATGTGAGTTTAGTGTGGGTGCTCAACCTGCTTGATTCCATCCCACTGGGCTCAATGGGCATTGGACCGGAAGTGACCAAACAGGGTTTCCTAGATAGCTGCTAGCACAGCTGATGGTATGTGAAGTTCATGACTAAGGTGGAGTTGTTTTGGCACTGGAAGAGCTGTGCTGCTGCTTCGGGCAGTTGCCATTCACCACCGCCCTGAGTTCCCTAGGTGTCATAGCCACTTTCAGACAAATGTGGTGCCAGAGCACTTGGTTTCCATGGCAGCGGGAAATGGCTTGGGCGCTGAACTTGTGTTTGGCTGTGGAGTTTTAAGCGCCTTGAGTGAGGAGCTCCATGTTAGTTTAGTGTGGGTGCTCATCCTGCTTGATTCCATCACACTGTGCTCAATGGACATTGGACCGGAAGTGACCCAACAGGGTTTCCTAGATAGCTGCTAGCACAGCTGATGGTATGTGAAGTGAATGAGCAGGTGGAGTTGTTTTGGCACTGGAAGAGCTGTGCTGCTGCTTCGGGCAGTTGCCATTCACCACCGCCCTGAGTTCCCTAGGTGTCATAGCCACTTTCAGACATATGTGGTGCCAGAGCACTTGGTTTCCATGGCAGCGGGAAATGGCTAGGGCGCTGAACTTGTGTTTGGCTGTGGAGTTTTGACCGCCTTGAGTGAGGAGCTCCATGTGAGTTTAGTGTATGTGCTCAACCTGCTTGATTCCATCCCACTGGGCTCCATGGGCATTGGACCGGAAGTGACCCAACAGGGTTTCCTAGATAGCTGCTAGCACAGCTGATGGTATGTGAAGTGAATGAGCAGGTGGAGTTGTTTTGGCACTGGAAGAGCTGTGCTGCTGCTTCGGGCAGTTGCCATTCACCACCGCCCTGAGTTCCCTAGGTGTCATAGCCACTTTCAGACATATGTGGTGCCAGAGCACTTGGTTTCCATGGCAGCGGGAAATGGCTTGGGCGCTGAACTTGTGTTTGTCTGTGGAGTTTTGAGCGCCTTGAGTGAGGAGCTCCATGTGAGTTTAGTGTGGGTGCTCAACCTGCTTGATTCCATCCCACTGGGCTCAATGGGCATTGGACCGGAAGTGACCAAACAGGGTTTCCTAGATAGCTGCTAGCACAGCTGATGGTATGTGAAGTTCATGACTGAGGTGGAGTTGTTTTGGCACTGGAAGAGCTGTGCTGCTGCTTCGGGCAGTTGCCATTCACCACCGCCCTGAGTTCCCTAGGTGTCATAGCCACTTTCAGACATATGTGGTGCCAGAGCACTTGGTTTCCATGGCAGCGGGAAATGGCTTGGGCGCTGAACTTGTGTTTGGCTGTGGAGTTTTGAGCGCCTTGAGTGAGGAGCTCCATGTGAGTTTAGTGTGGGTGCTCAACCTGCTTGATTCCATCCCACTGGGCTCAATGGGCATTGGACCGGAAGTGACCAAACAGGGTTTCCTAGATAGCTGCTAGCACAGCTGATGGTATGTGAAGTTCATGACTGAGGTGGAGTGGTTTTGGCACTG
Source organism: Ochotona princeps (assembly GCF_030435755.1). Lineage (NCBI taxonomy): Eukaryota > Metazoa > Chordata > Mammalia > Lagomorpha > Ochotonidae > Ochotona > Ochotona princeps. Next base: position 99,146,652 of record NC_080835.1, on the reverse strand, counting down.
GAAGAGCTGTGCTGCTGCTTCGGGCAGTTGCCATTCACCACCGCCCTGAGTTCCCTAGGTGTCATATCCACTTTCAGACATATATGGTGCCAGAGCACTTGGTTTCCATGGCAGCGGGAAATGGCTTGGGCGCTGAACTTGTGTTTGGCTGTGGAGTTTTGAGCGCCTTGAGTGAGGAGCTCCATGTGAGTTTAGTGTGGGTGCTCAACCTGCTTGATTCCATCCCACTGGGCTCAATGGGCATTGGACCGGAAGTGACCAAACAGGGTTTCCTAGATAGCTGCTAGCACAGCTGATGGTATGTGAAGACCATGACTGAGGTGGAGTTGTTTTGGCACTGGAAGAGCTGTGCTGCTGCTTCGGGCAGTTGCCATTCACCACCGCCCTGAGTTCCCTAGGTGTCATATCCACTTTCAGACATATGTGGTGCCAGAGCACTTGGTTTCCATGGCAGCGGGAAATGGCTTGGGCGCTGAACTTGTGTTTGGCTGTGGAGTTTTGAGCGCCTTGAGTGAGGAGCTCCATGTGAGTTTAGTGTGGGTGCTCAACCTGCTTGATTCCATCCCACTGGGCTCAATGGGCATTGGACCGGAAGTGACCAAACAGGGTTTCCTAGATAGCTGCTAGCACAGCTGATGGTATGTGAAGTGAATGAGGCAGGTGGAGTTGTTTTGGCACTGGAAGAGCTGTGCTGCTGCTTCGGGCAGTTGCCATTCACCACCGCCCTGAGTTCCCTAGGTGTCATAGCCACTTTCAGACATATGTGGTGCCAGAGCACTTGGTTTCCATGGCAGCGGGAAATGGCTTGGGCGCTGAACTTGTGTTTGGCTGTGGAGTTTTGAGCGCCTTGAGTGAGGAGCTCCATGTGAGTTTAGTGTGGGTGCTCAACCTGCTTGATTCCATCCCACTGGGCTCAATGGGCATTGGACCGGAAGTGACCAAACAGGGTTTCCTAGATAGCTGCTAGCACAGCTGATGGTATGTGAATGAGGCAGGTGGAGTTGTTTTGGCACTGGAAGAGCTGTGCTGCTGCTTCGGGCAGTTGCCATTCACCACCGCCCTGAGTTCCCTAGGTTTCATATCCGCTTTCAGACATATGTGGTGCCAGAGCACTTGGTTTCCATGGCAGCGGGAAATGGTTTGGGCGCTGAACTTGTGTTTTGCTGTGGAGTTTTGAGCGCCTTGAGTGAGGAGCTCCATGTTAGTTTAGTGTGGGTGCTCAACCTGCTTGATTCCATCCCACTGGACTCAATGGGCATTGGACCGGAAGTGACCAAACAGGGTTTCCTAGATAGCTGCTAGCACAGCTGATGGTATGTGAAGTTCATGAGGCAGGTGGAGTTGTTTTGGCACTGGAAGAGCTGTGCTGCTGCTTCGGGCAGTTGCCATTCACCACCGCCCTGAGTTCCCTAGATGTCATATCCACTTTCAGACATATGTGGTGCCAGAGCACTTGGTTTCCATGGCAGCTAGAAATGGCTTGGGCGCTGAACTTGTGTTTGGCTGTGGAGTTTTGAGCGCCTTGAGTGAGGAGCTCCATGTGAGTTTAGTGTGGGTGCTCAACCTGCTTGATTCCATCCCACTGGGCTCAATGGGCATTGGACCGGAAGTGACCCAACAGGGTTTCCTAGCTAGCTGCTAGCACAGCTGATGGTATGTGAAGTTCATGACTGAGGTGGAGTTGTTTTGGCACTGGAAGAGCTGTGCTGCTGCTTCGGGCAGTTGCCATTCACCACCGCCCTGAATTCCCTAGATGTCATATCCACTTTCAGACATATGTGGTGCCAGAGCACTTGGTTTCCATGGCAGCGGGAAATGGCTTGGGCGCTGAACTTGTGTTTGGCTGTGGAGTTTTGAGCGCCTTGAGTGAGGAGCTCCATGTGAGTTTAGTGTGGGTGCTCAACCTGCTTGATTCCATCCCACTGGGCTCAATGGGCATTGGACCGGAAGTGACCAAACAGGGTTTCCTAGATAGCTGCTAGCACAGCTGATGGTATGTGAAGTGAATGACTGAGGTGGAGTTGTTTTGGCACTGGAAGAGCTGTGCTGCTGCTTCGGGCAGTTGCCATTCACCACCGCCCTGAGTTCCCTAGGTGTCATAGCCACTTTCAGACATATGTGGTGCCAGAGCACTTGGTTTCCATGGCAGCGGGAAATGGCTTGGGCGCTGAACTTGTGTTTGGCTGATGAGTTTTGAGCGCCTTGAGTGAGGAGCTCCATGTGAGTTTAGTGTGGGTGCTCAACCTGCTTGATTCCATCCCACTGGGCTCAATGGGCATTGGACCGGAAGTGACCAAACAGGGTTTCCTAGATAGCTGCTAGCACAGCTGATGGTATGTGAAGTGAATGACTGAGGTGGAGTTGTTTTGGCACTGGAAGAGCTGTGCTGCTGCTTCGGGCAGTTGCCATTCACCACCGCCCTGAGTTCCCTAGGTGTCATAGCCACTTTCAGACATATGTGGTGCCAGAGCACTTGGTTTCCATGGCAGCGGGAAATGGCTTGGGCGCTGAACTTGTGTTTGGCTGTGGAGTTTTGAGCGCCTTGAGTGAGGAGCTCCATGTGAGTTTAGTGTGGGTGCTCAACCTGCTTGATTCCATCCCACTGGGCTCAATGGGCATTGGACCGGAAGTGACCAAACAGGGTTTCCTAGATAGCTGCTAGCACAGCTGATGGTATGTGAAGTTCATGACTGAGGTGGAGTTGTTTTGGCACTGGAAGAGCTGTGCTGCTGCTTCGGGCAGTTGCCATTCACCACCGCCCTGAGTTCCCTAGGTGTCATAGCCACTTTCAGACATATGTGGTGCCAGAGCACTTGGTTTCCATGGCAGCGGGAAATGGCTTGGGCGCTGAACTTGTGTTTGGCTGTGGAGTTTTGAGCGCCTTGAGTGAGGAGCTCCATGTGAGTTTAGTGTGGGTGCTCAACCTGCTTGATTCCATCCCACTGGGCTCAATGGGCATTGGACCGGAAGTGACCAAACAGGGTTTCCTAGATAGCTGCTAGCACAGCTGATGGTATGTGAAGTTCATGACTGAGGTGGAGTGGTTTTGGCACTGGAAGAGCTGTGCTGCTGCTTCGGGCAGTTGCCATTCACCACCGCCCTGAGTTCCCTAGGTGTCATATCCACTTTCAGACATATATGGTGCCAGAGCACTTGGTTTCCATGGCAGCGGGAAATGGCTTGGGCGCTGAACTTGTGTTTGGCTGTGGAGTTTTGAGCGCCTTGAGTGAGGAGCTCCATGTGAGTTTAGTGTGGGTGCTCAACCTGCTTGATTCCATCCCACTGGGCTCAATGGGCATTGGACCGGAAGTGACCAAACAGGGTTTCCTAGATAGCTGCTAGCACAGCTGATGGTATGTGAAGACCATGACTGAGGTGGAGTTGTTTTGGCACTGGAAGAGCTGTGCTGCTGCTTCGGGCAGTTGCCATTCACCACCGCCCTGAGTTCCCTAGGTGTCATATCCACTTTCAGACATATGTGGTGCCAGAGCACTTGGTTTCCATGGCAGCGGGAAATGGCTTGGGCGCTGAACTTGTGTTTGGCTGTGGAGTTTTGAGCGCCTTGAGTGAGGAGCTCCATGTGAGTTTAGTGTGGGTGCTCAACCTGCTTGATTCCATCCCACTGGGCTCAATGGGCATTGGACCGGAAGTGACCAAACAGGGTTTCCTAGATAGCTGCTAGCACAGCTGATGGTATGTGAAGTGAATGAGGCAGGTGGAGTTGTTTTGGCACTGGAAGAGCTGTGCTGCTGCTTCGGGCAGTTGCCATTCACCACCGCCCTGAGTTCCCTAGGTGTCATAGCCACTTTCAGACATATGTGGTGCCAGAGCACTTGGTTTCCATGGCAGCGGGAAATGGCTTGGGCGCTGAACTTGTGTTTGGCTGTGGAGTTTTGAGCGCCTTGAGTGAGGAGCTCCATGTGAGTTTAGTGTGGGTGCTCAACCTGCTTGATTCCATCCCACTGGGCTCAATGGGCATTGGACCGGAAGTGACCAAACAGGGTTTCCTAGATAGCTGCTAGCACAGCTGATGGTATGTGAATGAGGCAGGTGGAGTTGTTTTGGCACTGGAAGAGCTGTGCTGCTGCTTCGGGCAGTTGCCATTCACCACCGCCCTGAGTTCCCTAGGTTTCATATCCGCTTTCAGACATATGTGGTGCCAGAGCACTTGGTTTCCATGGCAGCGGGAAATGGTTTGGGCGCTGAACTTGTGTTTTGCTGTGGAGTTTTGAGCGCCTTGAGTGAGGAGCTCCATGTTAGTTTAGTGTGGGTGCTCAACCTGCTTGATTCCATCCCACTGGACTCAATGGGCATTGGACCGGAAGTGACCAAACAGGGTTTCCTAGATAGCTGCTAGCACAGCTGATGGTATGTGAAGTTCATGAGGCAGGTGGAGTTGTTTTGGCACTGGAAGAGCTGTGCTGCTGCTTCGGGCAGTTGCCATTCACCACCGCCCTGAGTTCCCTAGATGTCATATCCACTTTCAGACATATGTGGTGCCAGAGCACTTGGTTTCCATGGCAGCTAGAAATGGCTTGAGCGCTGAACTTGTGTTTGGCTGTGGAGTTTTGAGCGCCTTGAGTGAGGAGCTCCATGTGAGTTTAGTGTGGGTGCTCAACCTGCTTGATTCCATCCCACTGGGCTCAATGGGCATTGGACCGGAAGTGACCCAACAGGGTTTCCTAGCTAGCTGCTAGCACAGCTGATGGTATGTGAAGTTCATGACTGAGGTGGAGTTGTTTTGGCACTGGAAGAGCTGTGCTGCTGCTTCGGGCAGTTGCCATTCACCACCGCCCTGAATTCCCTAGATGTCATATCCACTTTCAGACATATGTGGTGCCAGAGCACTTGGTTTCCATGGCAGCGGGAAATGGCTTGGGCGCTGAACTTGTGTTTGGCTGTGGAGTTTTGAGCGCCTTGAGTGAGGAGCTCCATGTGAGTTTAGTGTGGGTGCTCAACCTGCTTGATTCCATCCCACTGGGCTCAATGGGCATTGGACCGGAAGTGACCAAACAGGGTTTCCTAGATAGCTGCTAGCACAGCTGATGGTATGTGAAGTGAATGACTGAGGTGGAGTTGTTTTGGCACTGGAAGAGCTGTGCTGCTGCTTCGGGCAGTTGCCATTCACCACCGCCCTGAGTTCCCTAGGTGTCATAGCCACTTTCAGACATATGTGGTGCCAGAGCACTTGGTTTCCATGGCAGCGGGAAATGGCTTGGGCGCTGAACTTGTGTTTGGCTGATGAGTTTTGAGCGCCTTGAGTGAGGAGCTCCATGTGAGTTTAGTGTGGGTGCTCAACCTGCTTGATTCCATCCCACTGGGCTCAATGGGCATTGGACCGGAAGTGACCAAACAGGGTTTCCTAGATAGCTGCTAGCACAGCTGATGGTATGTGAAGTGAATGACTGAGGTGGAGTTGTTTTGGCACTGGAAGAGCTGTGCTGCTGCTTCGGGCAGTTGCCATTCACCACCGCCCTGAGTTCCCTAGGTGTCATAGCCACTTTCAGACATATGTGGTGCCAGAGCACTTGGTTTCCATGGCAGCGGGAAATGGCTTGGGCGCTGAACTTGTGTTTGGCTGTGGAGTTTTGAGCGCCTTGAGTGAGGAGCTCCATGTGAGTTTAGTGTGGGTGCTCAACCTGCTTGATTCCATCCCACTGGGCTCAATGGGCATTGGACCGGAAGTGACCAAACAGGGTTTCCTAGATAGCTGCTAGCACAGCTGATGGTATGTGAAGTTCATGACTGAGGTGGAGTTGTTTTGGCACTGGAAGAGCTGTGCTGCTGCTTCGGGCAGTTGCCATTCACCACCGCCCTGAGTTCCCTAGGTGTCATAGCCACTTTCAGACATATGTGGTGCCAGAGCACTTGGTTTCCATGGCAGCGGGAAATGGCTTGGGCGCTGAACTTGTGTTTGGCTGTGGAGTTTTGAGCGCCTTGAGTGAGGAGCTCCATGTGAGTTTAGTGTGGGTGCTCAACCTGCTTGATTCCATCCCACTGGGCTCAATGGGCATTGGACCGGAAGTGACCAAACAGGGTTTCCTAGATAGCTGCTAGCACAGCTGATGGTATGTGAAGACCATGACTGAGGTGGAGTTGTTTTGGCACTGGAAGAGCTGTGCTGCTGCTTCGGGCAGTTGCCATTCACCACCGCCCTGAGTTCCCTAGGTGTCATAGCCACTTTCAGACATATGTGGTGCCAGAGCACTTGGTTTCCACGGCACCAGGAAATTGCTTGTGGGCTAAACTTGTGTTTGGCTGTGCAGGATTTGAGCGCCTTGAGTGAGGAGCTCCATGGTAGTTTAGTGTGGGTGCTCAACCTGCTTGATTCCATCCCACTGGGCTCAATGGGCATTGGACCGGAAGTGACCAAACAGGGTTTCCTAGATAGGTGCTAGCACAGCTGATGGTATGTGAAGTTCATGACTGAGGTGGAGTTGTTTTGGCACTGGAAGAGCTGTGCTGCTGCTTCGGGCAGTTGCCATTCACCACCGCCCTGAGTTCCCTAAATGTCATATCCACTTTCAGACATATGTGGTGCCAGAGCACTTGGTTTCCATGGCAGCGGGAAATGGCTTGGGCGCTGAACTTGTGTTTGGCTGTGGAGTTTTGAGCGCCTTGAGTGAGGAGCTCCATGTGAGTTTAGTGTGGGTGCTCAACCTGCTTGTTTCCATCCCACTGGGCTCCATGGGCATTGGACCGGAAGTGACCCAACAGGGTTTCCTAGATAGCTGCTAGCACAGCTGATGGTATGTGAAGTCCATGACTGAGGTGGAGTTGTTTTGGCACTGGAAGAGCTGTGCTGCTGCTTCGGGCAGTTGCCATTCACCACCGCCCTGAGTTCCCTAGGTGTCATAGCCACTTTCAGACATATGTGGTGCCAGAGCACTTGGTTTCCACGGCACCAGGAAATTGCTTATGGGCTAAACTTGTGTTTGGCTGTGGAGTTTTGCGCGCCTTGAGTGAGGAGCTCCATGTGAGTTTAGTGTGGGTGCTCAGCTTGCTTGATTCCATCCCACTGGGCTCAATGGGCATTTTACCGGAAGTGACCAAACAGGGTTTCCTAGATAGCTGCTAGCACAGCTGATGGTATGTGAAGTGAATGCGGCAGGTGGAGTTGTTTTGGCACTGGAAGAGCTGTGCTGCTGCTTCGGGCAGTTGCCATTCACCATTGCCCTGAGTTCCCTAGGTGTCATAGCCACTTTCAGACTTTTGTGGTGCCAGAGCACTTGGTTTCCATGGCAGCGGGAAATGGCTTGGGCGCTGAACTTGTGTTTGGCTGTGGAGTTTTGAGCGCCTTGAGTGAGGAGCTCCATGGTAGTTTAGTGTGGGTGCTCAACCTGCTTGATTCCATCCCACTGGGCTCAATGGGCATTGGACCGGAAGTGACCAAACAGGGTTTCCTAGATACCTGCTAGCACAGCTGATGGTATGTGAAGTGAATGAGGCAGGTGGAGTTGTTTTGGCACTGGAAGAGCTGTGCTGCTGCTTTGGGCAGTTGCCATTCACCACCGCCCTGAGTTCCCTAGGTGTCATAGCCACTTTCAGACATATGTGGTGCCAGAGCACTTGGTTTCCATGGCAGCGGGAAATGGCTTGGGCGCTGAACTTGTGTTTGGCTGTGGAGTTTTGAGCGCCTTGAGTGAGGAGCTCCATGTGAGTTTAGTGTGGGTGCTCAACCTGCTTGATTCCATCCCACTGGGCTCAATGGGCATTGGACCGGAAGTGACCAAACAGGGTTTCCTAGATAGGCGCTAGCACAGCTGATGGTATGTGAAGTTCATGACTGAGGTGGAGTTGTTTTGGCACTGGAAGAGCTGTGCTGCTGCTTCGGGCAGTTGCCATTCACCACCGCCCTGAGTTCCCTAGGTGTCATAGCCACTTTCAGACATATGTGGTGCCAGAGCACTTGGTTTCCATGGCAGCGGGAAATGGCTTGGGCGCTGAACTTGTGTTTGGCTGTGGAGTTTTAAGCGCCTTGAGTGAGGAGCTCCATGTTAGTTTAGTGTGGGTGCTCATCCTGCTTGATTCCATCACACTGTGCTCAATGGACATTGGACTGGAAGTGACCAAACAGGGTTTCCTAGCTAGCTGCTAGCACAGCTGATGGTATGTGAAGTTCATGACTGAGGTGGAGTTGTTTTGGCACTGGAAGAGCTGTGCTGCTGCTTCGGGCAGTTGCCATTCACCACCGCCCTGAGTTCCCTAGGTGTCATATCCACTTTCAGACATATGTGGTGCCAGAGCACTTGGTTTCCATGGCAGCGGGAAATGGCTTGGGCGCTGAACTTGTGTTTGGCTGTGGAGTTTTGACCGCCTTGAGTGAGGAGCTCCATGTGAGTTTAGTGTATGTGCTCAACCTGCTTGATTCCATCCCACTGGGCTCCATGGGCATTGGACCGGAAGTGACCAAACAGGGTTTCCTAGATAGCTGCTAGCACAGCTGATGGTATGTGAAGTGAATGAGCAGGTGGAGTTGTTTTGGCACTGGAAGAGCTGTGCTGCTGCTTCGGGCAGTTGCCATTCACCACCGCCCTGAGTTCCCTAGGTGTCATAGCCACTTTCAGACATATGTGGTGCCAGAGCACTTGGTTTCCATGGCAGCGGGAAATGGCTTGGGCGCTGAACTTGTGTTTGGCTGTGGAGTTTTGAGCGCCTTGAGTGAGGAGCTCCATGTGAGTTTAGTGTGGGTGCTCAACCTGCTTGATTCCATCCCACTGGGCTCAATGGGCATTGGACCGGAAGTGACCAAACAGGGTTTCCTAGATAGCTGCTAGCACAGCTGATGGTATGTGAAGTTCATGACTGAGGTGGAGTTGTTTTGGCACTGGAAGAGCTGTGCTGCTGCTTCGGGCAGTTGCCATTCACCACCGCCCTGAGTTCCCTAGATGTCATATCCACTTTCAGACATATGTGGTGCCAGAGCACTTGGTTTCCATGGCAGCGGGAAATGGCTTGGGCGCTGAACTTGTGTTTGGCTTTGGAGTTTTGAGCGCCTTGAGTGAGGAGTTCCATGTGAGTTTAGTGTGGGTGCTCAACCTGCTTGATTCCATCCCACTGGGCTCAGTGGGCATTGGACCGGAAGTGACCAAACAGGGTTTCCTAGATAGCTGCTAGCACAGCTGATGATATGTGAAGTCCATGACTGAGGTGGAGTTGTTTTGGCACTGGAAGAGCTGTGCTGCTGCTTCAGGCAGTTGCCATTCACCACCGCCCTGAGTTCCCTAGGTGTCATAGCCACTTTCAGACATATGTGGTGCCAGAGCACTTGGTTTCCACGGCACCAGGAAATTGCTTGTGGGCTAAACTTGTGTTTGGCTGTGGAGTTTTGAGCGCCTTGAGTGAGGAGCTCCATGTGAGTTTAGTGTGGGTGCTCAACCTGCTTGATTCCATCCCACTGGGCTCAATGGGCATTGGACCGGAAGTGACCAAACAGGGTTTCCTAGCTAGCTGCTAGCACAGCTGATGGTATGTGAAGTTCATGAGGCAGGTGGAGTTGTTTTGGCACTGGAAGAGCTGTGCTGCTGCTTCGGGCAGTTGCCATTCACCACCGCCCTGAATTCCCTAGATGTCATATCCACTTTCAGACATATGTGGTGCCAGAGCACTTGGTTTCCATGGCAGCGGGAAATGGCTTGGGCGCTGAACTTGTGTTTGGCTGTGGAGTTTTGAGCGCCTTGAGTGAGGAGCTCCATGTGAGTTTAGTGTGGGTGCTCAACCTGCTTGATTCCATCCCACTGGGCTCAATGGGCATTGGACCGGAAGTGACCCAACAGGGTTTCCTAGATAGCTGCTAGCACAGCTGATGGTATGTGAAGTGAATGAGGCAGGTGGAGTTGTTTTGGCACTGGAAGAGCTGTGCTGCTGCTTCGGGCAGTTGCCATTCACCATTGCCCTGAGTTCCCTAGGTGTCATAGCCACTTTCAGACATATGTGGTGCCAGAGCACTTGGTTTCCATGGCAGCGGGAAATGGCTTGGGCGCTGAACTTGTGTTTGGCTGTGGAGTTTTGAGCGCCTTGAGTGAGGAGCTCCATGTTAGTTTAGTGTGGGTGCTCAACCTGCTTGATTCCATCCCACTGGGCTCAATGGGCATTGGACCGGAAGTGACCAAACAGGGTTTCCTAGATACCTGCTAGCACAGCTGATGGTATGTGAAGTTCATGAGGCAGGTGGAGTTGTTTTGGCACTGGAAGAGCTGTGCTGCTGCTTCGGGCAGTTGCCATTCACCACCGCCCTGAGTTCCCTAGGTGTCATATCCACTTTCAGACATATGTGGTGCCAGAGCACTTGGTTTCCATGGCAGCGGGAAATGGCTTGGGCGCTGAACTTGTGTTTGGCTGTGGAGTTTTGAGCGCCTTGAGTGCGGAGCTCCATGTTAGTTTAGTGTGGGTGCTCAACCTGCTTGATTCCATCCCACTGGGCTCAATGGGCATTGGACCGGAAGTGACCAAACAGGGTTTCCTAGATAGCTGCTAGCACAGCTGATGGTATGTGAAGTTCATGACTGAGGTGGAGTTGTTTTGGCACTGGAAGAGCTGTGCTGCTGCTTCGGGCAGTTGCCATTCACCACCGCCCTGAGTTCCCTAGGTGTCATAGCCACTTTCAGACAAATGTGGTGCCAGAGCACTTGGTTTCCATGGCAGCGGGAAATGGCTTGGGCGCTGAACTTGTGTTTGGCTGTGGAGTTTTAAGCGCCTTGAGTGAGGAGCTCCATGTTAGTTTAGTGTGGGTGCTCATCCTGCTTGATTCCATCACACTGTGCTCAATGGACATTGGACTGGAAGTGACCAAACAGGGTTTCCTAGATAGCTGCTAGCACAGCTGATGGTATGTGAAGTTCATGAGGCAGGTGGAGTTGTTTTGGCACTGGAAGAGCTGTGCTGCTGCTTCGGGCAGTTGCCATTCACCACCGCCCTGAGTTCCCTAGGTGTCATATCCACTTTCAGACATATGTGGTGCCAGAGCACTTGGTTTCCATGGCAGCGGGAAATGGCTTGGGCGCTGAACTTGTGTTTGGCTGTGGAGTTTTGACCGCCTTGAGTGAGGAGCTCCATGTGAGTTTAGTGTATGTGCTCAACCTGCTTGATTCCATCCCACTGGGCTCAATGGGCATTGGACCGGAAGTGACCCAACAGGGTTTACTAGATAGCTGCTAGCACAGCTGATGGTATGTGAAGTGAATGAGCAGGTGGAGTTGTTTTGGCACTGGAAGAGCTGTGCTGCTGCTTCTGGCAGTTGCCATTCACCACCGCCCTGAGTTCCCTAGGTGTCATAGCCACTTTCAGACATATGTGGTGCCAGAGCACTTGGTTTCCATGGCAGCGGGAAATGGCTTGGGCGCTGAACTTGTGTTTGGCTGTGGAGTTTTGAGCGCCTTGAGTGAGGAGCTCCATGTGAGTTTAGTGTGGGTGCTCAACCTGCTTGATTCCATCCCACTGGGCTCAATGGGCATTGGACCGGAAGTGACCAAACAGGGTTTCCTAGATAGCTGCTAGCACAGCTGATGGTATGTGAAGACCATGACTGAGGTGGAGTTGTTTTGGCACTGGAAGAGCTGTGCTGCTGCTTCGGGCAGTTGCCATTCACCACCGCCCTGAGTTCCCTAGATGTCATATCCACTTTCAGACATATGTGGTGCCAGAGCACTTGGTTTCCATGGCAGCGGGAAATGGCTTGGGCGCTGAACTTGTGTTTGGCTGTGGAGTTTTGAGCGCCTTGAGTGAGGAGCTCCATGTGAGTTTAGTGTGGGTGCTCAACCTGCTTGATTCCATCCCACTGGGCTCAATGGGCATTGTACCGGAAGTGACCAAACAGGGTTTCCTAGCTAGCTGCTAGCACAGCTGATGGTATGTGAAGTGAATGAGGCAGGTGGAGTTGTTTTGGCACTGGAAGAGCTGTGCTGCTGCTTCGGGCAGTTGCCATTCACCACCGCCCTGAATTCCCTAGATGTCATATCCACTTTCAGACATATGTGGTGCCAGAGCACTTGGTTTCCATGGCAGCGGGAAATGGCTTGGGCGCTGAACTTGTGTTTGGCTGTGGAGTTTTGAGCGCCTTGAGTGAGGAGCTCCATGTGAGTTTAGTGTGGGTGCTCAACCTGCTTGATTCCATCCCACTGGGCTCAATGGGCATTGGACCGGAAGTGACCAAACAGGGTTTCCTAGATAGCTGCTAGCACAGCTGATGGTATGTGAAGTTCATGACTGAGGTGGAGTTGTTTTGGCACTGGAAGAGCTGTGCTGCTGCTTCGGGCAGTTGCCATTCACCACCGCCCTGAGTTCCCTAGGTGTCATAGCCACTTTCAGACATATGTGGTGCCAGAGCACTTGGTTTCCATGGCAGCGGGAAATGGCTTGGGCGCTGAACTTGTGTTTGGCTGTGGAGTTTTGAGCGCCTTGAGTGAGGAGCTCCATGTGAGTTTAGTGTGGGTGCTCAACCTGCTTGATTCCATCCCACTGGGCTCAGTGGGCATTGGACCGGAAGTGACCCAACAGGGTTTCCTAGCTAGCTGCTAGCACAGCTGATGGTATGTGAAGTTCATGACTGAGGTGGAGTTGTTTTGGCACTGGAAGAGCTGTGCTGCTGCTTCGGGCAGTTGCCATTCACCACCGCCCTGAGTTCCCTAGGTGTCATAGCCACTTTCAGACATATGTGGTGCCAGAGCACTTGGTTTCCACGGCACCAGGAAATTGCTTGTGGGCTAAACTTGTGTTTGGCTGTGCAGGTTTTGAGCGCCTTGAGTGAGGAGCTCCATGTGAGTTTAGTGTGGGTGCTCAACCTGCTTGATTCCATCCCACTGGGCTCAATGGGCATTGGACCGGAAGTGACCAAACAGGGTTTCCTAGATAGCTGCTAGCACAGCTGATGGTATGTGAAGTTCATGAGGCAGGTGGAGTTGTTGTGGCACTGGAAGAGCTGTGCTGCTGCTTCGGGCAGTTGCCATTCACCACCGCCCTGAGTTCCCTAGGTGTCATAGCCACTTTCAGACATATGTGGTGCCAGAGCACTTGGTTTCCATGGCAGCGGGAAATGGCTTGGGCGCTGAACTTGTGTTTGGCTGTGGAGTTTTGAGCGCCTTGAGTGAGGAGCTCCATGGTAGTTTAGTGTGGGTGCTCAACCTGCTTGATTCCATCCCACTGGGCTCAATGGGCATTGGACCGGAAGTGACCAAACAGGGTTTCCTAGATAGCTGCTAGCACAGCTGATGGTATGTGAATGAGGCAGGTGGAGTTGTTTTGGCACTGGAAGAGCTGTGCTGCTGCTTCGGGCAGTTGCCATTCACCACTGCCGTGAGTTCCCTTGGTGTCATATCCACTTTCAGACATATGTGGTGCCAGAGCACTTGGTTTCCATGGCAGCGGGAAATGGCTTGGGCGCTGAACTTGTGTTTGGCTGTGGAGTTTTGAGCGCCTTGAGTGAGGAGCTCCATGTGAGTTTAGTGTGGGTGCTCAACCTGCTTGATTCCATCCCACTGGGCTCAATGGGCATTGGACCGGAAGTGACCAAACAGGGTTTCCTAGATAGCTGCTAGCACAGCTGATGGTATGTGAAGTTCATGACTGAGGTGGAGTTGTTTTGGCACTGGAAGAGCTGTGCTGCTGCTTCGGGCAGTTGCCATTCACCACCGCCCTGAGTTCCCTAGGTGTCATAGCCACTTTCAGACATATGTGGTGCCAGAGCACTTGGTTTCCATGGCAGCGGGAAATGGCTTGGGCGCTGAACTTGTGTTTGGCTGTGGAGTTTTGAGCGCCTTGAGTGAGGAGCTCCATGTGAGTTTAGTGTGGGTGCTCAACCTGCTTGATTCCATCCCACTGGGCTCAGTGGGCATTGGACCGGAAGTGACCCAACAGGGTTTCCTAGCTAGCTGCTAGCACAGCTGATGGTATGTGAAGTTCATGACTGAGGTGGAGTTGTTTTGGCACTGGAAGAGCTGTGCTGCTGCTTCGGGCAGTTGCCATTCACCACCGCCCTGAGTTCCCTAGGTGTCATAGCCACTTTCAGACATATGTGGTGCCAGAGCACTTGGTTTCCACGGCACCAGGAAATTGCTTGTGGGCTAAACTTGTGTTTGGCTGTGCAGGTTTTGAGCGCCTTGAGTGAGGAGCTCCATGTGAGTTTAGTGTGGGTGCTCAACCTGCTTGATTCCATCCCACTGGGCTCAATGGGCATTGGACCGGAAGTGACCAAACAGGGTTTCCTAGATAGCTGCTAGCACAGCTGATGGTATGTGAAGTTCATGAGGCAGGTGGAGTTGTTGTGGCACTGGAAGAGCTGTGCTGCTGCTTCGGGCAGTTGCCATTCACCACCGCCCTGAGTTCCCTAGGTGTCATAGCCACTTTCAGACATATGTGGTGCCAGAGCACTTGGTTTCCATGGCAGCGGGAAATGGCTTGGGCGCTGAACTTGTGTTTGGCTGTGGAGTTTTGAGCGCCTTGAGTGAGGAGCTCCATGGTAGTTTAGTGTGGGTGCTCAACCTGCTTGATTCCATCCCACTGGGCTCAATGGGCATTGGACCGGAAGTGACCAAACAGGGTTTCCTAGATAGCTGCTAGCACAGCTGATGGTATGTGAATGAGGCAGGTGGAGTTGTTTTGGCACTGGAAGAGCTGTGCTGCTGCTTCGGGCAGTTGCCATTCACCACTGCCGTGAGTTCCCTTGGTGTCATATCCACTTTCAGACATATGTGGTGCCAGAGCACTTGGTTTCCATGGCAGCGGGAAATGGCTTGGGCGCTGAACTTGTGTTTGGCTGTGGAGTTTTGAGCGCCTTGAGTGAGGAGATCCATGTGAGTTTAGTGTGGGTGCTCAACCTGCTTGATTCCATCCCACTGGGCTCAGTGGGCATTGGACCGGAAGTGACCAAACAGGGTTTCCTAGATAGCTGCTAGCACAGCTGATGGTATGTGAAGTTCATGACTGAGGTGGAGTTGTTTTGGCACTGGAAGAGCTGTGCTGCTGCTTCGGGCAGTTGCCATTCACCACCGCCCTGAGTTCCCTAGATGTCATATCCACTTTCAGACATATGTGGTGCCAGAGCACTTGGTTTCCATGGCAGCGGGAAATGGCTTGGGCGCTGAACTTGTGTTTGGCTGTGGAGTTTTGAGCGCCTTGAGTGAGGAGCTCCATGTGAGTTTAGTGTGGGTGCTCAACCTGCTTGATTCCATCCCACTGGGCTCAAAGGGCATTGGACCGGAAGTGACCAAACAGGGTTTCCTAGATAGCTGCTAGCACAGCTGATGGTATGTGAAGTCCATGACTGAGGTGGAGTTGTTTTGGCACTGGAAGAGCTGTGCTGCTGCTTCGGGCAGTTGCCATTCACCACCGCCCTGAGTTCCCTAGGTGTCATAGCCACTTTCAGACATATGTGGTGCCAGAGCACTTGGTTTCCACGGCACCAGGAAATTGCTTATGGGCTAAACTTGTGTTTGGCTGTGGAGTTTTGAGCGCCTTGAGTGAGGAGCTCCATGTGAGTTTAGTGTGGGTGCTCAACCTGCTTGATTCCATCCCACTGGGCTCAAAGGGCATTGGACCGGAAGTGACCAAACAGGGTTTCCTAGATAGCTGCTAGCACAGCTGATGGTATGTGAAGTCCATGACTGAGGTGGAGTTGTTTTGGCACTGGAAGAGCTGTGCTGCTGCTTCGGGCAGTTGCCATTCACCACCGCCCTGAGTTCCCTAGGTGTCATAGCCACTTTCAGACATATGTGGTGCCAGAGCACTTGGTTTCCATGGCAGCGGGAAATGGCTTGGGCGCTGAACTTGTGTTTGGCTGTGGAGTTTTGAGCGCCTTGAGTGAGGAGCTCCATGTGAGTTTAGTGTGGGTGCTCAACCTGCTTGATTCCATCCCACTGGGCTCAATGGGCATTGGACCGGAAGTGACCAAACAGGGTTTCCTAGATAGCTGCTAGCACAGCTGATGGTATGTGAAGTTCATGAGGCAGGTGAAGTTGGTTTTGGCACTGGAAGAACTGTGCTGCTGCTTCGGGCAGTTGCCATTCACCACCGCCCTGAGTTCCCTAGGTGTCATAGCCACTTTCAGACATATGTGGTGCCAGAGCACTTGGTTTCCATGGCAGCGGGAAATGGCTTGGGCGCTGAACTTGTGTTTGGCTGTGGAGTTTTGAGCGCCTTGAGTGAGGAGCTCCATGTGAGTTTAGTGTGGGTGCTCAACCTGCTTGATTCCATCCCACTGGGCTCAATGGGCATTGGACCGGAAGTGACAAAACAGGGTTTCCTAGATAGCTGCTAGCACAGCTGATGGTATGTGAAGTGAATGAGGCAGGTGGAGTTGTTTTGGCACTGGAAGAGCTGTGCTGCTGCTTCGGGCAGTTGCCATTCACCACCGCCCTGAGTTCCCTAGGTGTCATAGCCACTTTCAGACATATGTGGTGCCAGAGCACTTGGTTTCCACGGCACCAGGAAATTGCTTATGGGCTAAACTTGTGTTTGGCTGTGGAGTTTTGAGCGCCTTGAGTGAGGAGCTCCATGTGAGTTTAGTGTGGGTGCTCAACCTGCTTGATTCCATCCCACTGGGCTCAATGGGCATTGGACCGGAAGTGACCAAACAGGGTTTCCTAGATAGCTGCTAGCACAGCTGATGGTATGTGAAGTTCATGAGGCAGGTGGAGTTGTTTTGGCACTGGAAGAGCTGTGCTGCTGCTTCGGGCAGTTGCCATTCACCACCGCCCTGAGTTCCCTAGGTGTCATAGCCACTTTCAGACATATGTGGTGCCAGAGCACTTGGTTTCCATGGCAGCGGGAAATGGCTTGGGCGCTGAACTTGTGTTTGGCTGTGGAGTTTTGAGCGCCTTGAGTGAGGAGCTCCATGTGAGTTTAGTGTGGGTGCTCAACCTGCTTGATTCCATCCCACTGGGCTCAATGGGCATTGGACCGGAAGTGACCAAACAGGGTTTCCTAGATAGCTGTTAGCACAGCTGATGGTATGTGAAGTTCATGAGGCAGGTGAAGTTGGTTTTGGCACTGGAAGAGCTGTGCTGCTGCTTCGGGCAGTTGCCATTCACCACCGCCCTGAGTTCCCTAGGTGTCATAGCCACTTTCAGACATATGTGGTTCCAGAGCACTTGGTTTCCATGGCAGCGGGAAATGGCTTGGGCGCTGAACTTGTGTTTGGCTGTGGAGTTTTGAGCGCCTTGAGTGAGGAGCTCCATGTGAGTTTAGTGTGGGTGCTCAACCTGCTTGATTCCATCCCACTGGGCTCAATGGGCATTGGACCGGAAGTGACCAAACAGGGTTTCCTAGATAGCTGCTAGCACAGCTGATGGTATGTGAAGTTCATGACTGAGGTGGAGTTGTTTTGGCACTGGAAGAGCTGTGCTGCTGCTTCGGGCAGTTGCCATTCACCACCGCCCTGAGTTCCCTAGGTGTCATAGCCACTTTCAGACATATGTGGTGCCAGAGCACTTGGTTTCCACGGCACCAGGAAATTGCTTGTGGGCTATACTTGTGTTTGGCTGTGGAGTTTTGATCGCCTTGAGTGAGGAGCTCCATGGTAGTTTAGTGTGGGTGCTCAACCTGCTTGATTCCATCCCACTGGGCTCAATGGGCATTGGACCGGAAGTGACCAAACAGGGTTTCCTAGATAGCTGCTAGCACAGCTGATGGTATGTGAAGTTCATGACTGAGGTGGAGTTGTTTTGGCACTGGAAGAGCTGTGCTGCTGCTTCGGGCAGTTGCCATTCACCACCGCCCTGAGTTCCCTAGGTGTCATATCCACTTTCAGACATATGTGGTGCCAGAGCACTTGGTTTCCATGGCAGCGGGAAATGGCTTGGGCGCTGAACTTGTGTTTGGCTGTGGAGTTATGAGCGCCTTGAGTGAGGAGCTACATGTGAGTTTAGTGTGGGTGCTCAACCTGCTTGATTCCATCCCACTGGGCTCCATGGGCATTGGACCGGAAGTGACCCAACAGGGTTTCCTAGATAGCTGCTAGCACAGCTGATGGTATGTGAAGTGAATGAGGCAGGTGGAGTTGTTTTGGCACTGGAAGAGCTGTGCTGCTGCTTCGGGCAGTTGCCATTCACCACCGCCCTGAGTTCCCTAGGTGTCATAGCCACTTTCAGACATATGTGGTGCCAGAGCACTTGGTTTCCATGGCAGCGGGAAATGGCTTGGGCGCTGAACTTGTGTTTGGCTGTGGAGTTTTGAGCGCCTTGAGTGAGGAGCTCCATGTGAGTTTAGTGTGGGTGCTCAACCTGCTTGATTCCATCCCACTGGGCTCAGTGGGCATTGGACCGGAAGTGACCAAACAGGGTTTCCTAGATAGCTGCTAGCACAGCTGATGGTATGTGAAGTTCATGACTGAGGTGGAGTTGTTTTGGCACTGGAAGAGCTGTGCTGCTGCTTCGGGCAGTTGCCATTCACCACCGCCCTGAGTTCCCTAGATGTCATATCCACTTTCAGACATATGTGGTGCCAGAGCACTTGGTTTCCATGGCAGCGGGAAATGGCTTGGGCGCTGAACTTGTGTTTGGCTGTGGAGTTTTGAGCGCCTTGAGTGAGGAGCTCCATGTGAGTTTAGTGTGGGTGCTCAACCTGCTTGATTCCATCCCACTGGGCTCAATGGGCATTGGACCGGAAGTGACCAAACAGGGTTTCCTAGATAGCTGCTAGCACAGCTGATGGTATGTGAAGTGAATGAGGCAGGTGGAGTTGTTTTGGCACTGGAAGAGCTGTGCTGCTGCTTCGGGCAGTTGCCATTCACCACCGCCCTGAGTTCCCTAGGTGTCATAGCCACTTTCAGACATATGTGGTGCCAGAGCACTTGGTTTCCATGGCAGCGGGAAATGGCTTGGGCGCTGAACTTGTGTTTGGCTGTGGAGTTTTGAGCGCCTTGAGTGAGGAGCTCCATGTGAGTTTAGTGTGGGTGCTCAACCTGCTTGATTCCATCCCACTGGGCTCAATGGGCATTGGACCGGAAGTGACCAAACAGGGTTTCCTAGATAGCTGCTAGCACAGCTGATGGTATGTGAAGTTCATGACTGAGGTGGAGTTGTTTTGGCACTGGAAGAGCTGTGCTGCTGCTTCGGGCAGTTGCCATTCACCACCGCCCTGAGTTCCCTAGGTGTCATAGCCACTTTCAGACATATGTGGTTCCAGAGCACTTGGTTTCCATGGCAGCGGGAAATGGCTTGGGCGCTGAACTTGTGTTTGGCTGTGGAGTTTTGAGCGCCTTGAGTGAGGAGCTCCATGTGAGTTTAGTGTGGGTGCTCAACCTGCTTGATTCCATCCCACTGGGCTCAATGGGCATTGGACCGGAAGTGACCAAACAGGGTTTCCTAGATAGCTGCTAGCACAGCTGATGGTATGTGAAGTGAATGAGGCAGGTGGAGTTGTTTTGGCACTGGAAGAGCTGTGCTGCTGCTTCGGGCAGTTGCCATTCACCACTGCCGTGAGTTCCCTTGGTGTCATATCCACTTTCAGACATATGTGGTGCCAGAGCACTTGGTTTCCATGGCAGCGGGAAATGGCTTGGGCGCTGAACTTGTGTTTCGCTGTGGAGTTTTGAGCGCCTTGAGTGAGGAGCTCCATGTGAGTTTAGTGTGGGTGCTCAACGTGCTTGATTCCATCCCACTAGGCTCAGTGGGCATTGGACCGGAAGTGACCAAACAGGGTTTCCTAGATAGCTGCTAGCACAGCTGATGGTATGTGAAGTGAATGAGGCAGGTGGAGTTGTTTTGGCACTGGAAGAGCTGTGCTGCTGCTTCTGGCAGTTGCCATTCACCACCGCCCTGAGTTCCCTAGATGTCATATCCACTTTCAGACATATGTGGTGCCAGAGCACTTGGTTTCCATGGCAGCGGGAAATGGCTTGGGCACTGAACTTGTGTTTGGCTGTGGAGTTTTGAGCGCCTTGAGTGAGGAGCTCCATGTGAGTTTAGTGTGGGTGCTCAACCTGCTTGATTCCATCCCACTGGGCTCAATGGGCATTGGACCGGAAGTGACCAAACAGGGTTTCCTAGATAGCTGCTAGCACAGCTGATGGTATGTGAAGTCCATGACTGAGGTGGATTTGTTTTGGCACTGGAAGAGCTGTGCTGCTGCTTCGGGCAGTTGCCATTCACCACCGCCCTGAGTTCCCTAGGTGTCATAGCCACTTTCAGACATATGTGGTGCCAGAGCACTTGGTTTCCACGGCACCAGGAAATTGCTTGTGGGCTATACTTGTGTTTGGCTGTGCAGGTTTTGAGCGCCTTGAGTGAGGAGCTCCATGTGAGTTTAGTGTGGGTGCTCAACCTGCTTGATTCCATCCCACTGGGCTCAATGGGCATTGGACCGGAAGTGACCAAACAGGGTTTCCTAGATAGCTGCTAGCACAGCTGATGGTATGTGAAGTTCATGACTGAGGTGGAGTTGTTTTGGCACTGGAAGAGCTGTGCTGCTGCTTCAGGCAGTTGCCATTCACCACCGCCCTGAGTTCCCTAGGTGTCATATCCACTTTCAGACATATGTGGTGCCAGAGCACTTGGTTTCCATGGCAGCGGGAAATGGCTTGGGCGCTGAACTTGTGTTTGGCTGTGGAGTTATGAGCGCCTTGAGTGAGGAGCTACATGTGAGTTTAGTGTGGGTGCTCAACCTGCTTGATTCCATCCCACTGGGCTCAATGGGCATTGGACCGGAAGTGACCCAACAGGGTTTCCTAGATAGCTGCTAGCACAGCTGATGGTATGTGAAGTGAATGAGGCAGGTGGAGTTGTTTTGGCACTGGAAGAGCTGTGCTGCTGCTTCGGGCAGTTGCCATTCACCACCGCCCTGAGTTCCCTAGGTGTCATAGCCACTTTCAGACATATGTGGTGCCAGAGCACTTGGTTTCCATGGCAGCGGGAAATGGCTTGGGCGCTGAACTTGTGTTTGGCTGTGGAGTTTTGAGCGCCTTGAGTGAGGAGCTCCATGTGAGTTTAGTGTGGGTGCTCAACCTGCTTGATTCCATCCCACTGGGCTCAATGGGCATTGGACCAGAAGTGACCAAACAGGGTTTCCTAGATAGCTGCTAGCACAGCTGATGGTATGTGAAGTTCATGACTGAGGTGGAGTTGTTTTGGCACTGGAAGAGCTGTGCTGCTGCTTCGGGCAGTTGCCATTCACCACCGCCGTGAGTTCCCTTGGTGTCATATCCACTTTCAGACATATGTGGTGCCAGAGCACTTGGTTTCCATGGCAGCGGGAAATGGCTTGGGCGCTGAACTTGTGTTTGGCTGTGGAGTTTTGAGCGCCTTGAGTGAGGAGCTCCATGTGAGTTTAGTGTGGGTGCTCAACCTGCTTGATTCCATCCCACTGGGCTCAATGGGCATTGGACCGGAAGTGACCAAACAGGGTTTCCTAGATAGCTGCTAGCACAGCTGATGGTATGTGAAGTTCATGAGGCAGGTGAAGTTGGTTTTGGCACTGGAAGAGCTGTGCTGCTGCTTCGGGCAGTTGCCATTCACCACCGCCCTGAGTTCCCTAGGTGTCATAGCCACTTTCAGACATATGTGGTGCCAGAGCACTTGGTTTCCATGGCAGCGGGAAATGGCTTGGGCGCTGAACTTGTGTTTGGCTGTGGAGTTTTGAGCGCCTTGAGTGAGGAGCTCCATGTGAGTTTAGTGTGGGTGCTCAACCTGCTTGATTCCATCCCACTGGGCTCAATGGGCATTGGACCGGAAGTGACCAAACAGGGTTTCCTAGATAGCTGCTAGCACAGCTGATGGTATGTGAAGTGAATGAGGCAGGTGGAGTTGTTTTGGCACTGGAAGAGCTGTGCTGCTGCTTCAGGCAGTTGCCATTCACCACTGCCGTGAGTTCCCTTGATGTCATATCCACTTTCAGACATATGTCGTGCCAGAGCACTTGGTTTCCATGGCAGCGGGAAATGGCTTGGGCGCTGAACTTGTGTTTGGCTGTGGAGTTTTGAGCGCCTTGAGTGAGGAGCTCCATGTGAGTTTAGTGTGGGTGCTCAACCTGCTTGATTCCATCCCACTGGGCTCAATGGGCATTGGACCGGAAGTGACCAAACAGGGTTTCCTAGATAGCTGCTAGCACAGCTGATGGTATGTGAAGTTCATGACTGAGGTGGAGTTGTTTTGGCACTGGAAGAGCTGTGCTGCTGCTTCGGGCAGTTGCCATTCACCACCGCCCTGAATTCCCTAGGTGTCATATCCACTTTCAGACATATGTGGTGCCAGAGCACTTGGTTTCCATGGCAGCGGGAAATGGCTTGGGCGCTGAACTTGTGTTTGGCTGTGGAGTTTTGAGCGCCTTGAGTGAGGAGCTCCATGTGAGTTTAGTGTGGGTGCTCAACCTGCTTGATTCCATCCCACTGGGCTCAATGGGCATTGGACCGGAAGTGACCAAACAGGGTTTCCTAGATAGCTGCTAGCACAGCTGATGGTATGTGAAGTGAATGAGGCAGGTGGAGTTGGTTTTGGCACTGGAAGAGCTGTGCTGCTGCTTCTGGCAGTTGCCATTCACCACCGCCCTGAGTTCCCTAGGTGTCATAGCCACTTTCAGACTTTTGTGGTGCCAGAGCACTTGGTTTCCATGGCAGCGGGAAATGGCTTGGGCGCTGAACTTGTGTTTGGCTGTGGAGTTTTGAGCGCCTTGAGTGAGGAGCTCCATGTGAGTTTAGTGTGGGTGCTCAACCTGCTTGATTCCATCCCACTGGGCTCAATGGGCATTGGACCGGAAGTGACCAAACAGGGTTTCCTAGATACCTGCTAGCACAGCTGATGGTATGTGAAGTTCATGAGGCAGGTGGAGTTGTTTTGGCACTGGAAGAGCTGTGCTGCTGCTTCGGGCAGTTGCCATTCACCACCGCCCTGAGTTCCCTAGGTGTCATAGCCACTTTCAGACATATGTGGTGCCAGAGCACTTGGTTTCCATGGCAGCGGGAAATGGCTTGGGCGCTGAACTTGTGTTTGGCTGTGGAGTTTTGAGCGCCTTGAGTGAGGAGCTCCATGTTAGTTTAGTGTGGGTGCTCAACCTGCTTGATTCCATCCCACTGGGCTCAATGGGCATTGGACCGGAAGTGACCAAACAGGGTTTCCTAGATAGCTGCTAGCACAGCTGATGGTATGTGAAGTTCATGACTGAGGTGGAGTTGTTTTGGCACTGGAAGAGCTGTGCTGCTGCTTCGGGCAGTTGCCATTCACCACCGCCCTGAGTTCCCTAGGTGTCATAGCCACTTTCAGACAAATGTGGTGCCAGAGCACTTGGTTTCCATGGCAGCGGGAAATGGCTTGGGCGCTGAACTTGTGTTTGGCTGTGGAGTTTTGAGCGCCTTGAGTGAGGAGCTCCATGTTAGTTTAGTGTGGGTGCTCATCCTGCTTGATTCCATCACACTGTGCTCAATGGACATTGGACTGGAAGTGACCAAACAGGGTTTCCTAGATAGCTGCTAGCACAGCTGATGGTATGTGAAGTTCATGAGGCAGGTGAAGTTGGTTTTGGCACTGGAAGAGCTGTGCTGCTGCTTCGGGCAGTTGCCATTCACCACCGCCCTGAGTTCCCTAGGTGTCATAGCCACTTTCAGACATATGTGGTGCCAGAGCACTTGGTTTCCATGGCAGCGGGAAATGGCTTGGGCGCTGAACTTGTGTTTGGCTGTGGAGTTTTGAGCGCCTTGAGTGAGGAGCTCCATGTGAGTTTAGTGTGGGTGCTCAACCTGCTTGATTCCATCCCACTGGGCTCAATGGGCATTGGACCGGAAGTGACCCAACAGGGTTTCCTAGATAGCTGCTAGCACAGCTGATGGTATGTGAAGTGAATGAGGCAGGTGGAGTTGTTTTGGCACTGGAAGAGCTGTGCTGCTGCTTCAGGCAGTTGCCATTCACCACTGCCGTGAGTTCCCTTGATGTCATATCCACTTTCAGACATATGTCGTGCCAGAGCACTTGGTTTCCATGGCAGCGGGAAATGGCTTGGGCGCTGAACTTGTGTTTGGCTGTGGAGTTTTGAGCGCCTTGAGTGAGGAGCTCCATGTGAGTTTAGTGTGGGTGCTCAACCTGCTTGATTCCATCCCACTGGGCTCAATGGGCATTGGACCGGAAGTGACCAAACAGGGTTTCCTAGATAGCTGCTAGCACAGCTGATGGTATGTGAAGTTCATGACTGAGGTGGAGTTGTTTTGGCACTGGAAGAGCTGTGCTGCTGCTTCGGGCAGTTGCCATTCACCACCGCCCTGAGTTCCCTAGGTGTCATATCCACTTTCAGACATATGTGGTGCCAGAGCACTTGGTTTCCATGGCAGCGGGAAATGGCTTGGGCGCTGAACTTGTGTTTGGCTTTGGAGTTTTGAGCGCCTTGAGTGAGGAGCTCCATGTGAGTTTAGTGTGGGTGCTCAACCTGCTTGATTCCATCCCACTGGGCTCAATGGGCATTGGACCAGAAGTGACCAAACAGGGTTTCCTAGATAGCTGGTAGCACAGCTGATGGTATGTGAAGTGAATGAGGCAGGTGGAGTTGTTTTGGCACTGGAAGAGCTGTGCTGCTGCTTCGGGCAGTTGCCATTCACCACCGCCCTGAGTTCCCTAGGTGTCATAGCCACTTTCAGACATATGTGGTGCCAGAGCACTTGGTTTCCATGGCAGCGGGAAATGGCTTGGGCGCTGAACTTGTGTTTGGCTGTGGAGTTTTGAGCGCCTTGAGTGAGGAGCTCCATGTGAGTTTAGTGTGGGTGCTCAACCTGCTTGATTCCATCCCACTGGGCTCAATGGGCATTGGACCGGAAGTGACCAAACAGGGTTTCCTAGATAGCTGCTAGCACAGCTGATGGTATGTGAAGTCCATGACTGAGGTGGATTTGTTTTGGCACTGGAAGAGCTGTGCTGCTGCTTCAGGCAGTTGCCATTCACCACCGCCCTGAGTTCCCTAGGTGTCATAGCCACTTTCAGACATATGTGGTGCCAGAGCACTTGGTTTCCACGGCACCAGGAAATTGCTTGTGGGCTAAACTTGTGTTTGGCTTTGCAGGTTTTGAGCGCCTTGAGTGAGGAGCTCCATGTGAGTTTAGTGTGGGTGCTCAACCTGCTTGATTCCATCCCACTGGGCTCAATGGGCATTGGACCGGAAGTGACCAAACAGGGTTTCCTAGCTAGCTGCTAGCACAGCTGATGGTATGTGAAGTTCATGACTGAGGTGGAGTTGTTTTGGCACTGGAAGAGCTGTGCTGCTGCTTCGGGCAGTTGCCATTCACCACCGCCCTGAGTTCCCTAGGTGTCATAGCCACTTTCAGACTTTTGTGGTGCCAGAGCACTTGGTTTCCATGGCAGCGGGAAATGGCTTGGGCGCTGAACTTGTGTTTGGCTGTGGAGTTTTGAGCGCCTTGAGTGAGGAGCTCCATGTGAGTTTAGTGTGGGTGCTCAACCTGCTTGATTCCATCCCACTGGGCTCAATGGGCATTGGACCGGAAGTGACCAAACAGGGTTTCCTAGATAGCTGCTAGCACAGCTGATGGTATGTGAAGTTCATGACTGAGGTGGAGTTGTTTTGGCACTGGAAGAGCTGTGCTGCTGCTTCGGGCAGTTGCCATTCACCACCGCCCTGAGTTCCCTAGGTGTCATAGCCACTTTCAGACAAATGTGGTGCCAGAGCACTTGGTTTCCATGGCAGCGGGAAATGGCTTGGGCGCTGAACTTGTGTTTGGCTGTGGAGTTTTGAGCGCCTTGAGTGAGGAGCTCCATGTTAGTTTCGTGTGGGTGCTCATCCTGCTTGATTCCATCCCACTGGGCTCAATGGGCATTGGACCCGAAGTGACCAAACAGGGTTTCCTAGATAGCTGCTAGCACAGCTGATGGTATGTGAAGTTCATGAGGCAGGTGGAGTTGTTTTGGCACTGGAAGAGCTGTGCTGCTGCTTCGGGCAGTTGCCATTCACCACCGCCCTGAGTTCCCTAGGTGTCATAGCCACTTTCAGACATATGTGGTGCCAGAGCACTTGGTTTCCATGGCAGCGGGAAATGGCTTGGGCGCTGAACTTGTGTTTGGCTGTGGAGTTTTGACCGCCTTGAGTGAGGAGCTCCATGTGAGTTTAGTGTATGTGCTCAACCTGCTTGATTCCATCCCACTGGGCTCCATGGGCATTGGACCGGAAGTGACCCAACAGGGTTTCCTAGATAGCTGCTAGCACAGCTGATGGTATGTGAAGTTCATGACTGAGGTGGAGTTGTTTTGGCACTGGAAGAGCTGTGCTGCTGCTTCGGGCAGTTGCCATTCACCACCGCCCTGAGTTCCCTAGGTGTCATAGCCACTTTCAGACATATGTGGTGCCAGAGCACTTGGTTTCCATGGCAGCGGGAAATGGCTTGGGCGCTGAACTTGTGTTTGGCTGTGGAGTTTTGAGCGCCTTGAGTGAGGAGCTCCATGTGAGTTTAGTGTGGGTGCTCAACCTGCTTGATTCCATCCCACTGGGCTCAATGGGCATTGGACCGCAAGTGACCAAACAGGGTTTCCTAGATAGCTGCTAGCACAGCTGATGGTATGTGAAGTTCATGACTGAGGTGGAGTTGTTTTGGCACTGGAAGAGCTGTGCTGCTGCTTCGGGCAGTTGCCATTCACCACCGCCCTGAATTCCCTAGATGTCATATCCACTTTCAGACATATGTGGTGCCAGAGCACTTGGTTTCCATGGCAGCGGGAAATGGCTTGGGCGCTGAACTTGTGTTTGGCTGTGGAGTTTTGAGCGCCTTGAGTGAGGAGCTCCATGTGAGTTTAGTGTGGGTGCTCAACCTGCTTGATTCCATCCCACTGGGCTCAATGGGCATTGGACCGGAAGTGACCAAACAGGGTTTCCTAGATAGCTGCTAGCACAGCTGATGGTATGTGAAGTTCATGACTGAGGTGGAGTTGTTTTGGCACTGGAAGAGCTGTGCTGCTGCTTCGGGCAGTTGCCATTCACCACCGCCCTGAGTTCCCTAGGTGTCATAGCCACTTTCAGACTTTTGTGGTGCCAGAGCACTTGGTTTCCATGGCAGCGGGAAATGGCTTGGGCGCTGAACTTGTGTTTGGCTGTGGAGTTTTGAGCGCCTTGAGTGAGGAGCTCCATGTTAGTTTCGTGTGGGTGCTCATCCTGCTTGATTCCATCCCACTGGGCTCAATGGGCATTGGACCCGAAGTGACCAAACAGGGTTTCCTAGATAGCTGCTAGCACAGCTGATGGTATGTGAAGTTCATGAGGCAGGTGGAGTTGTTTTGGCACTGGAAGAGCTGTGCTGCTGCTTCGGGCAGTTGCCATTCACCACCGCCCTGAGTTCCCTAGGTGTCATAGCCACTTTCAGACATATGTGGTGCCAGAGCACTTGGTTTCCATGGCAGCGGGAAATGGCTTGGGCGCTGAACTTGTGTTTGGCTGTGGAGTTTTGACCGCCTTGAGTGAGGAGCTCCATGTGAGTTTAGTGTATGTGCTCAACCTGCTTGATTCCATCCCACTGGGCTCCATGGGCATTGGACCGGAAGTGACCCAACAGGGTTTCCTAGATAGCTGCTAGCACAGCTGATGGTATGTGAAGTTCATGACTGAGGTGGAGTTGTTTTGGCACTGGAAGAGCTGTGCTGCTGCTTCGGGCAGTTGCCATTCACCACCGCCCTGAGTTCCCTAGGTGTCATAGCCACTTTCAGACATATGTGGTGCCAGAGCACTTGGTTTCCATGGCAGCGGGAAATGGCTTGGGCGCTGAACTTGTGTTTGGCTGTGGAGTTTTGAGCGCCTTGAGTGAGGAGCTCCATGTGAGTTTAGTGTGGGTGCTCAACCTGCTTGATTCCATCCCACTGGGCTCAATGGGCATTGGACCGCAAGTGACCAAACAGGGTTTCCTAGATAGCTGCTAGCACAGCTGATGGTATGTGAAGTTCATGACTGAGGTGGAGTTGTTTTGGCACTGGAAGAGCTGTGCTGCTGCTTCGGGCAGTTGCCATTCACCACCGCCCTGAATTCCCTAGATGTCATATCCACTTTCAGACATATGTGGTGCCAGAGCACTTGGTTTCCATGGCAGCGGGAAATGGCTTGGGCGCTGAACTTGTGTTTGGCTGTGGAGTTTTGAGCGCCTTGAGTGAGGAGCTCCATGTGAGTTTAGTGTGGGTGCTCAACCTGCTTGATTCCATCCCACTGGGCTCAATGGGCATTGGACCGGAAGTGACCAAACAGGGTTTCCTAGATAGCTGCTAGCACAGCTGATGGTATGTGAAGTTCATGACTGAGGTGGAGTTGTTTTGGCACTGGAAGAGCTGTGCTGCTGCTTCGGGCAGTTGCCATTCACCAGCGCCCTGAGTTCCCTAGGTGTCATAGCCACTTTCAGACATATGTGGTGCCAGAGCACTTGGTTTCCATGGCAGCGGGAAATGGCTTGGGCGCTGAACTTGTGTTTGGCTGTGGAGTTTTGAGCGCCTTGAGTGAGGAGCTCCATGTGAGTTTAGTGTGGGTGCTCAACCTGCTTGATTCCATCCCACTGGGCTCAATGGGCATTGGACCGGAAGTGACCAAACAGGGTTTCCTAGATAGCTGCTAGCACAGCTGATGGTATGTGAAGTTCATGAGGCAGGTGAAGTTGGTTTTGGCACTGGAAGAGCTGTGCTGCTGCTTCGGGCAGTTGCCATTCACCACCGCCCTGAGTTCCCTAGGTGTCATAGCCACTTTCAGACATATGTGGTGCCAGAGCACTTGGTTTCCATGGCAGCGGGAAATGGCTTGGGCGCTGAACTTGTGTTTGGCTGTGGAGTTTTGAGCGCCTTGAGTGAGGAGCTCCATGTGAGTTTAGTGTGGGTGCTCAACCTGCTTGATTCCATCCCACTGGGCTCAATGGGCATTGGACCGGAAGTGACCAAACAGGGTTTCCTAGATAGCTGCTAGCACAGCTGATGGTATGTGAAGACCATGACTGAGGTGGAGTTGTTTTGGCACTGGAAGAGCTGTGCTGCTGCTTCAGGCAGTTGCCATTCACCACCGCCCTGAGTTCCCTAGGTGTCATAGCCACTTTCAGACATATGTGGTGCCAGAGCACTTGGTTTAAACGGCACCAGGAAATTGCTTGTGGGCTAAACTTGTGTTTGGCTGTGCAGGTTTTGAGCGCCTTGAGTGAGGAGCTCCATGTGAGTTTAGTGTGGGTGCTCAACCTGCTTGATTCCATCCCACTGGGCTCAATGGGCATTGGACCGGAAGTGACCCAACAGGGTTTCCTAGCTAGCTGCTAGCACAGCTGATGGTATGTGAAGTTCATGACTGAGGTGGAGTTGTTTTGGCACTGGAAGAGCTGTGCTGCTGCTTCGGGCAGTTGCCATTCACCACCGCCCTGAGTTCCCTAGGTGTCATATCCACTTTCAGACATATGTGGTGCCAGAGCACTTGGTTTCCATGGCAGCGGGAAATGGCTTGGGCGCTGAACTTGTGTTTGGCTGTGGAGTTTTGAGCGCCTTGAGTGAGGAGCTCCATGTGAGTTTAGTGTGGGTGCTCAACCTGCTTGATTCCATCCCACTGGGCTCAATGGGCATTGGACCGGAAGTGACCAACAGGGTTTCCTAGATAGCTGCTAGCACAGCTGATGGTATGTGAAGTTCATGAGGCAGGTGGAGTTGTTTTGGCACTGGAAGAGCTGTGCTGCTGCTTCGGGCAGTTGCCATTCACCACCGCCCTGAGTTCCCTAGGTGTCATAGCCACTTTCAGACATATGTGGTGCCAGAGCACTTGGTTTCCATGGCAGCGGGAAATGGCTTGGGCGCTGAACTTGTGTTTGGCTGTGGAGTTTTGAGCGCCTTGAGTGAGGAGCTCCATGTGAGTTTAGTGTGGGTGCTCAACCTGCTTGATTCCATCCCACTGGGCTCAATGGGCATTGGACCGGAAGTGACCAAACAGGGTTTCCTAGCTAGCTGCTAGCACAGCTGATGGTATGTGAAGTTCATGACTGAGGTGGAGTTGTTTTGGCACTGGAAGAGCTGTGCTGCTGCTTCGGGCAGTTGCCATTCACCACCGCCCTGAGTTCCCTAGGTGTCATAGCCACTTTCAGACTTTTGTGGTGCCAGAGCACTTGGTTTCCATGGCAGCGGGAAATGGCTTGGGCGCTGAACTTGTGTTTGGCTGTGGAGTTTTGAGCGCCTTGAGTGAGGAGCTCCATGGTAGTTTAGTGTGGGTGCTCAACCTGCTTGATTCCATCCCACTGGGCTCAATGGGCATTGGACCGGAAGTGACCAAACAGGGTTTCCTAGATAGCTGCTAGCACAGCTGATGGTATGTGAAGTTCATGACTGAGGTGGAGTTGTTTTGGCACTGGAAGAGCTGTGCTGCTGCTTCGGGCAGTTGCCATTCACCACCGCCCTGAGTTCCCTAGGTGTCATAGCCACTTTCAGACAAATGTGGTGCCAGAGCACTTGGTTTCCATGGCAGCGGGAAATGGCTTGGGCGCTGAACTTGTGTTTGGCTGTGGAGTTTTGAGCGCCTTGAGTGAGGAGCTCCATGTTAGTTTCGTGTGGGTGCTCATCCTGCTTGATTCCATCCCACTGGGCTCAATGGGCATTGGACCCGAAGTGACCAAACAGGGTTTCCTAGATAGCTGCTAGCACAGCTGATGGTATGTGAAGTTCATGAGGCAGGTGGAGTTGTTTTGGCACTGGAAGAGCTGTGCTGCTGCTTCGGGCAGTTGCCATTCACCACCGCCCTGAGTTCCCTAGGTGTCATAGCCACTTTCAGACATATGTGGTGCCAGAGCACTTGGTTTCCATGGCAGCGGGAAATGGCTTGGGCGCTGAACTTGTGTTTGGCTGTGGAGTTTTGACCGCCTTGAGTGAGGAGCTCCATGTGAGTTTAGTGTATGTGCTCAACCTGCTTGATTCCATCCCACTGGGCTCCATGGGCATTGGACCGGAAGTGACCCAACAGGGTTTCCTAGATAGCTGCTAGCACAGCTGATGGTATGTGAAGTTCATGACTGAGGTGGAGTTGTTTTGGCACTGGAAGAGCTGTGCTGCTGCTTCGGGCAGTTGCCATTCACCACCGCCCTGAGTTCCCTAGGTGTCATAGCCACTTTCAGACATATGTGGTGCCAGAGCACTTGGTTTCCATGGCAGCGGGAAATGGCTTGGGCGCTGAACTTGTGTTTGGCTGTGGAGTTTTGAGCGCCTTGAGTGAGGAGCTCCATGTGAGTTTAGTGTGGGTGCTCAACCTGCTTGATTCCATCCCACTGGGCTCAATGGGCATTGGACCGCAAGTGACCAAACAGGGTTTCCTAGATAGCTGCTAGCACAGCTGATGGTATGTGAAGTTCATGACTGAGGTGGAGTTGTTTTGGCACTGGAAGAGCTGTGCTGCTGCTTCGGGCAGTTGCCATTCACCACCGCCCTGAATTCCCTAGATGTCATATCCACTTTCAGACATATGTGGTGCCAGAGCACTTGGTTTCCATGGCAGCGGGAAATGGCTTGGGCGCTGAACTTGTGTTTGGCTGTGGAGTTTTGAGCGCCTTGAGTGAGGAGCTCCATGTGAGTTTAGTGTGGGTGCTCAACCTGCTTGATTCCATCCCACTGGGCTCAATGGGCATTGGACCGCAAGTGACCAAACAGGGTTTCCTAGATAGCTGCTAGCACAGCTGATGGTATGTGAAGTTCATGACTGAGGTGGAGTTGTTTTGGCACTGGAAGAGCTGTGCTGCTGCTTCGGGCAGTTGCCATTCACCAGCGCCCTGAGTTCCCTAGGTGTCATAGCCACTTTCAGACATATGTGGTGCCAGAGCACTTGGTTTCCATGGCAGCGGGAAATGGCTTGGGCGCTGAACTTGTGTTTGGCTGATGAGTTTTGAGCGCCTTGAGTGAGGAGCTCCATGTGAGTTTAGTGTGGGTGCTCAACCTGCTTGATTCCATCCCACTGGGCTCAATGGGCATTGGACCGGAAGTGACCAAACAGGGTTTCCTAGATAGCTGCTAGCACAGCTGATGGTATGTGAAGTTCATGAGGCAGGTGAAGTTGGTTTTGGCACTGGAAGAGCTGTGCTGCTGCTTCGGGCAGTTGCCATTCACCACCGCCCTGAGTTCCCTAGGTGTCATAGCCACTTTCAGACATATGTGGTGCCAGAGCACTTGGTTTCCATGGCAGCGGGAAATGGCTTGGGCGCTGAACTTGTGTTTGGCTGTGGAGTTTTGAGCGCCTTGAGTGAGGAGCTCCATGTGAGTTTAGTGTGGGTGCTCAACCTGCTTGATTCCATCCCACTGGGCTCAATGGGCATTGGACCGGAAGTGACCAAACAGGGTTTCCTAGATAGCTGCTAGCACAGCTGATGGTATGTGAAGACCATGACTGAGGTGGAGTTGTTTTGGCACTGGAAGAGCTGTGCTGCTGCTTCGGGCAGTTGCCATTCACCACCGCCCTGAGTTCCCTAGGTGTCATAGCCACTTTCAGACATATGTGGTGCCAGAGCACTTGGTTTAAACGGCACCAGGAAATTGCTTGTGGGCTAAACTTGTGTTTGGCTGTGCAGGTTTTGAGCGCCTTGAGTGAGGAGCTCCATGTGAGTTTAGTGTGGGTGCTCAACCTGCTTGATTCCATCCCACTGGGCTCAATGGGCATTGGACCGGAAGTGACCCAACAGGGTTTCCTAGCTAGCTGCTAGCACAGCTGATGGTATGTGAAGTTCATGACTGAGGTGGAGTTGTTTTGGCACTGGAAGAGCTGTGCTGCTGCTTCGGGCAGTTGCCATTCACCACCGCCCTGAGTTCCCTAGGTGTCATATCCACTTTCAGACATATGTGGTGCCAGAGCACTTGGTTTCCATGGCAGCGGGAAATGGCTTGGGCGCTGAACTTGTGTTTGGCTGTGGAGTTTTGAGCGCCTTGAGTGAGGAGCTCCATGTGAGTTTAGTGTGGGTGCTCAACCTGCTTGATTCCATCCCACTGGGCTCAATGGGCATTGGACCGGAAGTGACCAAACAGGGTTTCCTAGATAGCTGCTAGCACAGCTGATGGTATGTGAAGTGAATGAGGCAGGTGGAGTTGTTTTGGCACTGGAAGAGCTGTGCTGCTGCTTCGGGCAGTTGCCATTCACCACCGCCCTGAGTTCCCTAGGTGTCATAGCCACTTTCAGACATATGTGGTGCCAGAGCACTTGGTTTCCATGGCAGCGGGAAATGGCTTGGGCGCTGAACTTGTGTTTGGCTGTGGAGTTTTGAGCGCCTTGAGTGAAGAGCTCCATGTGAGTTTAGTGTGGGTGCTCAACCTGCTTGATTCCATCCCACTGGGCTCAATGGGCATTGGACCGGAAGTGACCAAACAGGGTTTCCTAGATAGCTGCTAGCACAGCTGATGGTATGTGAATGAGGCAGGTGGAGTTGTTTTGGCACTGGAAGAGCTGTGCTGCTGCTTCGGGCAGTTGCCATTCACCACTGCCCTGAGTTCCCTAGGTGTCATATCCACTTTCAGACATATGTGGTGCCAGAGCACTTGGTTTCCATGGCAGCGGGAAATGGCTTGGGCGCTGAACTTGTGTTTGGCTGTGGAGTTTTGAGCGCCTTGAGTGAGGAGCTCCATGTGAGTTTAGTGTGGGTGCTCAACCTGCTTGATTCCATCCCACTGGGCTCAATGGGCATTGGACCGGAAGTGACCAAACAGGGTTTCCTAGATAGCTGCTAGCACAGCTGATGGTATGTGAAGTCCATGACTGAGGTGGAGTTGTTTTGGCACTGGAAGAGCTGTGCTGCTGCTTCGGGCAGTTGCCATTCACCACCGCCCTGAGTTCCCTAGGTGTCATAGCCACTTTCAGACATATGTGGTGCCAGAGCACTTGGTTTCCACGGCACCAGGAAATTGCTTGTGGGCTAAACTTGTGTTTGGCTTTGCAGGTTTTGAGCTTCTTGAGTGAGGAGCTACATGTGAGTTTAGTGTGGGTGCTCAACCTGCTTGATTCCATCCCACTGGGCTCAATGGGCATTGGACCGGAAGTGACCCAACAGGGTTTCCTAGATAGCTGCTAGCACAGCTGATGGTATGTGAAGTGAATGAGGCAGGTGGAGTTGTTTTGGCACTGGAAGAGCTGTGCTGCTGCTTCGGGCAGTTGCCATTCACCACCGCCCTGAGTTCCCTAGGTGTCATATCCACTTTCAGACATATATGGTGCCAGAGCACTTGGTTTCCATGGCAGCGGGAAATGGCTTGGGCGCTGAACTTGTGTTTGGCTTTGGAGTTTTGAGCGCCTTGAGTGAGGAGTTCCATGTGAGTTTAGTGTGGGTGCTCAACCTGCTTGATTCCATCCCACTGGGCTCAATGGGCATTGGACCGGAAGTGACCAAACAGGGTTTCCTAGATAGCTGCTAGCACAGCTGATGGTATGTGAAGTTCATGAGGCAGGTGGAGTTGTTTTGGCACTGGAAGAGCTGTGCTGCTGCTTCGGGTAGTTGCCATTCACCAAAGCCCTGAGTTCCCTAGATGTCATATCCACTTTCAGACATATGTGGTGCCAGAGCACTTGGTTTCCATGGCAGCGGGAAATGGCTTGGGCGCTGAACTTGTGTTTGGCTGTGGAGTTTTGAGCGCCTTGAGTGAGGAGCTCCATGTGAGTTTAGTGTGGGTGCTCAACCTGCTTGTTTCCATCCCACTGGGCTCCATGGGCATTGGACCGGAAGTGACCAAACAGGGTTTCCTAGATAGCTGCTAGCACAGCTGATGGTATGTGAAGTCCATGACTGAGGTGGAGTTGTTTTGGCACTGGAAGAGCTGTGCTGCTGCTTCGGGCAGTTGCCATTCACCACCGCCCTGAGTTCCCTAGGTGTCATAGCCACTTTCAGACATATGTGGTGCCAGAGCACTTGGTTTCCATGGCAGCGGGAAATGGCTTGGGCGCTGAACTTGTGTTTGGCTGTGGAGTTTTGAGCGCCTTGAGTGAGGAGCTCCATGTGAGTTTAGTGTTTGTGCTCAACCTGCTTGATTCCATCCCACTGGGCTCAAAGGGCATTGGACCGGAAGTGACCAAACAGGGTTTCCTAGATAGCTGCTAGCACAGCTGATGGTATGTGAAGTGAATGAGGCAGGTGGAGTTGTTTTGGCACTGGAAGAGCTGTGCTGCTGCTTCGGGCAGTTGCCATTCACCACCGCCCTGAGTTCCCTAGGTGTCATAGCCACTTTCAGACATATGTGGTGCCAGAGCACTTGGTTTCCATGGCAGCGGGAAATGGCTTGGGCGCTGAACTTGTGTTTGGCTGTGGAGTTTTGAGCGCCTTGAGTGAGGAGCTCCATGTTAGTTTAGTGTGGGTGCTCAACCTGCTTGATTCCATCCCACTGGGCTCAATGGGCATTGGACCGGAAGTGACCCAACAGGGTTTCCTAGATACCTGCTAGCACAGCTGATGGTATGTGAAGTGAATGAGGCAGGTGGAGATGTTTTGGCACTGGAAGAGCTGTGCTGCTGCTTCGGGCAGTTGCCATTCGCCACAGCCCTGAGTTCCCTAGGTGTCATAGCCACTTTCAGACATATGTGGTGCCAGAGCACTTGGTTTCCATGGCAGCGGGAAATGGCTTGGGCGCTGAACTTGTGTTTGGCTGTGGAGTTTTGAGCGCCTTGAGTGAGGAGCTCCATGTGAGTTTAGTGTGGGTGCTCAACCTGCTTGATTCCATCCCACTGGGCTCAATGGGCATTGGACCGGAAGTGACCAAACAGGGTTTCCTAGATAGCTGCTAGCACAGCTGATGGTATGTGAAGTGAATGAGGCAGGTGGAGTTGTTTTGGCACTGGAAGAGCTGTGCTGCTGCTTCGGGCAGTTGCCATTCACCACCGCCCTGAGTTCCCTAGGTGTC
Source organism: Ochotona princeps (assembly GCF_030435755.1). NCBI lineage: Eukaryota > Metazoa > Chordata > Mammalia > Lagomorpha > Ochotonidae > Ochotona > Ochotona princeps. Next base: position 99,110,902 of record NC_080835.1, on the reverse strand, counting down.
ATAGCCACTTTCAGACATATGTGGTGCCAGAGCACTTGGTTTCCATGGCAGCGGGAAATGGCTTGGGCGCTGAACTTGTGTTTGGCTGTGGAGTTTTGAGCGCCTTGAGTGAGGAGCTCCATGTGAGTTTAGTGTGGGTGCTCAACCTGCTTGATTCCATCCCACTGGGCTCAATGGGCATTGGACCGGAAGTGACCAAACAGGGTTTCCTAGATAGCTGCTAGCACAGCTGATGGTATGTGAAGTTCATGACTGAGGTGGAGTTGTTTTGGCACTGGAAGAGCTGTGCTGCTGCTTCGGGCAGTTGCCATTCACCACCGCCCTGAGTTCCCTAGGTGTCATAGCCACTTTCAGACATATGTGGTGCCAGAGCACTTGGTTTCCATGGCAGCGGGAAATGGCTTGGGCGCTGAACTTGTGTTTGGCTGATGAGTTTTGAGCGCCTTGAGTGAGGAGCTCCATGTGAGTTTAGTGTGGGTGCTCAACCTGCTTGATTCCATCCCACTGGGCTCAATGGGCATTGGACCGGAAGTGACCAAACAGGGTTTCCTAGATAGCTGCTAGCACAGCTGATGGTATGTGAAGTTCATGAGGCAGGTGAAGTTGGTTTTGGCACTGGAAGAGCTGTGCTGCTGCTTCGGGCAGTTGCCATTCACCACCGCCCTGAGTTCCCTAGGTGTCATAGCCACTTTCAGACATATGTGGTGCCAGAGCACTTGGTTTCCATGGCAGCGGGAAATGGCTTGGGCGCTGAACTTGTGTTTGGCTGTGGAGTTTTGAGCGCCTTGAGTGAGGAGCTCCATGTGAGTTTAGTGTGGGTGCTCAACCTGCTTGATTCCATCCCACTGGGCTCAATGGGCATTGGACCGCAAGTGACCAAACAGGGTTTCCTAGATAGCTGCTAGCACAGCTGATGGTATGTGAAGACCATGACTGAGGTGGAGTTGTTTTGGCACTGGAAGAGCTGTGCTGCTGCTTCAGGCAGTTGCCATTCACCACCGCCCTGAGTTCCCTAGGTGTCATAGCCACTTTCAGACATATGTGGTGCCAGAGCACTTGGTTTCCACGGCACCAGGAAATTGCTTGTGGGCTAAACTTGTGTTTGGCTGTGCAGGTTTTGAGCGCCTTGAGTGAGGAGCTCCATGTGAGTTTAGTGTGGGTGCTCAACCTGCTTGATTCCATCCCACTGGGCTCAATGGGCATTGGACCGGAAGTGACCCAACAGGGTTTCCTAGCTAGCTGCTAGCACAGCTGATGGTATGTGAAGTTCATGACTGAGGTGGAGTTGTTTTGGCACTGGAAGAGCTGTGCTGCTGCTTCGGGCAGTTGCCATTCACCACCGCCCTGAGTTCCCTAGGTGTCATATCCACTTTCAGACATATGTGGTGCCAGAGCACTTGGTTTCCATGGCAGCGGGAAATGGCTTCGGCGCTGAACTTGTGTTTGGCTGTGGAGTTTTGAGCGCCTTGAGTGAGGAGCTCCATGTGAGTTTAGTGTGGGTGCTCAACCTGCTTGATTCCATCCCACTGGGCTCAATGGGCATTGGACCGCAAGTGACCAAACAGGGTTTCCTAGATAGCTGCTAGCACAGCTGATGGTATGTGAAGTGAATGAGGCAGGTGGAGTTGTTTTGGCACTGGAAGAGCTGTGCTGCTGCTTCGGGCAGTTGCCATTCACCACCGCCCTGAGTTCCCTAGGTGTCATAGCCACTTTCAGACATATGTGGTGCCAGAGCACTTGGTTTCCATGGCAGCGGGAAATGGCTTGGGCGCTGAACTTGTGTTTGGCTGTGGAGTTTTGAGCGCCTTGAGTGAGGAGCTCCATGTGAGTTTAGTGTGGGTGCTCAACCTGCTTGATTCCATCCCACTGGGCTCAATGGGCATTGGACCGGAAGTGACCAAACAGGGTTTCCTAGATAGCTGCTAGCACAGCTGATGGTATGTGAATGAGGCAGGTGGAGTTGTTTTGGCACTGGAAGAGCTGTGCTGCTGCTTCGGGCAGTTGCCATTCACCACTGCCGTGAGTTCCCTTGGTGTCATATCCACTTTCAGACATATGTGGTGCCAGAGCACTTGGTTTCCATGGCAGCGGGAAATGGCTTGGGCGCTGAACTTGTGTTTGGCTGATGAGTTTTGAGCGCCTTGAGTGAGGAGCTCCATGTGAGTTTAGTGTGGGTGCTCAACCTGCTTGATTCCATCCCACTGGGCTCAGTGGGCATTGGACCGGAAGTGACCAAACAGGGTTTCCTAGATAGCTGCTAGCACAGCTGATGGTACGTGAAGTTCATGACTGAGGTGGAGTTGTTTTGGCACTGGAAGAGCTGTGCTGCTGCTTCGGGCAGTTGCCATTCACCACCGCCCTGAGTTCCCTAGATGTCATATCCACTTTCAGACATATGTGGTGCCAGAGCACTTGGTTTCCATGGCAGCGGGAAATGGCTTGGGCGCTGAACTTGTGTTTGGCTGTGGAGTTTTGAGCGCCTTGAGTGACGAGCTCCATGTGAGTTTAGTGTGGGTGCTCAACCTGCTTGATTCCATCCCACTGGGCTCAATGGGCATTGGACCGGAAGTGACCAAACAGGGTTTCCTAGATAGCTGCTAGCACAGCTGATGGTATGTGAAGTCCATGACTGAGGTGGAGTTGTTTTGGCACTGGAAGAGCTGTGCTGCTGCTTCGGGCAGTTGCCATTCACCACCGCCCTGAGTTCCCTAGGTGTCATAGCCACTTTCAGACATATGTGGTGCCAGAGCACTTGGTTTCCACGGCACCAGGAAATTGCTTGTGGGCTAAACTTGTGTTTGGCTTTGGAGTTTTGAGCGCCTTGAGTGAGGAGTTCCATGTGAGTTTAGTGTGGGTGCTCAACCTGCTTGATTCCATCCCACTGGGCTCAGTGGGCATTGGACCGGAAGTGACCAAACAGGGTTTCCTAGATAGCTGCTAGCACAGCTGATGGTATGTGAAGTTCATGAGGCAGGTGGAGTTGTTTTGGCACTGGAAGAGCTGTGCTGCTGCTTCGGGCAGTTGCCATTCATCAAAGCCCTGAGTTCCCTAGATGTCATATCCACTTTCAGACATATGTGGTGCCAGAGCACTTGGTTTCCATGGCAGCGGGAAATGGCTTGGGCGCTGAACTTGTGTTTGGCTGTGGAGTTTTGAGCGCCTTGAGTGAGGAGCTACATGTGAGTTTAGTGTGGGTGCTCAACCTGCTTGTTTCCATCCCACTGGGCTCCATGGGCATTGGACCGGAAGTGACCAAACAGGGTTTCCTAGATAGCTGCTAGCACAGCTGATGGTATGTGAAGTCCATGACTGAGGTGGAGTTGTTTTGGCACTGGAAGAGCTGTGCTGCTGCTTCGAGCAGTTGCCATTCACCACCGCCCTGAGTTCCCTAGGTGTCATAGCCACTTTCAGACATATGTGGTGCCAGAGCACTTGGTTTCCACGGCACCAGGAAATTGCTTATGGGCTAAACTTGTGTTTGGCTGATGAGTTTTGAGCGCCTTGAGTGAGGAGCTCCATGTGAGTTTAGTGTGGGTGCTCAACCTGCTTGATTCCATCCCACTGGGCTCAAAGGGCATTGGACCGGAAGTGACCAAACAGGGTTTCCTAGATAGCTGCTAGCACAGCTGATGGTATGTGAAGTGAATGAGGCAGGTGGAGTTGTTTTGGCACTGGAAGAGCTGTGCTGCTGCTTCAGGCAGTTGCCATTCACCACCGCCCTGAGTTCCCTAGGTGTCATAGCCACTTTCAGACATATGTGGTGCCAGAGCACTTGGTTTCCATGGCAGCGGGAAATGGCTTGGGCGCTGAACTTGTGTTTGGCTGTGGAGTTTTGACCGCCTTGAGTGAGGAGCTCCATGTGAGTTTAGTGTATGTGCTCAACCTGCTTGATTCCATCCCACTGGGCTCCATGGGCATTGGACCGGAAGTGACCCAACAGGGTTTACTAGATAGCTGCTAGCACAGCTGATGGTATGTGAAGTCAATGACTGAGGTGGAGTTGTTTTGGCACTGGAAGAGCTGTGCTGCTGCTTCGGGCAGTTGCCATTCACCACCGCCGTGAGTTCCCTAGGTGTCATAGCCACTTTCAGACATATGTGGTGCCAGAGCACTTGGTTTCCACGGCACCAGGAAATTGCTTATGGGCTAAACTTGTGTTTGGCTGTGGAGTTTTGAGCGCCTTGAGTGAGGAGCTCCATGTGAGTTTAGTGTGGGTGCTCAACCTGCTTGATTCCATCCTACTGGGCTCAATGGGCATTGGACCGGAAGTGACCAAACAGGGTTTCCTAGATAGCTGCTAGCACAGCTGATGGTATGTGAAGTTCATGAGGCAGGTGGAGTTGTTTTGGCACTGGAAGAGCTGTGCTGCTGCTTCGGGCAGTTGCCATTCACCACCGCCCTGAGTTCCCTAGGTGTCATAGCCACTTTCAGACATATGTGGTGCCATAGCACTTGGTTTCCATGGCAGCGGGAAATGGCTTGGGCGCTGAACTTGTGTTTGGCTGTGGAGTTTTGAGCGCCTTGAGTGAGGAGCTCCATGTGAGTTTAGTGTGGGTGCTCAACCTGCTTGTTTCCATCCCACTGGGCTCCATGGGCATTGGACCGGAAGTGACCAAACAGGGTTTCCTAGATAGCTGCTAGCACAGCTGATGGTATGTGAAGTCCATGACTGAGGTGGAGTTGTTTTGGCACTGGAAGAGCTGTGCTGCTGCTTCGGGCAGTTGCCATTCACCACCGCCCTGAGTTCCCTAGGTGTCATAGCCACTTTCAGACATATGTGGTGCCAGAGCACTTGGTTTCCACGGCACCAGGAAATTGCTTATGGGCTAAACTTGTGTTTGGCTGTGGAGTTTTGAGCGCCTTGAGTGAGGAGCTACATGTGAGTTTAGTGTGGGTGCTCAACCTGCTTGATTCCATCCCACTGGGCTCAAAGGGCATTGGACCGGAAGTGACCAAACAGGGTTTCCTAGATAGCTGCTAGCACAGCTGATGGTATGTGAAGTGAATGAGGCAGGTGGAGTTGTTTTGGCACTGGAAGAGCTGTGCTGCTGCTTCGGGCAGTTGCCATTCACCACCGCCCTGAGTTCCCTAGGTGTCATAGCCACTTTCAGACATATGTGGTGCCATAGCACTTGGTTTCCATGGCAGCGGGAAATGGCTTGGGCGCTGAACTTGTGTTTGGCTGTGGAGTTTTGAGCGCCTTGAGTGAGGAGCTCCATGTGAGTTTAGTGTGGGTGCTCAACCTGCTTGATTCCATCCCACTGGGCTCAATGGGCATTGGACCGGAAGTGACCAAACAGGGTTTCCTAGATAGCTGCTAGCACAGCTGATGGTATGTGAAGTTCATGAGGCAGGTGAAGTTGGTTTTGGCACTGGAAGAGCTGTGCTGCTTCGGGCAGTTGCCATTCACCACCGCCCTGAGTTCCCTAGGTGTCATATCCACTTTCAGACATATGTGGTGCCAGAGCACTTGGTTTCCATGGCAGCGGGAAATGGCTTCGGCGCTGAACTTGTGTTTGGCTGTGGAGTTTTGAGCGCCTTGAGTGAGGAGCTCCATGTGAGTTTAGTGTGGGTGCTCAACCTGCTTGTTTCCATCCCACTGGGCTCCATGGGCATTGGACCGGAAGTGACCAAACAGGGTTTCCTAGATAGCTGCTAGCACAGCTGATGGTATGTGAAGTCCATGACTGAGGTGGAGTTGTTTTGGCACTGGAAGAGCTGTGCTGCTGCTTCGGGCAGTTGCCATTCACCACCGCCCTGAGTTCCCTAGGTGTCATAGCCACTTTCAGACATATGTGGTGCCAGAGCACTTGGTTTCCACGGCACCAGGAAATTGCTTATGGGCTAAACTTGTGTTTGGCTGTGGAGTTTTGAGTGCCTTGAGTGAGGAGCTCCATGTGAGTTTAGTGTGGGTGCTCAACCTGCTTGATTCCATCCCACTGGGCTCAAAGGGCATTGGACCGGAAGTGACCAAACAGGGTTTCCTAGATAGCTGCTAGCACAGCTGATGGTATGTGAAGTTCATGAGGCAGGTGGAGTTGTTTTGGCACTGGAAGAGCTGTGCTGCTGCTTCGGGCAGTTGCCATTCACCACCGCCCTGAGTTCCCTAGGTGTCATATCCACTTTCAGACATATGTGGTGCCAGAGCACTTGGTTTCCATGGCAGCGGGAAATGGCTTGGGCGCTGAACTTGTGTTTGGCTGTGGAGTTTTGAGCGCCTTGAGTGAGGAGCTCCATGTGAGTTTAGTGTGGGTGCTCAACCTGCTTGTTTCCATCCCACTGGGCTCCATGGGCATTGGACCGGAAGTGACCAAACAGGGTTTCCTAGATAGCTGCTAGCACAGCTGATGGTATGTGAAGTCCATGACTGAGGTGGAGTTGTTTTGGCACTGGAAGAGCTGTGCTGCTGCTTCGGGCAGTTGCCATTCACCACCGCCCTGAGTTCCCTAGGTGTCATAGCCACTTTCAGACATATGTGGTGCCAGAGCACTTGGTTTCCACGGCACCAGGAAATGGCTTATGGGCTAAACTTGTGTTTGGCTGTGGAGTTTTGAGCGCCTTGAGTGAGGAGCTCCATGTTAGTTTAGTGTGGGTGCTCAACCTGCTTGATTCCATCCCACTGGGCTCAAAGGGCATTGGACCGGAAGTGACCAAACAGGGTTTCCTAGACAGCTGCTAGCACAGCTGATGGTATGTGAAGTGAATGAGGCAGGTGGAGTTGTTTTGGCACTGGAAGAGCTGTGCTGCTGCTTCGGGCAGTTGCCATTCACCACCGCCCTGAGTTCCCTAGGTGTCATAGCCACTTTCAGACATATGTGGTGCCAGAGCACTTGGTTTCCATGGCAGCGGGAAATGGCTTGGGCGCTGAACTTGTGTTTGGCTGTGGAGTTTTGAGCGCCTTGAGTGAGGAGCTCCATGTGAGTTTAGTGTGGGTGCTCAACCTGCTTGATTCCATCCCACTGGGCTCAATGGGCATTGGACCGGAAGTGACCAAACAGGGTTTCCTAGATAGCTGCTAGCACAGCTGATGGTATGTGAAGTTCATGAGGCAGGTGAAGTTGGTTTTGGCACTGGAAGAGCTGTGCTGCTTCGGGCAGTTGCCATTCACCACTGCCGTGAGTTCCCTAGGTGTCATATCCACTTTCAGACATATGTGGTGCCAGAGCACTTGGTTTCCATGGCAGCGGGAAATGGCTTGGGCGCTGAACTTGTGTTTGGCTGTGGAGTTTTGAGCGCCTTGAGTGAGGAGCTCCATGTGAGTTTAGTGTGGGTGCTCAACCTGCTTGATTCCATCCCACTGGGCTCAATGGGCATTGGACCGGAAGTGACCAAACAGGTTTCCTAGATAGCTGCTAGCACAGCTGATGGTATGTGAAGTGAATGAGGCAGGTGAAGTTGTTTTGGCACTGGAAGAGCTGTGCTGCTGCTTCGGGCAGTTGCCATTCACCACTGCCGTGAGTTCCCTTGGTGTCATATCCACTTTCAGACATATGTGGTGCCAGAGCACTTGGTTTCCATGGCAGCGGGAAATGGCTTGGGCGCTGAACTTGTGTTTCGCTGTGGAGTTTTGAGTGCCTTGAGTGAGGAGCTCCATGTGAGTTTAGTGTGGGTGCTCAACGTGCTTGATTCCATCCCACTGGGCTCAGTGGGCATTGGACCGGAAGTGACCAAACAGGGTTTCCTAGATAGCTGCTAGCACAGCTGATGGTATGTGAAGTTCATGAGGCAGGTGGAGTTGTTTTGGCACTGGAAGAGCTGTGCTGCTGCTTCGGGCACTTGCCATTCACCACCGCCCTGAGTTCCCTAGATATCATATCCACTTTCAGACATATGTGGTGCCAGAGCACTTGGTTTCCATGGCAGCGGGAAATGGCTTGGGCACTGAACTTGTGTTTGGCTGTGGAGTTTTGAGCGCCTTGAGTGAGGAGCTCCATGTGAGTTTAGTGTGGGTGCTCAACCTGCTTGATTCCATCCCACTGGGCTCAATGGGCATTGGACCGGAAGTGACCAAACAGGGTTTCCTAGATAGCTGCTAGCACAGCTGATGGTATGTGAAGTTCATGAGGCAGGTGGAGTTGTTTTGGCACTGGAAGAGCTGTGCTGCTGCTTCGGGCAGTTGCCATTCACCAAAGCCCTGAGTTCCCTAGGTGTCATAGCCACTTTCAGACATATGTGGTGCCAGAGCACTTGGTTTCCATGGCAGCGGGAAATGGCTTGGGCGCTGAACTTGTGTTTGGCTGTGGAGTTTTGAGCGCCTTGAGTGAGGAGCTCCATGTGAGTTTAGTGTGGGTGCTCAACCTGCTTGATTCCATCCCACTGGGCTCAATGGGCATTGGACCGGAAGTGACCAAACAGGGTTTCCTAGATAGCTGCTAGCACAGCTGATGATATGTGAAGTCCATGACTGAGGTGGAGTTGTTTTGGCACTGGAAGAGCTGTGCTGCTGCTTCGGGCACTTGCCATTCACCACCGCCCTGAGTTCCCTAGGTGTCATAGCCACTTTCAGACATATGTGGTGCCAGAGCACTTGGTTTCCATGGCAGCGGGAAATGGCTTGGGCGCTGAACTTGTGTTTGGCTGTGGAGTTTTGAGCGCCTTGAGTGAGGAGCTCCATGTGAGTTTAGTGTGGGTGCTCAACCTGCTTGATTCCATCCCACTGGGCTCAATGGGCATTGGACCGGAAGTGACCAAACAGGGTTTCCTAGATAGCTGCTAGCACAGCTGATGGTATGTGAAGTTCATGAGGCAGGTGAAGTTGGTTTTGGCACTGGAAGAGCTGTGCTGCTGCTTCGGGCAGTTGCCATTCACCACCGCCCTGAGTTCCCTAGGTGTCATAGCCACTTTCAGACATATGTGGTGCCAGAGCACTTGGTTTCCATGGCAGCGGGAAATGGCTTGGGCGCTGAACTTGTGTTTGGCTGTGGAGTTTTGAGCGCCTTGAGTGAGGAGCTCCATGTGAGTTTAGTGTGGGTGCTCAACCTGCTTGATTCCATCCCACTGGGCTCAATGGGCATTGGACCGGAAGTGACCAAACAGGGTTTCCTAGATAGCTGCTAGCACAGCTGATGGTATGTGAAGACCATGACTGAGGTGGAGTTGTTTTGGCACTGGAAGAGCTGTGCTGCTGCTTCAGGCAGTTGCCATTCACCACCGCCCTGAGTTCCCTAGGTGTCATAGCCACTTTCAGACATATGTGGTGCCAGAGCACTTGGTTTCCACGGCACCAGGAAATTGCTTGTGGGCTAAACTTGTGTTTGGCTGTGCAGGTTTTGAGCGCCTTGAGTGAGGAGCTCCATGTGAGTTTAGTGTGGGTGCTCAACCTGCTTGATTCCATCCCACTGGGCTCAATGGGCATTGGACCGGAAGTGACCCAACAGGGTTTCCTAGCTAGCTGCTAGCACAGCTGATGGTATGTGAAGTTCATGACTGAGGTGGAGTTGTTTTGGCACTGGAAGAGCTGTGCTGCTGCTTCGGGCAGTTGCCATTCACCACCGCCCTGAGTTCCCTAGGTGTCATATCCACTTTCAGACATATGTGGTGCCAGAGCACTTGGTTTCCATGGCAGCGGGAAATGGCTTCGGCGCTGAACTTGTGTTTGGCTGTGGAGTTTTGAGCGCCTTGAGTGAGGAGCTCCATGTGAGTTTAGTGTGGGTGCTCAACCTGCTTGATTCCATCCCACTGGGCTCAATGGGCATTGGACCGCAAGTGACCAAACAGGGTTTCCTAGATAGCTGCTAGCACAGCTGATGGTATGTGAAGTGAATGAGGCAGGTGGAGTTGTTTTGGCACTGGAAGAGCTGTGCTGCTGCTTCGGGCAGTTGCCATTCACCACCGCCCTGAGTTCCCTAGGTGTCATAGCCACTTTCAGACATATGTGGTGCCAGAGCACTTGGTTTCCATGGCAGCGGGAAATGGCTTGGGCGCTGAACTTGTGTTTGGCTGTGGAGTTTTGAGCGCCTTGAGTGAGGAGCTCCATGTGAGTTTAGTGTGGGTGCTCAACCTGCTTGATTCCATCCCACTGGGCTCAATGGGCATTGGACCGGAAGTGACCAAACAGGGTTTCCTAGATAGCTGCTAGCACAGCTGATGGTATGTGAATGAGGCAGGTGGAGTTGTTTTGGCACTGGAAGAGCTGTGCTGCTGCTTCGGGCAGTTGCCATTCACCACTGCCGTGAGTTCCCTTGGTGTCATATCCACTTTCAGACATATGTGGTGCCAGAGCACTTGGTTTCCATGGCAGCGGGAAATGGCTTGGGCGCTGAACTTGTGTTTGGCTGATGAGTTTTGAGCGCCTTGAGTGAGGAGCTCCATGTGAGTTTAGTGTGGGTGCTCAACCTGCTTGATTCCATCCCACTGGGCTCAGTGGGCATTGGACCGGAAGTGACCAAACAGGGTTTCCTAGCTAGCTGCTAGCACAGCTGATGGTACGTGAAGTTCATGACTGAGGTGGAGTTGTTTTGGCACTGGAAGAGCTGTGCTGCTGCTTCGGGCAGTTGCCATTCACCACCGCCCTGAGTTCCCTAGATGTCATATCCACTTTCAGACATATGTGGTGCCAGAGCACTTGGTTTCCATGGCAGCGGGAAATGGCTTGGGCGCTGAACTTGTGTTTGGCTGTGGAGTTTTGAGCGCCTTGAGTGACGAGCTCCATGTGAGTTTAGTGTGGGTGCTCAACCTGCTTGATTCCATCCCACTGGGCTCAATGGGCATTGGACCGGAAGTGACCAAACAGGGTTTCCTAGATAGCTGCTAGCACAGCTGATGGTATGTGAAGTCCATGACTGAGGTGGAGTTGTTTTGGCACTGGAAGAGCTGTGCTGCTGCTTCGGGCAGTTGCCATTCACCACCGCCCTGAGTTCCCTAGGTGTCATAGCCACTTTCAGACATATGTGGTGCCAGAGCACTTGGTTTCCACGGCACCAGGAAATTGCTTGTGGGCTAAACTTGTGTTTGGCTTTGGAGTTTTGAGCGCCTTGAGTGAGGAGTTCCATGTGAGTTTAGTGTGGGTGCTCAACCTGCTTGATTCCATCCCACTGGGCTCAGTGGGCATTGGACCGGAAGTGACCAAACAGGGTTTCCTAGATAGCTGCTAGCACAGCTGATGGTATGTGAAGTTCATGAGGCAGGTGGAGTTGTTTTGGCACTGGAAGAGCTGTGCTGCTGCTTCGGGCAGTTGCCATTCACCAAAGCCCTGAGTTCCCTAGATGTCATATCCACTTTCAGACATATGTGGTGCCAGAGCACTTGGTTTCCATGGCAGCGGGAAATGGCTTGGGCGCTGAACTTGTGTTTGGCTGTGGAGTTTTGAGCGCCTTGAGTGAGGAGCTACATGTGAGTTTAGTGTGGGTGCTCAACCTGCTTGTTTCCATCCCACTGGGCTCCATGGGCATTGGACCGGAAGTGACCAAACAGGGTTTCCTAGATAGCTGCTAGCACAGCTGATGGTATGTGAAGTCCATGACTGAGGTGGAGTTGTTTTGGCACTGGAAGAGCTGTGCTGCTGCTTCGAGCAGTTGCCATTCACCACCGCCCTGAGTTCCCTAGGTGTCATAGCCACTTTCAGACATATGTGGTGCCAGAGCACTTGGTTTCCACGGCACCAGGAAATTGCTTATGGGCTAAACTTGTGTTTGGCTGATGAGTTTTGAGCGCCTTGAGTGAGGAGCTCCATGTGAGTTTAGTGTGGGTGCTCAACCTGCTTGATTCCATCCCACTGGGCTCAAAGGGCATTGGACCGGAAGTGACCAAACAGGGTTTCCTAGATAGCTGCTAGCACAGCTGATGGTATGTGAAGTGAATGAGGCAGGTGGAGTTGTTTTGGCACTGGAAGAGCTGTGCTGCTGCTTCAGGCAGTTGCCATTCACCACCGCCCTGAGTTCCCTAGGTGTCATAGCCACTTTCAGACATATGTGGTGCCAGAGCACTTGGTTTCCATGGCAGCGGGAAATGGCTTGGGCGCTGAACTTGTGTTTGGCTGTGGAGTTTTGACCGCCTTGAGTGAGGAGCTCCATGTGAGTTTAGTGTATGTGCTCAACCTGCTTGATTCCATCCCACTGGGCTCCATGGGCATTGGACCGGAAGTGACCCAACAGGGTTTACTAGATAGCTGCTAGCACAGCTGATGGTATGTGAAGTCAATGACTGAGGTGGAGTTGTTTTGGCACTGGAAGAGCTGTGCTGCTGCTTCGGGCAGTTGCCATTCACCACCGCCGTGAGTTCCCTAGGTGTCATAGCCACTTTCAGACATATGTGGTGCCAGAGCACTTGGTTTCCACGGCACCAGGAAATTGCTTATGGGCTAAACTTGTGTTTGGCTGTGGAGTTTTGAGCGCCTTGAGTGAGGAGCTCCATGTGAGTTTAGTGTGGGTGCTCAACCTGCTTGATTCCATCCTACTGGGCTCAATGGGCATTGGACCGGAAGTGACCAAACAGGGTTTCCTAGATAGCTGCTAGCACAGCTGATGGTATGTGAAGTTCATGAGGCAGGTGGAGTTGTTTTGGCACTGGAAGAGCTGTGCTGCTGCTTCGGGCAGTTGCCATTCACCACCGCCCTGAGTTCCCTAGGTGTCATAGCCACTTTCAGACATATGTGGTGCCATAGCACTTGGTTTCCATGGCAGCGGGAAATGGCTTGGGCGCTGAACTTGTGTTTGGCTGTGGAGTTTTGAGCGCCTTGAGTGAGGAGCTCCATGTGAGTTTAGTGTGGGTGCTCAACCTGCTTGTTTCCATCCCACTGGGCTCCATGGGCATTGGACCGGAAGTGACCAAACAGGGTTTCCTAGATAGCTGCTAGCACAGCTGATGGTATGTGAAGTCCATGACTGAGGTGGAGTTGTTTTGGCACTGGAAGAGCTGTGCTGCTGCTTCGGGCAGTTGCCATTCACCACCGCCCTGAGTTCCCTAGGTGTCATAGCCACTTTCAGACATATGTGGTGCCAGAGCACTTGGTTTCCACGGCACCAGGAAATTGCTTATGGGCTAAACTTGTGTTTGGCTGTGGAGTTTTGAGCGCCTTGAGTGAGGAGCTACATGTGAGTTTAGTGTGGGTGCTCAACCTGCTTGATTCCATCCCACTGGGCTCAAAGGGCATTGGACCGGAAGTGACCAAACAGGGTTTCCTAGATAGCTGCTAGCACAGCTGATGGTATGTGAAGTGAATGAGGCAGGTGGAGTTGTTTTGGCACTGGAAGAGCTGTGCTGCTGCTTCGGGCAGTTGCCATTCACCACCGCCCTGAGTTCCCTAGGTGTCATAGCCACTTTCAGACATATGTGGTGCCATAGCACTTGGTTTCCATGGCAGCGGGAAATGGCTTGGGCGCTGAACTTGTGTTTGGCTGTGGAGTTTTGAGCGCCTTGAGTGAGGAGCTCCATGTGAGTTTAGTGTGGGTGCTCAACCTGCTTGATTCCATCCCACTGGGCTCAATGGGCATTGGACCGGAAGTGACCAAACAGGGTTTCCTAGATAGCTGCTAGCACAGCTGATGGTATGTGAAGTTCATGAGGCAGGTGAAGTTGGTTTTGGCACTGGAAGAGCTGTGCTGCTTCGGGCAGTTGCCATTCACCACCGCCCTGAGTTCCCTAGGTGTCATATCCACTTTCAGACATATGTGGTGCCAGAGCACTTGGTTTCCATGGCAGCGGGAAATGGCTTCGGCGCTGAACTTGTGTTTGGCTGTGGAGTTTTGAGCGCCTTGAGTGAGGAGCTCCATGTGAGTTTAGTGTGGGTGCTCAACCTGCTTGTTTCCATCCCACTGGGCTCCATGGGCATTGGACCGGAAGTGACCAAACAGGGTTTCCTAGATAGCTGCTAGCACAGCTGATGGTATGTGAAGTCCATGACTGAGGTGGAGTTGTTTTGGCACTGGAAGAGCTGTGCTGCTGCTTCGGGCAGTTGCCATTCACCACCGCCCTGAGTTCCCTAGGTGTCATAGCCACTTTCAGACATATGTGGTGCCAGAGCACTTGGTTTCCACGGCACCAGGAAATTGCTTATGGGCTAAACTTGTGTTTGGCTGTGGAGTTTTGAGTGCCTTGAGTGAGGAGCTCCATGTGAGTTTAGTGTGGGTGCTCAACCTGCTTGATTCCATCCCACTGGGCTCAAAGGGCATTGGACCGGAAGTGACCAAACAGGGTTTCCTAGATAGCTGCTAGCACAGCTGATGGTATGTGAAGTTCATGAGGCAGGTGGAGTTGTTTTGGCACTGGAAGAGCTGTGCTGCTGCTTCGGGCAGTTGCCATTCACCACCGCCCTGAGTTCCCTAGGTGTCATATCCACTTTCAGACATATGTGGTGCCAGAGCACTTGGTTTCCATGGCAGCGGGAAATGGCTTGGGCGCTGAACTTGTGTTTGGCTGTGGAGTTTTGAGCGCCTTGAGTGAGGAGCTCCATGTGAGTTTAGTGTGGGTGCTCAACCTGCTTGTTTCCATCCCACTGGGCTCCATGGGCATTGGACCGGAAGTGACCAAACAGGGTTTCCTAGATAGCTGCTAGCACAGCTGATGGTATGTGAAGTCCATGACTGAGGTGGAGTTGTTTTGGCACTGGAAGAGCTGTGCTGCTGCTTCGGGCAGTTGCCATTCACCACCGCCCTGAGTTCCCTAGGTGTCATAGCCACTTTCAGACATATGTGGTGCCAGAGCACTTGGTTTCCACGGCACCAGGAAATGGCTTATGGGCTAAACTTGTGTTTGGCTGTGGAGTTTTGAGCGCCTTGAGTGAGGAGCTCCATGTTAGTTTAGTGTGGGTGCTCAACCTGCTTGATTCCATCCCACTGGGCTCAAAGGGCATTGGACCGGAAGTGACCAAACAGGGTTTCCTAGACAGCTGCTAGCACAGCTGATGGTATGTGAAGTGAATGAGGCAGGTGGAGTTGTTTTGGCACTGGAAGAGCTGTGCTGCTGCTTCGGGCAGTTGCCATTCACCACCGCCCTGAGTTCCCTAGGTGTCATAGCCACTTTCAGACATATGTGGTGCCAGAGCACTTGGTTTCCATGGCAGCGGGAAATGGCTTGGGCGCTGAACTTGTGTTTGGCTGTGGAGTTTTGAGCGCCTTGAGTGAGGAGCTCCATGTGAGTTTAGTGTGGGTGCTCAACCTGCTTGATTCCATCCCACTGGGCTCAATGGGCATTGGACCGGAAGTGACCAAACAGGGTTTCCTAGATAGCTGCTAGCACAGCTGATGGTATGTGAAGTTCATGAGGCAGGTGAAGTTGGTTTTGGCACTGGAAGAGCTGTGCTGCTTCGGGCAGTTGCCATTCACCACTGCCGTGAGTTCCCTAGGTGTCATATCCACTTTCAGACATATGTGGTGCCAGAGCACTTGGTTTCCATGGCAGCGGGAAATGGCTTGGGCGCTGAACTTGTGTTTGGCTGTGGAGTTTTGAGCGCCTTGAGTGAGGAGCTCCATGTGAGTTTAGTGTGGGTGCTCAACCTGCTTGATTCCATCCCACTGGGCTCAATGGGCATTGGACCGGAAGTGACCAAACAGGTTTCCTAGATAGCTGCTAGCACAGCTGATGGTATGTGAAGTGAATGAGGCAGGTGAAGTTGTTTTGGCACTGGAAGAGCTGTGCTGCTGCTTCGGGCAGTTGCCATTCACCACTGCCGTGAGTTCCCTTGGTGTCATATCCACTTTCAGACATATGTGGTGCCAGAGCACTTGGTTTCCATGGCAGCGGGAAATGGCTTGGGCGCTGAACTTGTGTTTCGCTGTGGAGTTTTGAGTGCCTTGAGTGAGGAGCTCCATGTGAGTTTAGTGTGGGTGCTCAACGTGCTTGATTCCATCCCACTGGGCTCAGTGGGCATTGGACCGGAAGTGACCAAACAGGGTTTCCTAGATAGCTGCTAGCACAGCTGATGGTATGTGAAGTTCATGAGGCAGGTGGAGTTGTTTTGGCACTGGAAGAGCTGTGCTGCTGCTTCGGGCACTTGCCATTCACCACCGCCCTGAGTTCCCTAGATATCATATCCACTTTCAGACATATGTGGTGCCAGAGCACTTGGTTTCCATGGCAGCGGGAAATGGCTTGGGCACTGAACTTGTGTTTGGCTGTGGAGTTTTGAGCGCCTTGAGTGAGGAGCTCCATGTGAGTTTAGTGTGGGTGCTCAACCTGCTTGATTCCATCCCACTGGGCTCAATGGGCATTGGACCGGAAGTGACCAAACAGGGTTTCCTAGATAGCTGCTAGCACAGCTGATGGTATGTGAAGTTCATGAGGCAGGTGGAGTTGTTTTGGCACTGGAAGAGCTGTGCTGCTGCTTCGGGCAGTTGCCATTCACCAAAGCCCTGAGTTCCCTAGGTGTCATAGCCACTTTCAGACATATGTGGTGCCAGAGCACTTGGTTTCCATGGCAGCGGGAAATGGCTTGGGCGCTGAACTTGTGTTTGGCTGTGGAGTTTTGAGCGCCTTGAGTGAGGAGCTCCATGTGAGTTTAGTGTGGGTGCTCAACCTGCTTGATTCCATCCCACTGGGCTCAATGGGCATTGGACCGGAAGTGACCAAACAGGGTTTCCTAGATAGCTGCTAGCACAGCTGATGATATGTGAAGTCCATGACTGAGGTGGAGTTGTTTTGGCACTGGAAGAGCTGTGCTGCTGCTTCGGGCACTTGCCATTCACCACCGCCCTGAGTTCCCTAGGTGTCATAGCCACTTTCAGACATATGTGGTGCCAGAGCACTTGGTTTCCATGGCAGCGGGAAATGGCTTGGGCGCTGAACTTGTGTTTGGCTGTGGAGTTTTGAGCGCCTTGAGTGAGGAGCTCCATGTGAGTTTAGTGTGGGTGCTCAACCTGCTTGATTCCATCCTACTGGGCTCAATGGGCATTGGACCGGAAGTGACCAAACAGGGTTTCCTAGATAGCTGCTAGCACAGCTGATGGTATGTGAAGTTCATGAGGCAGGTGGAGTTGTTTTGGCACTGGAAGAGCTGTGCTGCTGCTTCGGGCAGTTGCCATTCACCACCGCCCTGAGTTCCCTAGGTGTCATAGCCACTTTCAGACATATGTGGTGCCAGAGCACTTGGTTTCCATGGCAGCGGGAAATGGCTTGGGCGCTGAACTTGTGTTTGGCTGTGGAGTTTTGAGCGCCTTGAGTGAGGAGCTCCATGTGAGTTTAGTGTGGGTGCTCAACCTGCTTGATTCCATCCCACTGGGCTCAATGGGCATTGGACCGGAAGTGACCAAACAGGGTTTCCTAGATAGCTGCTAGCACAGCTGATGGTATGTGAATGAGGCAGGTGGAGTTGTTTTGGCACTGGAAGAGCTGTGCTGCTGCTTCGGGCAGTTGCCATTCACCACTGCCCTGAGTTCCCTAGGTGTCATATCCACTTTCAGACATATGTGGTGCCAGAGCACTTGGTTTCCATGGCAGCGGGAAATGGCTTGGGCGCTGAACTTGTGTTTGGCTGTGGAGTTTTGAGCGCCTTGAGTGAGGAGCTCCATGTGAGTTTAGTGTGGGTGCTCAACCTGCTTGATTCCATCCCACTGGGCTCAATGGGCATTGGACCGGAAGTGACCAAACAGGGTTTCCTAGATAGCTGCTAGCACAGCTGATGGTATGTGAAGTCCATGACTGAGGTGGAGTTGTTTTGGCACTGGAAGAGCTGTGCTGCTGCTTCGGGCAGTTGCCATTCACCACCGCCCTGAGTTCCCTAGGTGTCATAGCCACTTTCAGACATATGTGGTGCCAGAGCACTTGGTTTCCACGGCACCAGGAAATTGCTTGTGGGCTAAACTTGTGTTTGGCTTTGCAGGTTTTGAGCTTCTTGAGTGAGGAGCTACATGTGAGTTTAGTGTGGGTGCTCAACCTGCTTGATTCCATCCCACTGGGCTCAATGGGCATTGGACCGGAAGTGACCCAACAGGGTTTCCTAGATAGCTGCTAGCACAGCTGATGGTATGTGAAGTGAATGAGGCAGGTGGAGTTGTTTTGGCACTGGAAGAGCTGTGCTGCTGCTTCGGGCAGTTGCCATTCACCACCGCCCTGAGTTCCCTAGGTGTCATATCCACTTTCAGACATATATGGTGCCAGAGCACTTGGTTTCCATGGCAGCGGGAAATGGCTTGGGCGCTGAACTTGTGTTTGGCTTTGGAGTTTTGAGCGCCTTGAGTGAGGAGCTCCATGTGAGTTTAGTGTGGGTGCTCAACCTGCTTGATTCCATCCCACTGGGCTCAATGGGCATTGGACCGGAAGTGACCAAACAGGGTTTCCTAGATAGCTGCTAGCACAGCTGATGGTATGTGAAGTGAATGAGGCAGGTGGAGTTGTTTTGGCACTGGAAGAGCTGTGCTGCTGCTTCGGGTAGTTGCCATTCACCAAAGCCCTGAGTTCCCTAGATGTCATATCCACTTTCAGACATATGTGGTGCCAGAGCACTTGGTTTCCATGGCAGCGGGAAATGGCTTGGGCGCTGAACTTGTGTTTGGCTGTGGAGTTTTGAGCGCCTTGAGTGAGGAGCTCCATGTGAGTTTAGTGTGGGTGCTCAACCTGCTTGATTCCATCCCACTGGGCTCCATGGGCATTGGACCGGAAGTGACCAAACAGGGTTTCCTAGATAGCTGCTAGCACAGCTGATGGTATGTGAAGTCCATGACTGAGGTGGAGTTGTTTTGGCACTGGAAGAGCTGTGCTGCTGCTTCGGGCAGTTGCCATTCACCACCGCCCTGAGTTCCCTAGGTGTCATAGCCACTTTCAGACATATGTGGTGCCAGAGCACTTGGTTTCCATGGCAGCGGGAAATGGCTTGGGCGCTGAACTTGTGTTTGGCTGTGGAGTTTTGAGCGCCTTGAGTGAGGAGCTCCATGTGAGTTTAGTGTTTGTGCTCAACCTGCTTGATTCCATCCCACTGGGCTCAAAGGGCATTGGACCGGAAGTGACCAAACAGGGTTTCCTAGATAGCTGCTAGCACAGCTGATGGTATGTGAAGTGAATGAGGCAGGTGGAGTTGTTTTGGCACTGGAAGAGCTGTGCTGCTGCTTCGGGCAGTTGCCATTCACCACCGCCCTGAGTTCCCTAGGTGTCATAGCCACTTTCAGACATATGTGGTGCCAGAGCACTTGGTTTCCATGGCAGCGGGAAATGGCTTGGGCGCTGAACTTGTGTTTGGCTGTGGAGTTTTGAGCGCCTTGAGTGAGGAGCTCCATGTTAGTTTAGTGTGGGTGCTCAACCTGCTTGATTCCATCCCACTGGGCTCAATGGGCATTGGACCGGAAGTGACCAAACAGGGTTTCCTAGATACCTGCTAGCACAGCTGATGGTATGTGAAGTTCATGAGGCAGGTGAAGTTGGTTTTGGCACTGGAAGAGCTGTGCTGCTGCTTCGGGCAGTTGCCATTCACCACCGTCCTGAGTTCCCTAGGTGTCATAGCCACTTTCAGACATATGTGGTGCCAGAGCACTTGGTTTCCATGGCAGCGGGAAATGGCTTGGGCGCTGAACTTGTGTTTGGCTGTGGAGTTTTGAGCGCCTTGAGTGAGGAGCTCCATGTGAGTTTAGTGTGGGTGCTCAACCTGCTTGATTCCATCCCACTGGGCTCAATGGGCATTGGACCGGAAGTGACCAAACAGGGTTTCCTAGATAGCTGCTAGCACAGCTGATGGTATGTGAAGTGAATGAGGCAGGTGGAGTTGTTTTGGCACTGGAAGAGCTGTGCTGCTGCTTCGGGCAGTTGCCATTCACCACCGCCCTGAGTTCCCTAGGTGTCATAGCCACTTTCAGACATATGTGGTGCCAGAGCACTTGGTTTCCATGGCAGCGGGAAATGGCTTGGGCGCTGAACTTGTGTTTGGCTGTGGAGTTTTGAGCGCCTTGAGTGAGGAGCTCCATGTGAGTTTAGTGTGGGTGCTCAACCTGCTTGATTCCATCCCACTGGGCTCAATGGGCATTGGACCGGAAGTGACCAAACAGGGTTTCCTAGATAGCTGCTAGCACAGCTGATGGTATGTGAAGTTCATGACTGAGGTGGAGTTGTTTTGGCACTGGAAGAGCTGTGCTGCTGCTTCAGGCAGTTGCCATTCACCACCGCCCTGAGTTCCCTAGGTGTCATAGCCACTTTCAGACATATGTGGTGCCAGAGCACTTGGTTTCCATGGCAGCGGGAAATGGCTTGGGCGCTGAACTTGTGTTTGGCTGATGAGTTTTGAGCGCCTTGAGTGAGGAGCTCCATGTGAGTTTAGTGTGGGTGCTCAACCTGCTTGATTCCATCCCACTGGGCTCAATGGGCATTGGACCGGAAGTGACCAAACAGGGTTTCCTAGATAGCTGCTAGCACAGCTGATGGTATGTGAAGTTCATGAGGCAGGTGAAGTTGGTTTTGGCACTGGAAGAGCTGTGCTGCTGCTTCGGGCAGTTGCCATTCACCACCGCCCTGAGTTCCCTAGGTGTCATAGCCACTTTCAGACATATGTGGTGCCAGAGCACTTGGTTTCCATGGCAGCGGGAAATGGCTTGGGCGCTGAACTTGTGTTTGGCTGTGGAGTTTTGAGCGCCTTGAGTGAGGAGCTCCATGTGAGTTTAGTGTGGGTGCTCAACCTGCTTGATTCCATCCCACTGGGCTCAATGGGCATTGGACCGGAAGTGACCAAACAGGGTTTCCTAGATAGCTGCTAGCACAGCTGATGGTATGTGAAGACCATGACTGAGGTGGAGTTGTTTTGGCACTGGAAGAGCTGTGCTGCTGCTTCAGGCAGTTGCCATTCACCACCGCCCTGAGTTCCCTAGGTGTCATAGCCACTTTCAGACATATGTGGTGCCAAGAGCACTTGGTTTCCACGGCACCAGGAAATTGCTTGTGGGCTAAACTTGTGTTTGGCTGTGCAGGTTTTGAGCGCCTTGAGTGAGGAGCTCCATGTGAGTTTAGTGTGGGTGCTCAACCTGCTTGATTCCATCCCACTGGGCTCAATGGGCATTGGACCGGAAGTGACCAAACAGGGTTTCCTAGCTAGCTGCTAGCACAGCTGATGGTATGTGAAGTTCATGACTGAGGTGGAGTTGTTTTGGCACTGGAAGAGCTGTGCTGCTGCTTCGGGCAGTTGCCATTCACCACCGCCCTGAGTTCCCTAGGTGTCATATCCACTTTCAGACATATGTGGTGCCAGAGCACTTGGTTTCCATGGCAGCGGGAAATGGCTTGGGCGCTGAACTTGTGTTTGGCTGTGGAGTTTTGAGCGCCTTGAGTGAGGAGCTCCATGTGAGTTTAGTGTGGGTGCTCAACCTGCTTGATTCCATCCCACTGGGCTCAATGGGCATTGGACCGGAAGTGACCAAACAGGGTTTCCTAGATAGCTGCTAGCACAGCTGATGGTATGTGAAGTGAATGAGGCAGGTGGAGTTGTTTTGGCACTGGAAGAGCTGTGCTGCTGCTTCGGGCAGTTGCCATTCACCACCGCCCTGAGTTCCCTAGGTGTCATAGCCACTTTCAGACATATGTGGTGCCAGAGCACTTGGTTTCCATGGCAGCGGGAAATGGCTTGGGCGCTGAACTTGTGTTTGGCTGTGGAGTTTTGAGCGCCTTGAGTGAGGAGCTCCATGTGAGTTTAGTGTGGGTGCTCAACCTGCTTGATTCCATCCCACTGGGCTCAATGGGCATTGGACCGGAAGTGACCAAACAGGGTTTCCTAGATAGCTGCTAGCACAGCTGATGGTATGTAAAGTCCATGACTGAGGTGGAGTTGTTTTGGCACTGGAAGAGCTGTGCTGCTGCTTCGGGCAGTTGCCATTCACCACCGCCCTGAGTTCCCTAGGTGTCATAGCCACTTTCAGACATATGTGGTGCCAGAGCACTTGGTTTCCACGGCACCAGGAAATTGCTTGTGGGCTAAACTTGTGTTTGGCTTTGGAGTTTTGAGCGCCTTGAGTGAGGAGTTCCATGTGAGTTTAGTGTGGGTGCTCAACCTGCTTGATTCCATCCCACTGGGCTCAGTGGGCATTGGACCGGAAGTGACCAAACAGGGTTTCCTAGATAGCTGCTAGCACAGCTGATGGTATGTGAAGTTCATGAGGCAGGTGGAGTTGTTTTGGCACTGGAAGAGCTGTGCTGCTGCTTCGGGCAGTTGCCATTCACCAAAGCCCTGAGTTCCCTAGATGTCATATCCACTTTCAGACATATGTGGTGCCAGAGCACTTGGTTTCCATGGCAGCGGGAAATGGCTTGGGCGCTGAACTTGTGTTTGGCTGTGGAGTTTTGAGCGCCTTGAGTGAGGAGCTCCATGTGAGTTTAGTGTGGGTGCTCAACCTGCTTGTTTCCATCCCACTGGGCTCCATGGGCATTGGACCGGAAGTGACCAAACAGGGTTTCCTAGATAGCTGCTAGCACAGCTGATGGTATGTGAAGTCCATGACTGAGGTGGAGTTGTTTTGGCACTGGAAGAGCTGTGCTGCTGCTTCGGGCAGTTGCCATTCACCACCGCCGTGAGTTCCCTAGGTGTCATAGCCACTTTCAGACATATGTGGTGCCAGAGCACTTGGTTTCCACGGCACCAGGAAATTGCTTATGGGCTAAACTTGTGTTTGGCTGTGGAGTTTTGAGCGCCTTGAGTGAGGAGCTCCATGTGAGTTTAGTGTGGGTGCTCAACCTGCTTGATTCCATCCTACTGGGCTCAAAGGGCATTGGACCGGAAGTGACCAAACAGGGTTTCCTAGATAGCTGCTAGCACAGCTGATGGTATGTGAAGTTCATGAGGCAGGTGGAGTTGTTTTGGCACTGGAAGAGCTGTGCTGCTGCTTCGGGCAGTTGCCATTCACCACCGCCCTGAGTTCCCTAGGTGTCATAGCCACTTTCAGACATATGTGGTGCCATAGCACTTGGTTTCCATGGCAGCGGGAAATGGCTTGGGCGCTGAACTTGTGTTTGGCTGTGGAGTTTTGAGCGCCTTGAGTGAGGAGCTCCATGTGAGTTTAGTGTGGGTGCTCAACCTGCTTGTTTCCATCCCACTGGGCTCCATGGGCATTGGACCGGAAGTGACCAAACAGGGTTTCCTAGATAGCTGCTAGCACAGCTGATGGTATGTGAAGTCCATGACTGAGGTGGAGTTGTTTTGGCACTGGAAGAGCTGTGCTGCTGCTTCGGGCAGTTGCCATTCACCACCGCCCTGAGTTCCCTAGGTGTCATAGCCACTTTCAGACATATGTGGTGCCAGAGCACTTGGTTTCCACGGCACCAGGAAATTGCTTATGGGCTAAACTTGTGTTTGGCTGTGGAGTTTTGAGCGCCTTGAGTGAGGAGCTCCATGTGAGTTTAGTGTGGGTGCTCAACCTGCTTGATTCCATCCCACTGGGCTCAAAGGGCATTGGACCGGAAGTGACCAAACAGGGTTTCCTAGATAGCTGCTAGCACAGCTGATGGTATGTGAAGTGAATGAGGCAGGTGGAGTTGTTTTGGCACTGGAAGAGCTGTGCTGCTGCTTCGGGCAGTTGCCATTCACCACCGCCCTGAGTTCCCTAGGTGTCATAGCCACTTTCAGACATATGTGGTGCCATAGCACTTGGTTTCCATGGCAGCGGGAAATGGCTTGGGCGCTGAACTTGTGTTTGGCTGTGGAGTTTTGAGCGCCTTGAGTGAGGAGCTCCATGTGAGTTTAGTGTGGGTGCTCAACCTGCTTGATTCCATCCCACTGGGCTCAATGGGCATTGGACCGGAAGTGACCAAACAGGGTTTCCTAGATAGCTGCTAGCACAGCTGATGGTATGTGAAGTTCATGAGGCAGGTGAAGTTGGTTTTGGCACTGGAAGAGCTGTGCTGCTTCGGGCAGTTGCCATTCACCACTGCCGTGAGTTCCCTAGGTGTCATATCCACTTTCAGACATATGTGGTGCCAGAGCACTTGGTTTCCATGGCAGCGGGAAATGGCTTCGGCGCTGAACTTGTGTTTGGCTGTGGAGTTTTGAGCGCCTTGAGTGAGGAGCTCCATGTGAGTTTAGTGTGGGTGCTCAACCTGCTTGTTTCCATCCCACTGGGCTCCATGGGCATTGGACCGGAAGTGACCAAACAGGGTTTCCTAGATAGCTGCTAGCACAGCTGATGGTATGTGAAGTCCATGACTGAGGTGGAGTTGTTTTGGCACTGGAAGAGCTGTGCTGCTGCTTCGGGCAGTTGCCATTCACCACCGCCCTGAGTTCCCTAGGTGTCATAGCCACTTTCAGACATATGTGGTGCCAGAGCACTTGGTTTCCACGGCACCAGGAAATTGCTTATGGGCTAAACTTGTGTTTGGCTGATGAGTTTTGAGCGCCTTGAGTGAGGAGCTCCATGTGAGTTTAGTGTGGGTGCTCAACCTGCTTGATTCCATCCCACTGGGCTCAAAGGGCATTGGACCGGAAGTGACCAAACAGGGTTTCCTAGATAGCTGCTAGCACAGCTGATGGTATGTGAAGTTCATGAGGCAGGTGGAGTTGTTTTGGCACTGGAAGAGCTGTGCTGCTGCTTCGGGCAGTTGCCATTCACCACCGCCCTGAGTTCCCTAGGTGTCATATCCACTTTCAGACATATGTGGTGCCAGAGCACTTGGTTTCCATGGCAGCGGGAAATGGCTTGGGCGCTGAACTTGTGTTTGGCTGTGGAGTTTTGAGCGCCTTGAGTGAGGAGCTCCATGTGAGTTTAGTGTGGGTGCTCAACCTGCTTGTTTCCATCCCACTGGGCTCCATGGGCATTGGACCGGAAGTGACCAAACAGGGTTTCCTAGATAGCTGCTAGCACAGCTGATGGTATGTGAAGTCCATGACTGAGGTGGAGTTGTTTTGGCACTGGAAGAGCTGTGCTGCTGCTTCGGGCAGTTGCCATTCACCACCGCCCTGAGTTCCCTAGGTGTCATAGCCACTTTCAGACATATGTGGTGCCAGAGCACTTGGTTTCCACGGCACCAGGAAATGGCTTATGGGCTAAACTTGTGTTTGGCTGTGGAGTTTTGAGCGCCTTGAGTGAGGAGCTCCATGTTAGTTTAGTGTGGGTGCTCAACCTGCTTGATTCCATCCCACTGGGCTCAAAGGGCATTGGACCGGAAGTGACCAAACAGGGTTTCCTAGACAGCTGCTAGCACAGCTGATGGTATGTGAAGTGAATGAGGCAGGTGGAGTTGTTTTGGCACTGGAAGAGCTGTGCTGCTGCTTCGGGCAGTTGCCATTCACCACCGCCCTGAGTTCCCTAGGTGTCATAGCCACTTTCAGACATATGTGGTGCCAGAGCACTTGGTTTCCATGGCAGCGGGAAATGGCTTGGGCGCTGAACTTGTGTTTGGCTGTGGAGTTTTGAGCGCCTTGAGTGAGGAGCTCCATGTGAGTTTAGTGTGGGTGCTCAACCTGCTTGATTCCATCCCACTGGGCTCAATGGGCATTGGACCGGAAGTGACCAAACAGGGTTTCCTAGATAGCTGCTAGCACAGCTGATGGTATGTGAAGTTCATGAGGCAGGTGAAGTTGGTTTTGGCACTGGAAGAGCTGTGCTGCTTCGGGCAGTTGCCATTCACCACTGCCGTGAGTTCCCTAGGTGTCATATCCACTTTCAGACATATGTGGTGCCAGAGCACTTGGTTTCCATGGCAGCGGGAAATGGCTTCGGCGCTGAACTTGTGTTTGGCTGTGGAGTTTTGAGCGCCTTGAGTGAGGAGCTCCATGTGAGTTTAGTGTGGGTGCTCAACCTGCTTGATTCCATCCCACTGGGCTCAATGGGCATTGGACCGGAAGTGACCAAACAGGTTTCCTAGATAGCTGCTAGCACAGCTGATGGTATGTGAAGTGAATGAGGCAGGTGAAGTTGTTTTGGCACTGGAAGAGCTGTGCTGCTGCTTCGGGCAGTTGCCATTCACCACTGCCGTGAGTTCCCTTGGTGTCATATCCACTTTCAGACATATGTGGTGCCAGAGCACTTGGTTTCCATGGCAGCGGGAAATGGCTTGGGCGCTGAACTTGTGTTTCGCTGTGGAGTTTTGAGTGCCTTGAGTGAGGAGCTCCATGTGAGTTTAGTGTATGTGCTCAACCTGCTTGATTCCATCCCACTGGGCTCAGTGGGCATTGGACCGGAAGTGACCAAACAGGGTTTCCTAGATAGCTGCTAGCACAGCTGATGGTATGTGAAGTTCATGAGGCAGGTGGAGTTGTTTTGGCACTGGAAGAGCTGTGCTGCTGCTTCGGGCACTTGCCATTCACCACCGCCCTGAGTTCCCTAGATATCATATCCACTTTCAGACATATGTGGTGCCAGAGCACTTGGTTTCCATGGCAGCGGGAAATGGCTTGGGCACTGAACTTGTGTTTGGCTGTGGAGTTTTGAGCGCCTTGAGTGAGGAGCTCCATGTGAGTTTAGTGTGGGTGCTCAACCTGCTTGATTCCATCCCACTGGGCTCAATGGGCATTGGACCGGAAGTGACCAAACAGGGTTTCCTAGATAGCTGCTAGCACAGCTGATGGTATGTGAAGTTCATGAGGCAGGTGGAGTTGTTTTGGCACTGGAAGAGCTGTGCTGCTGCTTCGGGCAGTTGCCATTCACCAAAGCCCTGAGTTCCCTAGATGTCATATCCACTTTCAGACATATGTGGTGCCAGAGCACTTGGTTTCCATGGCAGCGGGAAATGGCTTGGGCGCTGAACTTGTGTTTGGCTGTGGAGTTTTGAGCGCCTTGAGTGAGGAGCTCCATGTGAGTTTAGTGTGGGTGCTCAACCTGCTTGTTTCCATCCCACTGGGCTCCATGGGCATTGGACCGGAAGTGACCAAACAGGGTTTCCTAGATAGCTGCTAGCACAGCTGATGGTATGTGAAGTCCATGACTGAGGTGGAGTTGTTTTGGCACTGGAAGAGCTGTGCTGCTGCTTCGGGCAGTTGCCATTCACCACCGCCCTGAGTTCCCTAGGTGTCATAGCCACTTTCAGACATATGTGGTGCCAGAGCACTTGGTTTCCACGGCACCAGGAAATTGCTTATGGGCTAAACTTGTGTTTGGCTGATGAGTTTTGAGCGCCTTGAGTGAGGAGCTCCATGTGAGTTTAGTGTGGGTGCTCAACCTGCTTGATTCCATCCCACTGGGCTCAATGGGCATTGGACCGGAAGTGACCAAACAGGGTTTCCTAGATAGCTGCTAGCACAGCTGATGGTATGTGAAGTGAATGAGGCAGGTGGAGTTGTTTTGGCAGTGGAAGAGCTGTGCTGCTGCTTCAGGCAGTTGCCATTCACCACCGCCCTGAGTTCCCTAGGTGTCATAGCCACTTTCAGACATATGTGGTGCCAGAGCACTTGGTTTCCATGGCAGCGGGAAATGGCTTGGGCGCTGAACTTGTGTTTGGCTGTGGAGTTTTGACCGCCTTGAGTGAGGAGCTCCATGTGAGTTTAGTGTATGTGCTCAACCTGCTTGATTCCATCCCACTGGGCTCCATGGGCATTGGACCGGAAGTGACCCAACAGGGTTTCCTAGATAGCTGCTAGCACAGCTGATGGTATGTGAAGTCCATGACTGAGGTGGAGTTGTTTTGGCACTGGAAGAGCTGTGCTGCTGCTTCGGGCAGTTGCCATTCACCACCGCCCTGAGTTCCCTAGGTGTCATAGCCACTTTCAGACATATGTGGTGCCAGAGCACTTGGTTTCCACGGCACCAGGAAATTGCTTATGGGCTAAACTTGTGTTTGGCTGTGGAGTTTTGAGCGCCTTGAGTGAGGAGCTCCATGTGAGTTTAGTGTGGGTGCTCAACCTGCTTGATTCCATCCTACTGGGCTCAAAGGGCATTGGACCGGAAGTGACCAAACAGGGTTTCCTAGATAGCTGCTAGCACAGCTGATGGTATGTGAAGTTCATGAGGCAGGTGGAGTTGTTTTGGCACTGGAAGAGCTGTGCTGCTGCTTCGGGCAGTTGCCATTCACCACCGCCCTGAGTTCCCTAGGTGTCATAGCCACTTTCAGACATATGTGGTGCCATAGCACTTGGTTTCCATGGCAGCGGGAAATGGCTTGGGCGCTGAACTTGTGTTTGGCTGTGGAGTTTTGAGCGCCTTGAGTGAGGAGCTCCATGTGAGTTTAGTGTGGGTGCTCAACCTGCTTGTTTCCATCCCACTGGGCTCCATGGGCATTGGACCGGAAGTGACCAAACAGGGTTTCCTAGATAGCTGCTAGCACAGCTGATGGTATGTGAAGTCCATGACTGAGGTGGAGTTGTTTTGGCACTGGAAGAGCTGTGCTGCTGCTTCGGGCAGTTGCCATTCACCACCGCCCTGAGTTCCCTAGGTGTCATAGCCACTTTCAGACATATGTGGTGCCAGAGCACTTGGTTTCCACGGCACCAGGAAATTGCTTATGGGCTAAACTTGTGTTTGGCTGTGGAGTTTTGAGCGCCTTGAGTGAGGAGCTACATGTGAGTTTAGTGTGGGTGCTCAACCTGCTTGATTCCATCCCACTGGGCTCAAAGGGCATTGGACCGGAAGTGACCAAACAGGGTTTCCTAGATAGCTGCTAGCACAGCTGATGGTATGTGAAGTGAATGAGGCAGGTGGAGTTGTTTTGGCACTGGAAGAGCTGTGCTGCTGCTTCGGGCAGTTGCCATTCACCACCGCCCTGAGTTCCCTAGGTGTCATAGCCACTTTCAGACATATGTGGTGCCAGAGCACTTGGTTTCCATGGCAGCGGGAAATGGCTTGGGCGCTGAACTTGTGTTTGGCTGTGGAGTTTTGAGCGCCTTGAGTGAGGAGCTCCATGTGAGTTTAGTGTGGGTGCTCAACCTGCTTGTTTCCATCCCACTGGGCTCCATGGGCATTGGACCGGAAGTGACCAAACAGGGTTTCCTAGATAGCTGCTAGCACAGCTGATGGTATGTGAAGTCCATGACTGAGGTGGAGTTGTTTTGGCACTGGAAGAGCTGTGCTGCTGCTTCGGGCAGTTGCCATTCACCACCGCCCTGAGTTCCCTAGGTGTCATAGCCACTTTCAGACATATGTGGTGCCAGAGCACTTGGTTTCCACGGCAGCGGGAAATGGCTTATGGGCTAAACTTGTGTTTGGCTGTGGAGTTTTGAGCGCCTTGAGTGAGGAGCTCCATGTGAGTTTAGTGTGGGTGCTCAACCTGCTTGATTCCATCCCACTGGGCTCAAAGGGCATTGGACCGGAAGTGACCAAACAGGGTTTCCTAGACAGCTGCTAGCACAGCTGATGGTATGTGAAGTGAATGAGGCAGGTGGAGTTGTTTTGGCACTGGAAGAGCTGTGCTGCTGCTTCGGGCAGTTGCCATTCACCACCGCCCTGAGTTCCCTAGGTGTCATAGCCACTTTCAGACATATGTGGTGCCAGAGCACTTGGTTTCCATGGCAGCGGGAAATGGCTTGGGCGCTGAACTTGTGTTTGGCTGTGGAGTTTTGAGCGCCTTGAGTGAGGAGCTCCATGTGAGTTTAGTGTGGGTGCTCAACCTGCTTGATTCCATCCTACTGGGCTCAATGGGCATTGGACCGGAAGTGACCAAACAGGGTTTCCTAGATAGCTGCTAGCACAGCTGATGGTATGTGAAGTTCATGAGGCAGGTGAAGTTGGTTTTGGCACTGGAAGAGCTGTGCTGCTTCGGGCAGTTGCCATTCACCACTGCCGTGAGTTCCCTAGGTGTCATATCCACTTTCAGACATATGTGGTGCCAGAGCACTTGGTTTCCATGGCAGCGGGAAATGGCTTCGGCGCTGAACTTGTGTTTGGCTGTGGAGTTTTGAGCGCCTTGAGTGAGGAGCTCCATGTGAGTTTAGTGTGGGTGCTCAACCTGCTTGATTCCATCCCACTGGGCTCAATGGGCATTGGACCGGAAGTGACCAAACAGGTTTCCTAGATAGCTGGTAGCACAGCTGATGGTATGTGAAGTGAATGAGGCAGGTGAAGTTGTTTTGGCACTGGAAGAGCTGTGCTGCTGCTTCGGGCAGTTGCCATTCACCACTGCCGTGAGTTCCCTTGGTGTCATATCCACTTTCAGACATATGTGGTGCCAGAGCACTTGGTTTCCATGGCAGCGGGAAATGGCTTGGGCGCTGAACTTGTGTTTGGCTGTGGAGTTTTGAGCGCCTTGAGTGAGGAGCTCCATGTGAGTTTAGTGTGGGTGCTCAACGTGCTTGATTCCATCCCACTGGGCTCAGTGGGCATTGGACCGGAAGTGACCAAACAGGGTTTCCTAGATAGCTGCTAGCACAGCTGATGGTATGTGAAGTTCATGAGGCAGGTGGAGTTGTTTTGGCACTGGAAGAGCTGTGCTGCTGCTTCGGGCAGTTGCCATTCACCACCGCCCTGAGTTCCCTAGATATCATATCCACTTTCAGACATATGTGGTGCCAGAGCACTTGGTTTCCATGGCAGCGGGAAATGGCTTGGGCACTGAACTTGTGTTTGGCTGTGGAGTTTTGAGCGCCTTGAGTGAGGAGCTCCATGTGAGTTTAGTGTGGGTGCTCAACCTGCTTGATTCCATCCCACTGGGCTCAATGGGCATTGGACCGCAAGTGACCAAACAGGGTTTCCTAGATAGCTGCTAGCACAGCTGATGGTATGTGAAGTCCATGACTGAGGTGGATTTGTTTTCTCGCTGGAAGAGCTGTGCTGCTGCTTCGGGCAGTTGCCATTCACCACCGCCCTGAGTTCCCTAGGTGTCATATCCACTTTCAGACATATGTGGTGCCAGAGCACTTGGTTTCCACGGCACCAGGAAATTGCTTGTGGGCTAAACTTGTGTTTGGCTTTGCAGGTTTTGAGCGCCTTGAGTGAGGAGCTCCATGTGAGTTTAGTGTGGGTGCTCAACCTGCTTGATTCCATCCCACTGGGCTCAATGGGCATTGGACCGGAAGTGACCCAACAGGGTTTCCTAGATAGCTGCTAGCACAGCTGATGGTATGTGAAGTTCATGACTGAGGTGGAGTTGTTTTGGCACTGGAAGAGCTGTGCTGCTGCTTCGGGCAGTTGCCATTCACCACCGCCCTGAGTTCCCTAGGTGTCATAGCCACTTTCAGACATATGTGGTGCCAGAGCACTTGGTTTCCATGGCAGCGGGAAATGGCTTGGGCGCTGAACTTGTGTTTGGCTGTGGAGTTATGAGCGCCTTGAGTGAGGAGCTACATGTGAGTTTAGTGTGGGTGCTCAACCTGCTTGATTCCATCCCACTGGGCTCAATGGGCATTGGACCGGAAGTGACCCAACAGGGTTTCCTAGATAGCTGCTAGCACAGCTGATGGTATGTGAAGTGAATGAGGCAGGTGGAGTTGTTTTGGCACTGGAAGAGCTGTGCTGCTGCTTCGGGCAGTTGCCATTCACCACCGCCCTGAGTTCCCTAGGTGTCATAGCCACTTTCAGACATATGTGGTGCCAGAGCACTTGGTTTCCATGGCAGCGGGAAATGGCTTGGGTGCTGAACTTGTGTTTGGCTTTGGAGTTTTGAGCGCCTTGAGTGAGGAGCTCCATGTGAGTTTAGTGTGGGTGCTCAACCTGCTTGATTCCATCCCACTGGGCTCAATGGGCATTGGACCGGAAGTGACCAAACAGGGTTTCCTAGATAGCTGCTAGCACAGCTGATGGTATGTGAAGTGAATGAGGCAGGTGGAGTTGTTTTGGCACTGGAAGAGCTGTGCTGCTGCTTCGGGCAGTTGCCATTCACCACTGCCGTGAGTTCCCTTGGTGTCATATCCACTTTCAGACATATGTGGTGCCAGAGCACTTGGTTTCCATGGCAGCGGGAAATGGCTTGGGCGCTGAACTTGTGTTTGGCTGTGGAGTTTTGAGCGCCTTGAGTGAGGAGCTCCATGTGAGTTTAGTGTGGGTGCTCAACCTGCTTGATTCCATCCCACTGGGCTCAATGGGCATTGGACCGGAAGTGACCAAACAGGGTTTCCTAGATAGCTGCTAGCACAGCTGATGGTATGTGAAGTTCATGAGGCAGGTGAAGTTGGTTTTGGCACTGGAAGAGCTGTGCTGCTGCTTTGGGCAGTTGCCATTCACCACCGCCCTGAGTTCCCTAGGTGTCATAGCCACTTTCAGACATATGTGGTGCCAGAGCACTTGGTTTCCATGGCAGCGGGAAATGGCTTGGGCGCTGAACTTGTGTTTGGCTGTGGAGTTTTGAGCGCCTTGAGTGAGGAGCTCCATGTGAGTTTAGTGTGGGTGCTCAACCTGCTTGATTCCATCCCACTGGGCTCAATGGGCATTGGACCGGAAGTGACCCAACAGGGTTTCCTAGATAGCTGCTAGCACAGCTGATGGTATGTGAAGTGAATGAGGCAGGTGGAGTTGTTTTGGCACTGGAAGAGCTGTGCTGCTGCTTCAGGCAGTTGCCATTCACCACCGCCCTGAGTTCCCTTGATGTCATATCCACTTTCAGACATATGTGGTGCCAGAGCACTTGGTTTCCATGGCAGCGGGAAATGGCTTGGGCGCTGAACTTGTGTTTGGCTGTGGAGTTTTGAGCGCCTTGAGTGAGGAGCTCCATGTGAGTTTAGTGTGGGTGCTCAACCTGCTTGATTCCATCCCACTGGGCTCAATGGGCATTGGACCGGAAGTGACCAAACAGGGTTTCCTAGATAGCTGCTAGCACAGCTGATGGTATGTGAAGTTCATGAGGCAGGTGGAGTTGTTTTGGCACTGGAAGAGCTGTGCTGCTGCTTCGGGCAGTTGCCATTCACCACCGCCCTGAATTCCCTAGGTGTCATATCCACTTTCAGACATATGTGGTGCCAGAGCACTTGGTTTCCATGGCAGCGGGAAATGGCTTGGGCGCTGAACTTGTGTTTGGCTGTGGAGTTTTGAGCGCCTTGAGTGAGGAGCTCCATGTGAGTTTAGTGTGGGTGCTCAACCTGCTTGATTCCATCCCACTGGGCTCAATGGGCATTGGACCAGAAGTGACCAAACAGGGTTTCCTAGATAGCTGCTAGCACAGCTGATGGTATGTGAAGTGAATGAGGCAGGTGGAGTTGTTTTGGCACTGGAAGAGCTGTGCTGCTGCTTCGGGCAGTTGCCATTCACCACCGCCCTGAGTTCCCTAGGTGTCATAGCCACTTTCAGACATATGTGGTGCCAGAGCACTTGGTTTCCATGGCAGCGGGAAATGGCTTGGGCACTGAACTTGTGTTTGGCTGTGGAGTTTTGAGCGCCTTGAGTGAGGAGCTCCATGTGAGTTTAGTGTGGGTGCTCAACCTGCTTGATTCCATCCCACTGGGCTCAATGGGCATTGGACCGGAAGTGACCCAACAGGGTTTCCTAGATAGCTGCTAGCACAGCTGATGGTATGTGAAGTTCATGAGGCAGGTGAAGTTGGTTTTGGCACTGGAAGAGCTGTGCTGCTGCTTCGGGCAGTTGCCATTCACCACCGCCCTGAGTTCCCTAGGTGTCATAGCCACTTTCAGACATATGTGGTTCCAGAGCACTTGGTTTCCATGGCAGCGGGAAATGGCTTGGGCGCTGAACTTGTGTTTGGCTGTGGAGTTTTGAGCGCCTTGAGTGAGGAGCTCGATGTGAGTTTAGTGTGGGTGCTCAACCTGCTTGATTCCATCCCACTGGGCTCAATGGGCATTGGACCGGAAGTGAGCAAACAGGTTTCCTAGATAGCTGCTAGCACAGCTGATGGTATGTGAAGTGAATGAGGCAGGTGGAGTTGTTTTGGCACTGGAAGAGCTGTGCTGCTGCTTCGGGCAGTTGCCATTCACCACTGCCGTGAGTTCCCTTGGTGTCATATCCACTTTCAGACATATGTGGTGCCAGAGCACTTGGTTTCCATGGCAGCGGGAAATGGCTTGGGCGCTGAACTTGTGTTTGGCTGTGGAGTTTTGAGCGCCTTGAGTGAGGAGCTCCATGTGAGTTTAGTGTGGGTGCTCAACGTGCTTGATTCCATCCCACTGGGCTCAGTGGGCATTGGACCGGAAGTGACCAAACAGGGTTTCCTAGATAGCTGCTAGCACAGCTGATGGTATGTGAAGTCCATGACTGAGGTGGATTTGTTTTGGCACTGGAAGAGCTGTGCTGCTGCTTCGGGCAGTTGCCATTCACCACCGCCCTGAGTTCCCTAGGTGTCATAGCCACTTTCAGACATATGTGGTGCCAGAGCACTTGGTTTCCACGGCACCAGGAAATTGCTTGTGGGCTAAACTTGTGTTTGGCTTTGCAGGTTTTGAGCGCCTTGAGTGAGGAGCTCCATGTGAGTTTAGTGTGGGTGCTCAACCTGCTTGATTCCATTCCACTGGGCTCAATGGGCATTGGACCGGAAGTGACCAAACAGGGTTTCCTAGATAGCTGCTAGCACAGCGGATGGTATGTGAAGTGAATGAGGCAGGTGGAGTTGTTTTGGCACTGGAAGAGCTGTGCTGCTGCTTCGGGCAGTTGCCATTCACCACCGCCCTGAGTTCCCTAGGTGTCATATCCACTTTCAGACATATGTGGTGCCAGAGCACTTGGTTTCCATGGCAGCGGGAAATGGCTTGGGCGCTGAACTTGTGTTTGGCTGTGGAGTTATGAGCGCCTTGAGTGTGGAGCTCCATGTGAGTTTAGTGTGGGTGCTCAACCTGCTTGATTCCATCCCACTGGGCTCAATTGGCATTGGACCGGAAGTGACCCAACAGGGTTTCCTAGATAGCTGCTAGCACAGCTGATGGTATGTGAAGTTCATGAGGCAGGTGGAGTTGTTTTGGCACTGGAAGAGCTGTGCTGCTGCTTCGGGCAGTTGCCATTCACCACCGCCCTGAGTTCCCTAGGTGTCATAGCCACTTTCAGACATATGTGGTGCCAGAGCACTTGGTTTCCATGGCAGCGGGAAATGGCTTGGGCGCTGAACTTGTGTTTGGCTGTGGAGTTTTGAGCGCCTTGAGTGAGGAGCTCCATGTGAGTTTAGTGTGGGTGCTCAACCTGCTTGATTCCATCCCACTGGGCTCAATGGGCATTGGACCGGAAGTGACCAAACAGGGTTTCCTAGATAGCTGCTAGCACAGCTGATGGTATGTGAAGTTCATGAGGCAGGTGGAGTTGTTTTGGCACTGGAAGAGCTGTGCTGCTGCTTCGGGCAGTTGCCATTCACCACTGCCGTGAGTTCCCTTGATGTCATATCCACTTTCAGACATATGTGGTGCCAGAGCACTTGGTTTCCATGGCAGCGGGAAATGGCTTGGGCGCTGAACTTGTGTTTGGCTGTGGAGTTTTGAGCGCCTTGAGTGAGGAGCTCCATGTGAGTTTAGTGTGGGTGCTCAACCTGCTTGATTCCATCCCACTGGGCTCAATGGGCATTGGACCGGAAGTGACCAAACAGGGTTTCCTAGATAGCTGCTAGCACAGCTGATGGTATGTGAAGTTCATGAGGCAGGTGAAGTTGGTTTTGGCACTGGAAGAGCTGTGCTGCTGCTTCGGGCAGTTGCCATTCACCACCGCCCTGAGTTCCCTAGGTGTCATAGCCACTTTCAGACATATGTGGTGCCAGAGCACTTGGTTTCCATGGCAGCGGGAAATGGCTTGGGCGCTGAACTTGTGTTTGGCTGTGGAGTTTTGAGCGCCTTGAGTGAGGAGCTCCATGTGAGTTTAGTGTGGGTGCTCAACCTGCTTGATTCCATCCCACTGGGCTCAATGGGCATTGGACCGGAAGTGACCCAACAGGGTTTCCTAGATAGCTGCTAGCACAGCTGATGGTATGTGAAGTGAATGAGGCAGGTGGAGTTGTTTTGGCACTGGAAGAGCTGTGCTGCTGCTTCAGGCAGTTGCCATTCACCACTGCCGTGAGTTCCCTTGATGTCATATCCACTTTCAGACATATGTCGTGCCAGAGCACTTGGTTTCCATGGCAGCGGGAAATGGCTTGGGCGCTGAACTTGTGTTTGGCTGTGGAGTTTTGAGCGCCTTGAGTGAGGAGCTCCATGTGAGTTTAGTGTGGGTGCTCAACCTGCTTGATTCCATCCCACTGGGCTCAATGGGCATTGGACCGGAAGTGACCAAACAGGGTTTCCTAGATAGCTGCTAGCACAGCTGATGGTATGTGAAGTTCACGACTGAGGTGGAGTTGTTTTGGCACTGGAAGAGCTGTGCTGCTGCTTCGGGCAGTTGCCATTCACCACCGCCCTGAATTCCCTAGGTGTCATATCCACTTTCAGACATATGTGGTGCCAGAGCACTTGGTTTCCATGGCAGCGGGAAATGGCTTTTGCGCTGAACTTGTGTTTGGCTGTGCAGGTTTTGAGCGCCTTGAGTGAGGAGCTCCATGTGAGTTTAGTGTGGGTGCTCAACCTGCTTGATTCCATCCCACTGGGCTCAATGGGCATTGGACCGGAAGTGACCAAACAGGGTTTCCTAGATAGCTGCTAGCACAGCTGATGGTATGTGAAGTTCATGACTGAGGTGGAGTTGTTTTGGCACTGGAAGAGCTGTGCTGCTGCTTCGGGCAGTTGCCATTCACCACCGCCCTGAGTTCCCTAGGTGTCATAGCCACTTTCAGACATATGTGGTGCCAGAGCACTTGGTTTCCATGGCAGCGGGAAATGGCTTGGGCGCTGAACTTGTGTTTGGCTGTGGAGTTTTGAGCGCCTTGAGTGAGGAGCTCCATGTGAGTTTAGTGTGGGTGCTCAACCTGCTTGATTCCATCCCACTGGGCTCAATGGGCATTGGA
Source organism: Ochotona princeps (assembly GCF_030435755.1). Lineage (NCBI taxonomy): Eukaryota > Metazoa > Chordata > Mammalia > Lagomorpha > Ochotonidae > Ochotona > Ochotona princeps. Next base: position 99,074,356 of record NC_080835.1, on the reverse strand, counting down.
CCGCAAGTGACCAAACAGGGTTTCCTAGATAGCTGCTAGCACAGCTGATGGTATGTGAAGTCCATGACTGAGGTGGATTTGTTTTGGCACTGGAAGAGCTGTGCTGCTGCTTCGGGCAGTTGCCATTCACCACCGCCCTGAGTTCCCTAGGTGTCATAGCCACATGCAGACGTATTTGGTGCCAGAGCACTTGGTTTCCATGGCAGCGGTAAATGGCTTGGGCGCTGAACTTGTGTTTGGCTGTGGAGTTTTGAGCGCCTTGAGTGAGGAGCTACATGTGAGTTTAGTGTGGGTGCTCAACCTGCTTGAATCCATCCCACTGGACTCAATCTGCATTGGACCGCAAGTGACCAAACAGGGTTTCCTAGATAGCTGCTAGCACAGCTGATGGTATGTGAAGTGAATGAGGCAGGTGGAGTTGTTTTGGCACTGGAAGAGCTGTGCTGCTGCTTCGGGCAGTTGCCATTCACCACCGCCCTGAGTTCCCTAGGTGTCATATCCACTTTCAGAATTATGTGGTGCCAGAGCACTTGGTTTCCATGGCAGCGGGAAATGGCTTGGGCGCTGAACTTGTGTTTGGCTGTGGAGTTTTGAGCGCCTTGAGTGAGGAGCTCCATGTTAGTTTAGTGTGGGTGCTCAACCTGCTTGATTCCATCCCACTGGGCTCAATGGGCATTGGACCGCAAGTGACCAAACAGCGTTTCCTACATAGCTGCTAGCACAGCTGATGGTATGTGAAGTTCATGAGGCAGGTGGAGTTGTTTTGGCGCTGGAAGAGCTGTGCTGCTGCTTCGGGCAGTTGCCATTCACCACCGTCTTGAGTTCCCTAGGTGTCATATCCACTTTCAGACATATGTGGTGCCAGAGCACTTGGTTTCCATGGCAGCGGGAAATGGCTTTTGCGCTGAACTTGTGTTTGGCTGTGGAGTTTTGAGCGCCTTGAGTGAGGAGCTCCATGTGAGTTTAGTGTGGGTGCTCAACCTGCTTGATTCCATCCCACTGGGCTCAATGGGCATTGGACCGGAAGTGACCAAACAGGGTTTCCTAGATAGCTGATAGCACAGCTGATGGTATGTGAAGTTCATGAGGCAGGTCGAGTTGTTTTGGCACTGGAAGAGCTGTGCTGCTGCTTCGGGCAGTTGCCATTCACCACCGTCTTGAGTTCCCTAGGTGTCATATCCACTTTCAGACCTATGTGGTGCCAGAGCACTTGGTTTCCATGGCAGCGGGAAATGGCTTGGGCGCTGAACTTGTGTTTGGCTGTGGAGTTTTGAGCGCCTTGAGTGAGGAGCTCCATGTGAGTTTAGTGTGGGTGCTCAACCTGCTTGATTCCATCCCACTGGGCTCAAAGGGCATTGGACCGGAAGTGACCAAACAGGGTTTCCTAGATAGCTGCTAGCACAGCTGATGGTATGTGAAGTGAATGAGGCTGGTGGAGTTGTTTTGGCACTGGAAGAGCTGTGCTGCTGCTTCGGGCAGTTGCCATTCACCACCGCCCTGAGTTCCCTAGGTGTCATATCCACTTTCAGAATTATGTGGTGCCAGAGCACTTGGTTTCCATGGCAGCGGGAAATGACTTTTGCGCTGAACTTGTGTTTGGCTGTGGAGTTTTGAGCGCCTTGAGTGAGGAGCTCCATGTGAGTTTAGTGTGGGTGCTCAACCTGCTTGATTCCATCCCACTGGGCTCAATGGGCATTGGACCGCAAGTGACCAAACAGGGTTCCCTAGATAGCTGCTAGTACAGCTGATGGTATGTGAAGTTCATGAGGCAGGTGGAGTTGTTTTGGCACTGGAAGAGCTGTGCTGCTGCTTCGGGCAGTTGAAATTCACCACTGTCCTGAGTTCCCTAGGTGTCATAGCCACTTTCAGACATATGTGGTGCCAGAGCACTTGGTTTCCATGGCAGCGGGAAATGGCTTTTGCGCTGAACTTGTGTTTGGCTGTGGAGTTTTGAGCGCCTTGAATGAGGAGGTCCATGTGAGTTTAGTGTGGGTGCTCAACCTGCTTGATTCCATCCCACTGGGCTCAATGGGCATTGGACCGCAAGTGACCAAACAGGGTTTCCTAGATAGCTGGTAGCACAGCTGATGGTATGTGAAGTTCATGACTGAGGTGGAGTTGTTTTGGCACTGGAAGAGCTGTGCTGCTGCTTCGGGCAGTTGCCATTCACCACCGCCCTGAGTTCCCTAGGTGTCATATCCACTTTCAGAATTATGTGGTGCCAGAGCACTTGGTTTCTATGGCAGCGGAAAATGGCTTGGGCGCTGAACTTGTGTTTGTCTGTGGAGTTTTGAGCGCCTTGAGTGAGGATCTCCATGTTAGTTTAGTGTGGGTGCTCAACCTGCTTGATTCCATCGAACTGGGCTCAATGGGCATTGGACCGGAAGTGACCAAACAGGGTTTCCTAGATAGCTGCTAGCACAGCTGCTGGTATGTGAAGTGAATGAGGCAGGTGGAGTTGTTTTGGCACTGGAAGAGCTGTGCTGCTGCTTCGGGCAGTTGCCATTCACCACCGCCCTGAGTTCCCTAGGTGTCATATCCACTTTCAGAATTATGTGGTGCCAGAGCACTTGGTTTCTATGGCAGCGGGAAATGGCTTGGGCGCTGAACTTGTGTTTGGCTGTGGAGTTTTGAGCGCCTTGAGTGAGGAGCTGAATGTGAGTTTTGTGTGGGTGCTCAACCTCTTTGATTCCATCCCACTGGGCTCAATGGGCATTGGACCGCAAGTGACCAAACAGGGTTTCCTAGATAGCTGCTAGCACAGCTGATGGTATGTGAGGTTCATGACTGAGGTGGAGTTGTTTTGGCACTGGAAGAGCTGTGCTGCTGCTTCGGGCAGTTGCCATTCACCACCGTCTTGAGTTCCCTAGGTGTCATATCCACTTTCAGACCTATGTGGTGCCAGAGCACTTGGTTTCCATGGCAGCGGGAAATGGCTTGGGCGCTGAACTTGTGTTTGGCTGTGGAGTTTTGAGCACCTTGAGTGAGGAGCTCCATGTGAGTTTAGTGTGGGTGCTCAACCTGCTTGATTCCATCCCACTGGGCTCAATGGGCATTGGACCGGAAGTGACCCAACAGGGTTTCCTAGATAGCTGGTAGCACAGCTGATGGTATGTGAAGTGAATGAGGCAGGTGGAGTTGTTTTGGCACTGGAAGAGCTGTGCTGCTGCTTCGGGCAGTTGAAATTCACCACTGCCCTGAGTTCCCTAGGTGTCATAGCCACTTTCAGACATATGTGGTGCCAGAGCACTTGGTTTCCATGGCAGCGGGAAATGGCTTTTGCGCTGAACTTGTGTTTGGCTGTGGAGTTTTGAGCGCCTTGAGTGAGGAGGTCCATGTGAGTTTAGTGTGGGTGCTCAACCTGCTTGATTCCATCCCACTGGGCTCAATGGGCATTGGACCGGAAGTGACCAAACAGGGTTTCCTAGATAGCTGCTAGCACAGCTGATGGTATGTGAAGTGAATGAGGCAGGTGGAGTTGTTTTGGCACTGGAAGAGCTGTGCTGCTGCTTCGGGCAGTTGCCATTCACCACCGCCCTGAGTTCCCTAGGTGTCATATCCACTTTCAGACCTATGTGGTGCCAGAGCACTTGGTTTCCATGGCAGCGGGAAATGGCTTTTGCGCTGAACTTGTGTTTGGCTGTGGAGTTTTGAGCGCCTTGAGTGAGGATCTCCATGTTAGTTTAGTGTGGGTGCTCAACCTGCTTGATTCCATCGAACTGGGCTCAATGGGCATTGGACCGGAAGTGCCCAAACATAGCTGCTAGCACAGCTGATGGTATGTGAAGTGAATGAGGCAGGTGGAGTTGTTTTGGCACTGGAAGAGCTGTGCTGCTGCTTCGGGCAGTTGCCATTCACCATCACCCTGAATGCCCTGGGTGTCATATCCACTTTCAGACATATGTGGTGCCAGAGCACTTGGTTTCCATGGCAGCGGGAAATGGCTTGGGCGCTGAACTTGTGTTTGGCTGTGGAGTTTTGAGCGCCTTGAGTGAGGAGCTCCATGTGAGTTTACTGTGGGTGCTCAACCTGCTTGATTCCATCCCACTGGGCTCAATGGGCATTGGACCGCAAGTGACCAAACAGGGTTTCCTAGATAGCTGCTAGCACAGCTGATGGTATGTGAAGTTCATGACTGAGGTGGAGTTGTTTTGGCACTGGAAGAGCTGTGCTGCTGCTTCGGGCAGTTGCCATTCACCACCGTCTTGAGTTCCCTAGGTGTCATATCCACATTCAGACATATGTGGTGCCAGAGCACTTGGTTTCCATGGCAGCGGGAAATGGCTTGGGCTCTGAACTTGTGTTTTTCTGTGGAGTTTTGAGCGCCTTGAGTGAGGAGCTCCATGTGAGTTTAGTGTGGGTGCTCAACCTGCTTGATTCCATCCCACTGGGCTCAATGGGCATTGGACCGGAAGTGACCAAACAGGGTTCCCTAGATAGCTGCTAGCACAGCTGATGGTATGTGAAGTGAATGAGGCAGGTGGAGTTGTTTTGGCACTGGAAGAGCTGTGCTGCTGCTTCGGGCAGTTGAAATTCACCACTGTCCTGAGTTCCCTAGGTGTCATAGCCACTTTCAGACATATGTGGTGCCAGAGCACTTGGTTTCCATGGCAGCGGGAAATGGCTTTTGCGCTGAACTTGTGTTTGGCTGTGGAGTTTTGAGCGCCTTGAGTGAGGAGGTCCATGTGAGTTTAGTGTGGGTGCTCAACCTGCTTGATTCCATCCCACTGGGCTCAATGGGCATTGGACCGCAAGTGACCAAACAGGGTTTCCTAGATAGCTGCTAGCACAGCTGATGGTATGTGAAGTTCATGACTGAGGTGGAGTTGTTTTGGCACTGGAAGAGCTGTGCTGCTGCTTCGGGCAGTTGCCATTCACCACCGCCCTGAGTTCCCTAGGTGTCATATCCACTTTCAGAATTATGTGGTGCCAGAGCACTTGGTTTCTATGGCAGCTAGAAATGGCTTGGGCGCTGAACTTGTGTTTGGCTGTGGAGTTTTGAGCGCCTTGAGTGAGGATCTCCATGTTAGTTTAGTGTGGGTGCTCAACCTGCTTGATTCCATCCCACTGGGCTCAATGGGCATTGGACCGCAAGTGACCAAACAGGGTTTCCTAGATAGCTGCTAGCACAGCTGATGGTATGTGAAGTTCATGACTGAGGTGGAGTTGTTTTGGCACTGGAAGAGCTGTGCTGCTGCTTCGGGCAGTTGCCATTCACCACCGCCCTGAGTTCCCTAGGTGTCATATCCACTTTCAGAATTATGTGGTGCCAGAGCACTTGGTTTCTATGGCAGCGGGAAATGGCTTGGGCGCTGAACTTGTGTTTGGCTGTGGAGTTTTGAGCACCTTGAGTGAGGAGCTGAATGTGAGTTTTGTGTGGGTGCTCAACCTCTTTGATTCCATCCCACTGGGCTCAATGGGCATTGGACCGCAAGTGACCAAACAGGGTTTCCTAGATAGCTGCTAGCACAGCTGATGGTATGTGAGGTTCATGACTGAGGTGGAGTTGTTTTGGCACTGGAAGAGCTGTGCTGCTGCTTCGGGCAGTTGCCATTCACCACCGTCTTGAGTTCCCTAGGTGTCATATCCACTTTCAGACCTATGTGGTGCCAGAGCACTTGGTTTCCATGGCAGCGGGAAATGGCTTGGGCGCTGAACTTGTGTTTGGCTGTGGAGTTTTGAGCACCTTGAGTGAGGAGCTCCATGTGAGTTTAGTGTGGGTGCTCAACCTGCTTGATTCCATCCCACTGGGCTCAATGGGCATTGGACCGGAAGTGACCAAACAGGGTTTCCTAGATAGCTGGTAGCACAGCTGATGGTATGTGAAGTGAATGAGGCAGGTGGAGTTGTTTTGGCACTGGAAGAGCTGTGCTGCTGCTTCGGGCAGTTGAAATTCACCACTGCCCTGAGTTCCCTAGGTGTCATAGCCACTTTCAGACATATGTGGTGCCAGAGCACTTGGTTTCCATGGCAGCGGGAAATGGCTTTTGCGCTGAACTTGTGTTTGGCTGTGGAGTTTTGAGCGCCTTGAGTGAGGAGGTCCATGTGAGTTTAGTGTGGGTGCTCAACCTGCTTGATTCCATCCCACTGGGCTCAATGGGCATTGGACCGGAAGTGACCAAACAGGGTTTCCTAGATAGCTGCTAGCACAGCTGATGGTATGTGAAGTGAATGAGGCAGGTGGAGTTGTTTTGGCACTGGAAGAGCTGTGCTGCTGCTTCGGGCAGTTGCCATTCACCACCGCCCTGAGTTCCCTAGGTGTCATAGCCACTTTCAGACCTATGTGGTGCCAGAGCACTTGGTTTCCATGGCAGCGGGAAATGGCTTTTGCGCTGAACTTGTGTTTGGCTGTGGAGTTTTGAGCGCCTTGAGTGAGGATCTCCATGTTAGTTTAGTGTGGGTGCTCAACCTGCTTGATTCCATCGAACTGGGCTCAATGGGCATTGGACCGGAAGTGCCCAAACATAGCTGCTAGCACAGCTGATGGTATGTGAAGTGAATGAGGCAGGTGGAGTTGTTTTGGCACTGGAAGAGCTGTGCTGCTGCTTCGGGCAGTTGCCATTCACCATCACCCTGAATGCCCTGGGTGTCATATCCACTTTCAGACATATGTGGTGCCAGAGCACTTGGTTTCCATGGCAGCGGGAAATGGCTTGGGCGCTGAACTTGTGTTTGGCTGTGGAGTTTTGAGCGCCTTGAGTGAGGAGCTCCATGTGAGTTTACTGTGGGTGCTCAACCTGCTTGATTCCATCCCACTGGGCTCAATGGGCATTGGACCGCAAGTGACCAAACAGGGTTTCCTAGATAGCTGCTAGCACAGCTGATGGTATGTGAAGTTCATGACTGAGGTGGAGTTGTTTTGGCACTGGAAGAGCTGTGCTGCTGCTTCGGGCAGTTGCCATTCACCACCGTCTTGAGTTCCCTAGGTGTCATATCCACATTCAGACATATGTGGTGCCAGAGCACTTGGTTTCCATGGCAGCGGGAAATGGCTTGGGCTCTGAACTTGTGTTTTTCTGTGGAGTTTTGAGCGCCTTGAGTGAGGAGCTCCATGTGAGTTTAGTGTGGGTGCTCAACCTGCTTGATTCCATCCCACTGGGCTCAATGGGCATTGGACCGGAAGTGACCAAACAGGGTTCCCTAGATAGCTGCTAGCACAGCTGATGGTATGTGAAGTGAATGAGGCAGGTGGAGTTGTTTTGGCACTGGAAGAGCTGTGCTGCTGCTTCGGGCAGTTGAAATTCACCACTGTCCTGAGTTCCCTAGGTGTCATAGCCACTTTCAGACATATGTGGTGCCAGAGCACTTGGTTTCCATGGCAGCGGGAAATGGCTTTTGCGCTGAACTTGTGTTTGGCTGTGGAGTTTTGAGCGCCTTGAGTGAGGAGGTCCATGTGAGTTTAGTGTGGGTGCTCAACCTGCTTGATTCCATCCCACTGGGCTCAATGGGCATTGGACCGCAAGTGACCAAACAGGGTTTCCTAGATAGCTGCTAGCACAGCTGATGGTATGTGAAGTTCATGACTGAGGTGGAGTTGTTTTGGCACTGGAAGAGCTGTGCTGCTGCTTCGGGCAGTTGCCATTCACCACCGCCCTGAGTTCCCTAGGTGTCATATCCACTTTCAGAATTATGTGGTGCCAGAGCACTTGGTTTCTATGGCAGCTAGAAATGGCTTGGGCGCTGAACTTGTGTTTGGCTGTGGAGTTTTGAGCGCCTTGAGTGAGGATCTCCATGTTAGTTTAGTGTGGGTGCTCAACCTGCTTGATTCCATCGAACTGGGCTCAATGGGCATTGGACCGGAAGTGACCAAACAGGGTTTCCTAGATAGCTGCTAGCACAGCTGATGGTATGTGAAGTGAATGAGGCAGGTGGAGTTGTTTTGGCACTGGAAGAGCTGTGCTGCTGCTTCGGGCAGTTGCCATTCACCACCGCCCTGAGTTCCCTAGGTGTCATATCCACTTTCAGACATATGTGGTGCCAGAGCACTTGGTTTCCATGGCAGCGGGAAATGGCTTGGGCGCTGAACTTGTGATTGGCTGTGGAGTTTTGAGCGCCTTGAGTGAGGAGCTCCATGTTAGTTTAGTGTGGGTGCTCAACCTGCTTGATTCCACCACACTGGGCTCAATGGGCATTGGACCGCAAGTGACCAAACATAGCTGCTAGCACAGCTGATGGTATGTGAAGTTCATGAGGCAGGTGGAGTTGTTTTGGCGCTGGAAGAGCTGTGCTGCTGCTTCGGGCAGTTGCCATTCACCACCGCCCTGAGTTCCCTAGGTGTCATATCCACTTTCAGACATATGTGGTGCCAGAGCACTTGGTTTCCATGGCAGCGGGAAATGGCTTTTGCGCTGAACTTGTGTTTGGCTGTGGAGTTTTGAGCGCCTTGAGTGAGGAGCTGAATGTGAGTTTTGTGTGGGTGCTCAACCTGTTTGATTCCATCCCACTGGGCTCAATGGGCATTGGACCGCAAGTGACCAAACAGGGTTTCCTAGATAGCTGCTAGCACAGCTGATGGTATGTGAGGTTCATGACTGAGGTGGAGTTGTTTTGGCACTGGAAGAGCTGTGCTGCTGCTTCGGGCAGTTGCCATTCACCACCGTCTTGAGTTCCCTAGGTGTCATATCCACTTTCAGACATATGTGGTGCCAGAGCACTTGGTTTCCATGGCAGCGGGAAATGGCTTTTGCGCTGAACTTGTGTTTGGCTGTGGAGTTTTGAGCACCTTGAGTGAGGAGCTCCATGTGAGTTTAGTGTGGGTGCTCAACCTGCTTGATTCCATCGAACTGGGCTCAATGGGCATTGGACCGGAAGTGACCAAACAGGGTTTCCTAGATAGCTGGTAGCACAGCTGATGGTATGTGAAGTGAATGAGGCAGGTGGAGTTGTTTTGGCACTGGAAGAGCTGTGCTGCTGCTTCGGGCAGTTGAAATTCACCACTGCCCTGAGTTCCCTAGGTGTCATAGCCACTTTCAGACATATGTGGTGCCAGAGCACTTGGTTTCCATGGCAGCGGGAAATGGCTTTTGCGCTGAACTTGTGTTTGGCTGTGGAGTTTTGAGCGCCTTGAGTGAGGAGGTCCATGTGAGTTTAGTGTGGGTGCTCAACCTGCTTGATTCCATCCCACTGGGCTCAATGGGCATTGGACCGGAAGTGACCAAACAGGGTTTCCTAGATAGCTGCTAGCACAGCTGATGGTATGTGAAGTGAATGAGGCAGGTGCAGTTGTTTTGGCACTGGAAGAGCTGTGCTGCTGCTTCGGGCAGTTGCCATTCACCACCGCCCTGAGTTCCCTAGGTGTCATAGCCACTTTCAGAATTATGTGGTGCCAGAGCACTTGGTTTCCATGGCAGCGGGAAATGGCGTGGGCGCTGAACTTGTGTTTGGCTGTGGAGTTTTGAGCGCCTTGAGTGAGGATCTCCATGTGAGTTTAGTGTGGGTGCTCAACCTGCTTGATTCCATCCCACAAGGTTCAATGGGCATTGGACCGGAAGTGACCAAACAGGGTTTCCTAGATAGCTGCTAGCACAGCTGATGGTATGTGAAGTGAATGAGGCAGGTGGAGTTGTTTTGGCACTGGAAGAGCTGTGCTGCTGCTTCGGGCAGTTGCCATTCACCACCGCCCTGAATTCCCTAGGTGTCATATCCACTTTCAGACCTATGTGGTGCCAGAGCACTTGGTTTCCATGGCAGCGGGAAATGGCTTGGGCGCTGAACTTGTGATTGGCTGTGGAGTTTTGAGCGCCTTGAGTGAGGATCTCCATGTTAGTTTAGTGTGGGTGCTCAACCTGCTTGATTCCATCCCACTGGGCTCAATGGGCATTGGACAGGAAGTGCCCAAACATAGCTGCTAGCACAGCTGATGGTATGTGAAGTGAATGAGGCAGGTGGAGTTGTTTTGGCACTGGAAGAGCTGTGCTGCTGCTTCGGGCAGTTGCCATTCACCATCACCCTGAATGCCCTGGGTGTCATATCCACTTTCAGACATATGTGGTGCCAGAGCACTTGGTTTCCATGGCAGCGGGAAATGGCTTTTGCGCTGAACTTGTGTTTGGCTGTGGAGTTTTGAGCGCCTTGAGTGAGGAGCTCCATGTGAGTTTACTGTGGGTGCTCAACCTGCTTGATTACATCCCACTGGGTTCAATGGGCATTGGACCGGAAGTGACCAAACAGGGTTTCCTAGATAGCTGCTAGCACAGCTGATGGTATGTGAAGTTCATGACTGAGGTGGAGTTGTTTTGGCACTGGAAGAGCTGTGCTGCTGCTTCGGGCAGTTGCCATTCACCACCGTCTTGAGTTCCCTAGGTGTCATATCCACATTCAGACATATGTGGTGCCAGAGCACTTGGTTTCCATGGCAGCGGGAAATGGCTTGGGCTCTGAACTTGTGTTTTTCTGTGGAGTTTTGAGCGCCTTGAGTGAGGAGCTCCATGTGAGTTTAGTGTGGGTGCTCAACCTGCTTGATTCCATCCCACTGGGCTCAATGGGCATTGGACCGGAAGTGACCAAACAGAGTTCCCTAGATAGCTGGTAGCACAGCTGATGGTATGTGAAGTTCATGAGGCAGGTGGAGTTGTTTTGGCACTGGAAGAGCTGTGCTGCTGCTTCGGGCAGTTGAAATTCACCACTGTCCTGAGTTCCCTAGGTGTCATAGCCACTTTCAGACATATGTGGTGCCAGAGCACTTGGTTTCCATGGCAGCGGGAAATGGCTTTTGCGCTGAACTTGTGTTTGGCTGTGGAGTTTTGAGCGCCTTGAGTGAGGAGGTCCATGTGAGTTTAGTGTGGGTGCTCAACCTGCTTGATTCCATCCCACTGGGCTCAATGGGCATTGGACCGGAAGTGACCAAACAGGGTTTCCTAGATAGCTGGTAGCACAGCTGATGGTATGTGAAGTTCATGAGGCAGGTGGATTTGTTTTGGCACTGGAAGAGCTGTGCTGCTGCTTCGGGCAGTTGCCATTCACCACCGCCCTGAGTTCCCTAGGTGTCATATCCACTTTCAGAATTATGTGGTGCCAGAGCACTTGGTTTCTATGGCAGCGGAAAATGGCTTGGGCGCTGAACTTGTGTTTTTCTGTGGAGTTTTGAGCGCCTTGAGTGAGGATCTCCATGTTAGTTTAGTGTGGGTGCTCAACCTGCTTGATTCCATCGAACTGGGCTCAATGGGCATTGGACCGGAAGTGACCAAACAGGGTTTCCTAGATAGCTGCTAGCACAGCTGATGGTATGTGAAGTGAATGAGGCAGGTGGAGTTGTTGTGGCACTGGAAGAGCTGTGCTGCTGCTTCGGGCAGTTGCCATTCACCACCGCCCTGAGTTCCCTAGGTGTCATATCCACTTTCAGACATATGTGGCGCCAGAGCACTTGGTTTCCATGGCAGCGGGAAATGGCTTGGGCGCTGAACTTGTGATTGGCTGTGGAGTTTTGAGCGCCTTGAGTGAGGAGCTCCATGTTAGTTTAGTGTGGGTGCTCAACCTGCTTGATTCCACCCCACTGGGCTCAATGGGCATTGGACCGGAAGTGACCAAACATAGCTGCTAGCACAGCTGATGGTATGTGAAGTGAATGAGGCAGGTGGAGTTGTTTTGGCGCTGGAAGAGCTGTGCTGCTGCTTCGGGCAGTTGCCATTCACCACCGCCCTGAGTTCCCTAGGTGTCATATCCACTTTCAGACATATGTGGTGCCAGAGCACTTGGTTTCCATGGCAGCGGGAAATGGCTTTTGCGCTGAACTTGTGTTTGGCTGTGGAGTTTTGAGCGCCTTGAGTGAGGAGCTGAATGTGAGTTTTGTGTGGGTGCTCAACCTGTTTGATTCCATCCCACTGGGCTCAATGGGCATTGGACCGCAAGTGACCAAACAGGGTTTCCTAGATAGCTGCTAGCACAGCTGATGGTATGTGAGGTTCATGACTGAGGTGGAGTTGTTTTGGCACTGGAAGAGCTGTGCTGCTGCTTCGGGCAGTTGCCATTCACCACCGTCTTGAGTTCCCTAGGTGTCATATCCACTTTCAGACCTATGTGGTGCCAGAGCACTTGGTTTCCATGGCAGCGGGAAATGGCTTGGGCGCTGAACTTGTGTTTGGCTGTGGAGTTTTGAGCACCTTGATTGAGGAGCTCCATGTGAGTTTAGTGTGGGTGCTCAACCTGCTTGATTCCATCCCACTGGGCTCAATGGGCATTGGACCGGAAGTGACCAAACAGGGTTTCCTAGATAGCTGCTAGCACAGCTGATGGTATGTGAAGTGAATGAGGCAGGTGGAGTTGTTTTGGCACTGGAAGAGCTGTGCTGCTGCTTCGGGCAGTTGAAATTCACCACTGCCCTGAGTTCCCTAGGTGTCATAGCCACTTTCAGACATATGTGGTGCCAGAGCACTTGGTTTCCATGGCAGCGGGAAATGGCTTTTGCGCTGAACTTGTGTTTGGCTGTGGAGTTTTGAGCGCCTTGAGTGAGGAGGTCCATGTGAGTTTAGTGTGGGTGCTCAACCTGCTTGATTCCATCCCACTGGGCTCAATGGGCATTGGACTGGAAGTGACCAAACAGGGTTTCCTAGATAGCTGCTAGCACAGCTGATGGTATGTGAAGTTCATGAGGCAGGTGGATTTGTTTTGGCACTGGAAGAGCTGTGCTGCTGCTTCGGGCAGTTGCCATTCACCACCGCCCTGAGTTCCCTAGGTGTCATAGCCACTTTCAGAATTATGTGGTGCCAGAGCACTTGGTTTCCATGGCAGCGGGAAATGGCGTGGGCGCTGAACTTGTGTTTGGCTGTGGAGTTTTGAGCGCCTTGAGTGAGGATCTCCATGTGAGTTTAGTGTGGGTGCTCAACCTGCTTGATTCCATCCCACTGGGCTCAATGGGCATTGGACCGGAAGTGACCAAACAGGGTTTCCTAGATTGCTGCTAGCACAGCTGATGGTATGTGAAGTGAATGAGGCAGGTGCAGTTGTGGCACTGGAAGAGCTGTGCTGCTGCTTCGGGCAGTTGCCATTCACCACCGCCCTGAGTTCCCTAGGTGTCATAGCCACTTTCAGACATATGTGGTGCCAGAGCACTTGGTTTCCATGGCAGCGGGAAAAGGCTTGGGCGCTGAACTTGTGTTTGGCTGTGGAGTTTTGAGCGCCTTGAGTGAGGAGCTCCATGTTAGTTTAGTGTGGGTGCTCAACCTGCTTGATTCCATCCCACTGGGCTCAATGGACATTGGACTGGAAGTGACCAAACAGGGTTTCCTAGATAGCTGCTAGCACAGCTGATGGTATGTGAAGTGAATGAGGCAGGTGGAGTTGTTGTGGCACTGGAAGAGCTGTGCTGCTGCTTCGGGCAGTTGCCATTCACCACCGCCCTGAGTTCCCTAGGTGTCATATCCACTTTCAGACATATGTGGTGCCAGAGCACTTGGTTTCCATGGCAGCGGGAAAAGGCTTGGGCGCTGAACTTGTGTTTGGCTGTGGAGTTTTGAGCGCCTTGAGTGAGGAGCTCCATGTTAGTTTAGTGTGGGTGCTCAACCTGCTTGATTCCATCCCACTGGGCTCAATGGGCATTGGACTGGAAGTGACCCAACAGGGTTTCCTAGATAGCTGCTAGCACAGCTGATGGTATGTGAAGTGAATGAGGCAGGTGGAGTTGTTGTGGCACTGGAAGAGCTGTGCTGCTGCTTCGGGCAGTTGCCATTCACCACCGCCCTGAGTTCCCTAGGTGTCATATCCACTTTCAGACATATGTGGTGCCAGAGCACTTGGTTTCCATGGCAGCGGGAAAAGGCTTGGGCGCTGAACTTGTGTTTGGCTGTGGAGTTTTGAGCGCCTTGAGTGAGGAGCTCCATGTGAGTTTAGTGTGGGTGCTCAACCTGCTTGATTCCATCCCACTGGACTCAATGGGCATTGGATCGGAAGTGACCAAACAGGGTTTCCTAGATAGCTGCTAGCACAGCTGATGGTATGTGAAGTTCATGAGGCAGGTGGAGTTGTTTTGGCACTGGAAGAGCTGTGCTGCTGCTTCGGGCAGTTGCCATTCACCACCGCCCTGAGTTCCCTAGGTGTCATATCCACTTTCAGACATATGTGGTGCCAGAGCACTTGATTTCCATGGCAGAGGGAAATGGCGTGGGCACTGAACTTGTGTTTGGCTGTGGAGTTTTGAGCGCCTTGAGTGAGGAGCTCCATGTGAGTTTAGTGTGGGTGCTCAACCTGCTTGATTCCATCCCACTGGGCTCAATGGGCATTGGACTGGAAGTGACCAAACAGGGTTTCCTAGATAGCTGCTAACACAGCTGATGGTATGTGAAGTGAATGAGGCAGGTGGAGTTGTTTTGGCACTGGAAGAGCTGTGCTGCTGCTTCGGGCAGTTGCCATTCACCACCGCCCTGAGTTCCCTAGGTGTCATAGCCACTTTCAGACATATGTGGTGCCAGAGCACTTGGTTTCCATGGCAGCGGGAAATGGCTTGGGCGCTGAACTTGTGTTTGGCTGTGGAGTTTTGAGCGCCTTGAGTGAGGAGCTCCATGTTAGTTTAGTGTGGGTGCTCAACCTGCTTGATTCCATCCCACTGGGCTCAATGGGCATTGGACAGGAAGTGACCAAACAGGGTTTCCTAGATAGCTGCTAGCACAGCTGATGGTATGTGAAGTGAATGAGGCAGGTGCAGTTGTTTTGGCACTGGAAGAGCTGTGCTGCTGCTTCGGGCAGTTGCCATTCACCACCGCCCTGAGTTCCCTAGGTGTCATAGCCACTTTCAGACATATGTGGTGCAAGAGCACTTGGTTTCCATGGCAGCGGGAAATGGCTTGGGTGCTGAACATGTGTTTTGCTGTGGAGGTTTGAGCGCCTTGAGTGAGGAGCTCCATGTTAGTTCAGTGTGGGTGCTCAACCTGCTTGATTCCATCCCACTGGGCTCAATGGGCATTGGACCGGAAGTGACCAAACAGGGTTTCCTAGATAGCTGCTAGCACAGCTGATGGTATGTGAAGTTCATGAGGCAGGTGCAGTTGTTTTGGCACTGGAAGAGCTGTGCTGCTGCTTCGGGCACTTGCCATTCACCACTGTCCTGAGTTCCCTAGCTGTCATATCCACTTTCAGACATATGTGGTGCCAGAGCACTTGGTTTCCATGGCAGAGGGAAATGGCTTGGGTGCTGAACTTGTGTTTGGCTGTGGAGTTTTGAGCACCTTGAGTGAGGAGCTCCATGTTAGTTCAGTGTGGGTGCTCAACCTGCTTGATTCCATCCCACTGGGCTCAATGGGCATTGGACCGGAAGTGACCAAACAGGGTTTCCTAGATAGCTGCAAGCACAGCTGATGGTATGTGAAGTTCATGAGGCAGGTGGAGTTGTTTTGGCACTGGAAGAGCTGTGCTGCTGCTTCGGGCAGTTGCCATTCACCACTGCCCTGAGTTCCCTAGGTGTCATATCCACTTTCAGACATATGTGGTGCTAGAGCACTTGGTTTCCATGGCAGCGGGAAATGGCTTTTGCACTGAACTTGTGTTTGGCAGTGGAGTTTTGAGCGCCTTGAGTGAGGAGCTCCATGTTAGTTTAGTGTGGGTGCTCAACCTGCTTGATTCCATCCCACTGGCCTCAATAGGACGTTGACCGGAAGTGACCAAACAGGGTTTCCTAGATAGCTGCTAGCACAGCTGATGGTATGTGAAGTTCATGAGGCAGGTGGAGTTGTTGTGGCACTGGAAGAGCTGTGCTGCTGCTTCAGGCAGTTGCCATTTACCATCGCCCTGAGTTCCCTAGGTGTCATATCCACTTTCAGACATATGTGGTGCCAGAGCACTTGGTTTCCAAGGCAGCAGGAAATGGCTTGGGCGCTGAACTTGTGTTTGGCTGTGGAGTTTTGAGCGCCTTGAGTGAGGAGCTCCATGTGAGTTTAGTGTGGGTGCTCAACCTGCTTGATTCCATCCCACTGGGCTCAATGGGCATTGGACCCGAAGTGACCAAACAGGGTTTCCTAGATAGCTGCTAGCACAGCTGATGGTATGTGAAGTGAATGAGGCAGGTGCAGTTGTTTTGGCACTGGAAGAGCTGTGCTGCTGCTTCGGGCAGTTGCCATTCACCACCGCCCTGAGTTCCCTAGGTGTCATATCCACTTTCAGACATATGTGGTGCCAGAGCACTTGATTTCCATGGCAGCGGGAAATGGCTTTTGCGCTGAACTTCTGTTTGGCTGTGGAGTTTTGAGCGCCTTGAGTGAGGAGCTCCATGTTAGTTTAGTGTGGGTGCTCAACCTGCTTGATTCCATCCCACTGGGCTCAATGGACATTGGACAGGAAGTGAACAAACAGGGTTTCCTAGATAGCTGCTAGCACAGCTGATGGTATGTGAAGTGAATGAGGCAGGTGCAGTTGTTTTGGCACTGGAAGAGCTGTGCTGCTGCTTCGGGCAGTTGCCATTCACCACCGCCCTGAGTTCCCTAGGTGTCATAGCCACTTTCAGACATATGTGGTGCCAGAGCACTTGGTTTCCATGGCAGCGGGAAATGGCTTGGGTGCTGAACTTGTGTTTTGCTGTGGAGGTTTGAGCGCCTTGAGTGAGGAGCTCCATGTTAGTTCATTGTGGGTGCTCAACCTGCTTGATTCCATCCCACTGGGCTCAATGGGCATTGGACCGGAAGTGACCAAACAGGGTTTCCTAGATAGCTGCTAGCACAGCTGATGGTATGTGAAGTGAATGAGGCAGGTGGAGTTGTTGTGGCACTGGAAGAGCTGTGCTGCTGCTTCAGGCAGTTGCCATTTACCATCGCCCTGAGTTCCCTAGGTGTCATATCCACTTTCAGACATATGTGGTGCCAGAGCACTTGGTTTCCATGGCAGCGGGAAATGGTTTGGGCGCTGAACTTGTGTTTTGCTGTGGAGTTTTGAGCGCCTTGAGTGAGGAGCTCCATGTGAGTTTAGTGTGGGTGCTCAACCTGCTTGATTCCATCCCACTGGACTCAATGGGCATTGGATCGGAAGTGACCAAACAGGGTTTCCTAGATAGCTGCTAGCACAGCTGATGGTATGTGAAGTTCATGAGGCAGGTGCAGTTGTTTTGGCACTGGAAGAGCTGTGCTGCTGCTTCGGGCAGTTGCCATTCACCACCGCCCTGAGTTCCCTAGGTGTCATATCCACTTTCAGACATATGTGGTGCCAGAGCACTTGGTTTCCATGGCAGCGGGAAATGGCTTGGGTGCTGAACTTGTGTTTTGCTGTGGAGGTTTGAGCGCCTTGAGTGAGGAGCTCCATGTTAGTTCAGTGTGGGTGCTCAACCTGCTTGATTCCATCCCACTGGGCTCAATGGGCATTGGACCGGAAGTGACCAAACAGGGTTTCCTAGATAGCTGCTAGCACAGCTGATGGTATGTGAAGTGAATGAGGCAGGTGGAGTTGTTTTGGCACTGGAAGAGCTGTGCTGCTGCTTCAGGCAGTTGCCATTTACCATCGCCCTGAGTTCCCTAGGTGTCATAGCCACTTTCAGACATATGTGGTGCCAGAGCACTTGGTTTCCATGGCAGCGGGAAATGGTTTGGGCGCTGAACTTGTGTTTTGCTGTGGAGTTTTGAGCGCCTTGAGTGAGGAGCTCCATGTGAGTTTAGTGTGGGTGCTCAACCTGCTTGATTCCATCCCACTGGACTCAATGGGCATTGGATCGGAAGTGACCAAACAGGGTTTCCTAGATAGCTGCTAGCACAGCTGATGGTATGTGAAGTTCATGAGGCAGGTGCAGTTGTTTTGGCACTGGAAGAGCTGTGCTGCTGCTTCGGGCAGTTGCCATTCACCACCGCCCTGAGTTCCCTAGGTGTCATATCCACTTTCAGACATATGTGGTGCCAGAGCACTTGGTTTCCATGGCAGCGGGAAATGGCTTTTGCGCTGAACTTGTGTTTTGCTGTGGAGTTTTGAGCGCCTTGAGTGAGGAGCTCCATGTTAGTTTAGCATGGGTGCTCAACCTGCTTGATTCCATCCCACTGGACTCAATGGGCATTGGATCGGAAGTGACCAAACAGGGTTTCCTAGATAGCTGCTAGCACAGCTGATGGTATGTGAAGTTCATGAGGCAGGTGGAGTTGTTTTGGCACTGGAAGAGCTGTGCTGCTGCTTCGGGCAGTTGCCATTCACCACCGCCCTGAGTTCCCTAGGTGTCATAGCCACTTTCAGACCTATGTGGTGCCAGAGCACTTGGTTTCCATGGCAGCGGGAAATGGCTTTTGCGCTGAACTTGTGTTTTGCTGTGGAGATTTGAGCGCCTTGAGTGAGGAGCTCCATGTTAGTTTAGTGTGGGTGCTCAACCTGCTTGATTCCATCCCACTGGGCTCAAAGGGCATTGGACTGGAAGTGACCAAACAGGGTTTCCTAGATAGCTGCTAGCACAGCTGATGGTATGTGAAGTGAATGAGGCAGGTGGAGTTGTTTTGGCACTGGAAGAGCTGTGCTGCTGCTTCGGGTAGTTGCCATTCACCACCGCCCTGAGTTCCCTAGGTGTCATATCCACTTTCAGACATATGTGGTGCCAGAGCACTTGATTTCCATGGCAGCGGGAAATGGCGTGGGCACTGAACTTGTGTTTGGCTGTGGAGTTTTGAGCGCCTTGAGTGAGGAGCTCCATGTTAGTTTAGTGTGGGTGCTCAACCTGCTTGATTCCATCCCACTGGGCTCAATGGGCATTGGACTGGAAGTGACCAAACAGGGTTTCCTAGATAGCTGCTAGCACAGCTGATGGTATGTGAAGATCATGAGGCAGGTGCAGTTGTTTTGGCACTGGAAGAGCTGTGCTGCTGCTTCGGGCAGTTGCCATTCACCACCGCCCTGAGTTCCCTAGGTGTCATAGCCACTTTCAGACATATGTGGTGCCAGAGCACTTGGTTTCCATGGCAGCGGGAAATGGCTTGGGCGCTGAACTTGTGTTTGGCTGTGGAGTTTTGAGCGCCTTGAGTGAGGAGCTCCATGTTAGTTTAGTGTGGGTGCTCAACCTGCTTGATTCCATCCCACTGGGCTCAATGGGCATTGGACAGGAAGTGACCAAACAGGGTTTCCTAGATAGCTGCTAGCACAGCTGATGGTATGTGAAGTGAATGAGGCAGGTGCAGTTGTTTTGGCACTGGAAGAGCTGTGCTGCTGCTTCGGGCATTTGCCATTCACCACCGCCCTGAGTTCCCTAGGTGTCATAGCCACTTTCAGACCTATGTGGTGCAAGAGCACTTGGTTTCCATGGCAGCGGGAAATGGCTTGGGTGCTGAACTTGTGTTTTGCTGTGGAGGTTTGAGCGCCTTGAGTGAGGAGCTCCATGTTAGTTCAGTGTGGGTGCTCAACCTGCTTGATTCCATCCCACTGGGCTCAATGGGCATTGGACTGGAAGTGACCAAACAGGGTTTCCTAGATAGCTGCTAGCACAGCTGATGGTATGTGAAGTGAATGAGGCAGGTGGAGTTGTTTTGGCACTGGAAGAGCTGTGCTGCTGCTTCGGGCAGTTGCCATTCACCACCGCCCTGAGTTCCCTAGGTGTCATAGCCACTTTCAGACATATGTGGTGCCAGAGCACTTGGTTTCCATGGCAGCGGGAAATGGCTTGGGCGCTGAACTTGTGTTTGGCTGTGGAGTTTTGAGCGCCTTGAGTGAGGAGCTCCATGTGAGTTTAGTGTGGGTGCTCAACCTGCTTGATTCCATCCCACTGGGCTCAATGGGCATTGGACCGGAAGTGACCAAACAGGGTTTCCTAGATTGCTGCTAGCACAGCTGATGGTATGTGAAGTGAATGAGGCAGGTGGAGTTGTTTTGGCACTGGAAGAGCTGTGCTGCTGCTTCGGGCAGTTGCCATTCACCACCGCCCTGAGTTCCCTAGGTGTCATATCCACTTTCAGACATATGTGGTGCCAGAGCACTTGGTTTCCATGGCAGCGGGAAATGGCTTGGGTGCTGAACTTGTGTTTGGCTGTGGAGTTTTGAGCGCCTTGAGTGAGGAGCTCCATGTGAGTTTAGTGTGGGTGCTCAACCTGCTTGATTCCATCCCACTGGGCTCAATGGGCATTGGACCGGAAGTGACCAAACAGGGTTTCCTAGATAGCTGCTAGCACAGCTGATGGTATGTGAAGTTCATGAGGCAGGTGCAGTTGTTTTGGCACTGGAAGAGCTGTGCTGCTGCTTCGGGCAGTTGCCATTCACCACCGCCCTGAGTTCCCTAGGTGTCATAGCCACTTTCAGACATATGTGGTGCCAGAGCACTTAGTTTCCATGGCAGCGGGAAATGGCTTGGGCGCTGAACTTGTGTTTGGCTGTGGAGTTTTGAGCGCCTTGAGTGAGGAGCTCCATGTGAGTTTAGTGTGGGTGCTCAACCTGCTTGATTCCATCCCCCTGGGCTCAATGGGCATTGGACAGGAAGTGACCAAACAGGGTTTCCTAGATAGCTGCTAGCACAGCTGATGGTATGTGAAGTGAATGAGGCAGGTGGAGTTGTTTTGGCACTGGAAGAGCTGTGCTGCTGCTTCGGGCAGTTGCCATTCACCACCGCCCTGAGTTCCCTAGGTGTCATAGCCACTTTCAGACCTATGTGGTGCAAGAGCACTTGGTTTCCATGGCAGCGGGAAATGGTTTGGGCGCTGAACTTGTGTTTTGCTGTGGAGTTTTGAGCGCCTTGAGTGAGGAGCTCCATGTGAGTTTAGTGTGGGTGCTCAACCTGCTTGATTCCATCCCACCGGACTCAATGGGCATTG
Source organism: Ochotona princeps (assembly GCF_030435755.1). Taxonomy (NCBI): domain Eukaryota; kingdom Metazoa; phylum Chordata; class Mammalia; order Lagomorpha; family Ochotonidae; genus Ochotona; species Ochotona princeps. The sequence continues at coordinate 99,053,681 of NC_080835.1, read as the reverse complement.
GATCGGAAGTGACCAAACAGGGTTTCCTAGATAGCTGCTAGCACAGCTGATGGTATGTGAAGTGAATGAGGCAGGTGCAGTTGTTTTGGCACTGGAAGAGCTGTGCTGCTGCTTCGGGCAGTTGCCATTCACCACCGCCCTGAGTTCCCTAGGTGTCATATCCACTTTCAGACCTATGTGGTGCCAGAGCACTTGGTTTCCATGGCAGCGGGAAATGGCTTTTGCGCTGAACTTGTGTTTTGCTGTGGAGATTTGAGCGCCTTGAGTGAGGAGCTCCATGTTAGTTTAGTGTGGGTGCTCAACCTGCTTGATTCCATCCCACTGGGCTCAAAGGGCATTGGACTGGAAGTGACCAAACAGGGTTTCCTAGATAGCTGCTAGCACAGCTGATGGTATGTGAAGTGAATGAGGCAGGTGGAGTTGTTTTGGCACTGGAAGAGCTGTGCTGCTGCATCGGGTAGTTGCCATTCACCACCGCCCTGAGTTCCCTAGGTGTCATATCCACTTTCAGACATATGTGGTGCCAGAGCACTTGATTTCCATGGCAGAGGGAAATGGCGTGGGCACTGAACTTGTGTTTGGCTGTGGAGTTTTGAGCGCCTTGAGTGAGGAGCTCCATGTGAGTTTAGTGTGGGTGCTCAACCTGCTTGATTCCATCCCACTGGGCTCAATGGGCATTGGACTGGAAGTGACCAAACAGGGTTTCCTAGATAGCTGCTAACACAGCTGATGGTATGTGAAGTGAATGAGGCAGGTGGAGTTGTTTTGGCACTGGAAGAGCTGTGCTGCTGCTTCGGGCAGTTGCCATTCACCACCGCCCTGAGTTCCCTAGGTGTCATAGCCACTTTCAGACATATGTGGTGCCAGAGCACTTGGTTTCCATGGCAGCGGGAAATGGCTTGGGCGCTGAACTTGTGTTTGGCTGTGGAGTTTTGAGCGCCTTGAGTGAGGAGCTCCATGTTAGTTCAGTGTGGGTGCTCAACCTGCTTGATTCCATCCCACTGGGCTCAATGGGCATTGGACAGGAAGTGACCAAACAGGGTTTCCTAGATAGCTGCTAGCACAGCTGATGGTATGTGAAGTGAATGAGGCAGGTGCAGTTGTTTTGGCACTGGAAGAGCTGTGCTGCTGCTTCGGGCACTTGCCATTCACCACTGTCCTGAGTTCCCTAGCTGTCATATCCACTTTCAGACATATGTGGTGCCAGAGCACTTGGTTTCCATGGCAGAGGGAAATGGCTTGGGTGCTGAACTTGTGTTTGGCTGTGGAGTTTTGAGCACCTTGAGTGAGGAGCTCCATGTTAGTTTAGTGTGGGTGCTCAACCTGCTTGATTCCATCCCACTGGGCTCAATGGGCATTGGACCGGAAGTGACCAAACAGGGTTTCCTAGATAGCTGCAAGCACAGCTGATGGTATGTGAAGTTCATGAGGCAGGTGGAGTTGTTTTGGCACTGGAAGAGCTGTGCTGCTGCTTCGGGCAGTTGCCATTCACCACCGCCCTGAGTTCCCTAGGTGTCATAGCCACTTTCAGACATATGTGGTTCCAGAGCACTTGGTTTCCATGGCAGCGGGAAATGGCTTGGGCGCTGAACTTGTGTTTGGCTGTGGAGTTTTGAGCGCCTTGAGTGAGGAGCTCCATGTTAGTTCAGTGTGGGTGCTCAACCTGCTTGATTCCATCCCACTGGGCTCAAAGGGCATTGGACAGGAAGTGACCAAACAGGGTTTCCTAGATAGCTGCTAGCACAGCTGATGGTATGTGAAGTGAATGAGGCAGGTGCAGTTGTTTTGGCACTGGAAGAGCTGTGCTGCTGCTTCGGGCAGTTGCCATTCACCACCGCCCTGAGTTCCCTAGGTGTCATAGCCACTTTCAGACATATGTGGTGCCAGAGCACTTGGTTTCCATGGCAGCGGGAAATGGCTTGGGTGCTGAACTTGTGTTTTGCTGTGGAGGTTTGAGCGCCTGGAGTGAGGAGCTCCATGTTAGTTCAGTGTGGGTGCTCAACCTGCTTGATTCCATCCCACTGGGCTCAATGGGCATTGGACCGGAAGTGACCAAACAGGGTTTCCTAGATAGCTGCTAGCACAGCTGATGGTATGTGAAGTTCATGAGGCAGGTGGAGTTGTTTTGGCACTGGAAGAGCTGTGCTGCTGCTTCGGGCACTTGCCATTCACCAAAGCCCTGAGTTCCCTAGCTGTCATATCCACTTTCAGACATATGTGGTGCCAGAGCACTTGGTTTCCATGGCAGAGGGAAATGGCTTGGGTGCTGAACTTGTGTTTGGCTGTGGAGTTTTGAGCACCTTGAGTGAGGAGCTCCATGTTAGTTTAGTGTGGGTGCTCAACCTGCTTGATTCCATCCCACTGGGCTCAATGGGCATTGGACCGGAAGTGACCAAACAGGGTTTCCTAGATAGCTGCAAGCACAGCTGATGGTATGTGAAGTTCATGAGGCAGGTGGAGTTGTTTTGGCACTGGAAGAGCTGTGCTGCTGCTTCGGGCAGTTGCCATTCACCACCGCCCTGAGTTCCCTAGGTGTCATATCCACTTTCAGACATATGTGGTGCCAGAGCACTTGGTTTCCATGGCAGCGGGAAATGGCTTTTGCGCTGAACTTGTGTTTTGCTGTGGAGTTTTGAGCGCCTTGAGTGAGGAGCTCCATGTTAGTTTAGCATGGGTGCTCAACCTGCTTGATTCCATCCCACTGGGCTCAATGGGCATTGGACCGGAAGTGACCAAACAGGGTTTCCTAGATAGCTGCTAGCACAGCTGATGGTATGTGAAGTTCATGAGGCAGGTGGAGTTGTTTTGGCACTGGAAGAGCTGTGCTGCTGCTTCGGGCAGTTGCCATTCACCACTGCCCTGAGTTCCCTAGGTGTCATATCCACTTTCAGACATATGTGGTGCTAGAGCACTTGGTTTCCATGGCAGCGGGAAATGGCTTTTGCACTGAACTTGTGTTTGGCTGTGGAGTTTTGAGCGCCTTGAGTGAGGAGCTCCATGTTAGTTTAGTGTGGGTGCTCAACCTGCTTGATTCCATCCCACTGGCCTCAATAGGCCGTTGACCGGAAGTGACCAAACAGGGTTTCCTAGATAGCTGCTAGCACAGCTGATGGTATGTGAAGTTCATGAGGCAGGTGGAGTTGTTTTGGCACTGGAAGAGCTGTGCTGCTGCTTCAGGCAGTTGCCATTTACCATCGCACTGAGTTCCCTAGGTGTCATATCCACTTTCAGACATATGTGGTGCCAGAGCACTTGGTTTCCAAGGCAGCAGGAAATGGCTTGGGCGCTGAACTTGTGTTTGGCTGTGGAGTTTTGAGCGCCTTGAGTGAGGAGCTCCATGTGAGTTTAGTGTGGGTGCTCAACCTGCTTGATTCCATCCCACTGGGCTCAATGGGCATTGGACCGGAAGTGACCAAACAGGGTTTCCTAGATAGCTGCTAGCACAGCTGATGGTATGTGAAGATCATGAGGCAGGTGGAGTTGTTTTGGCACTGGAAGAGCTGTGCTGCTGCTTCGGGCAGTTGCCATTCACCACCGCCCTGAGTTCCCTAGGTGTCATATCCACTTTCAGACATATGTGGTGCCAGAGCACTTGATTTCCATGGCAGCGGGAAATGGCTTTTGCGCTGAACTTGTGTTTGGCTGTGGAGTTTTGAGCGCCTTGAGTGAGGAGCTCCATGTTAGTTTAGTGTGGGTGCTCAACCTGCTTGATTCCATCCCACTGGGCTCAATGGACATTGGACAGGAAGTGAACAAACAGGGTTTCCTAGATAGCTGCTAGCACAGCTGATGGTATGTGAAGTGAATGAGGCAGGTGCAGTTGTTGTGGCACTGGAAGAGCTGTGCTGCTGCTTCAGGCAGTTGCCATTTACCATCGCCCTGAGTTCCCTAGGTGTCATATCCACTTTCAGACATATGTGGTGCCAGAGCACTTGGTTTCCAAGGCAGCAGGAAATGGCTTGGGCGCTGAACTTGTGTTTGGCTGTGGAGTTTTGAGCGCCTTGAGTGAGGAGCTCCATGTGAGTTTAGTGTGGGTGCTCAACCTGCTTGATTCCATCCCACTGGGCTCAATGGGCATTGGACCGGAAGTGACCAAACAGGGTTTCCTAGATAGCTGCTAGCACAGCTGATGGTATGTGAAGATCATGAGGCAGGTGGAGTTGTTTTGGCACTGGAAGAGCTGTGCTGCTGCTTCGGGCAGTTGCCATTCACCACCGCCCTGAGTTCCCTAGGTGTCATATCCACTTTCAGACATATGTGGTGCCAGAGCACTTGATTTCCATGGCAGCGGGAAATGGCTTTTGCGCTGAACTTGTGTTTGGCTGTGGAGTTTTGAGCGCCTTGAGTGAGGAGCTCCATGTTAGTTTAGTGTGGGTGCTCAACCTGCTTGATTCCATCCCACTGGGCTCAATGGACATTGGACAGGAAGTGAACAAACAGGGTTTCCTAGATAGCTGCTAGCACAGCTGATGGTATGTGAAGTGAATGAGGCAGGTGCAGTTGTTTTGGCACTGGAAGAGCTGTGCTGCTGCTTCGGGCACTTGCCATTCACCACCGCCCTGAGTTCCCTAGGTGTCATAGCCACTTTCAGACATATGTGGTGCCAGAGCACTTGGTTTCCATGGCAGCGGGAAATGGCTTGGGTGCTGAACTTGTGTTTTGCTGTGGAGGTTTGAGCGCCTTGAGTGAGGAGCTCCATGTTAGTTCAGTGTGGGTGCTCAACCTGCTTGATTCCATCCCACTGGGCTCAATGGGCATTGGACCGGAAGTGACCAAACAGGGTTTCCTAGATAGCTGCTAGCACAGCTGATGGTATGTGAAGTGAATGAGGCAGGTGGAGTTGTTGTGGCACTGGAAGAGCTGTGCTGCTGCTTCAGGCAGTTGCCATTTACCATCGCCCTGAGTTCCCTAGGTGTCATATCCACTTTCAGACATATGTGGTGCCAGAGCACTTGGTTTCCATGGCAGCGGGAAAAGGCTTTTGCGCTGAACTTGTGTTTGGCTGTGGAGTTTTGAGCGCCTTGAGTGAGGAGCTCCATGTGAGTTTAGTGTGGGTGCTCAACCTGCTTGATTCCATCCCACTGGACTCAATGGGCATTGGATCGGAAGTGACCAAACAGGGTTTCCTAGATAGCTGCTAGCACAGCTGATGGTATGTGAAGTTCATGAGGCAGGTGGAGTTGTTTTGGCACTGGAAGAGCTGTGCTGCTGCTTCGGGCAGTTGCCATTCGCCACAGCCCTGAGTTCCCTAGGTGTCATAGCCACTTTCAGACCTATGTGGTGCCAGAGCACTTGGTTTCCATGGCAGCGGGAAATGGCTTGGGCGCTGAACTTGTGTTTGGCTGTGGAGTTTTGAGCGCCTTGAGTGAGGAGCTCCATGTTAGTTTAGTGTGGGTGCTCAACCTGCTTGATTCCATCCCACTGGGCTCAATGGGCATTGGACTGGAAGTGACCAAACAGGGTTTCCTAGATAGCTGCTAGCACAGCTGATGGTATGTGAAGTGAATGAGGCAGGTGCAGTTGTTTTGGCACTGGAAGAGCTGTGCTGCTGCTTCGGGCAGTTGCCATTCACCACCGCCCTGAGTTCCCTAGGTGTCATAGCCACTTTCAGACATATGTGGTGCCAGAGCACTTGGTTTCCATGGCAGCGGGAAATGGTTTGGGCGCTGAACTTGTGTTTTGCTGTGGAGTTTTGAGCGCCTTGAGTGAGGAGCTCCATGTTAGTTTAGTGTGGGTGCTCAACCTGCTTGATTCCATCCCACTGGGCTCAATGGGCATTGGACAGGAAGTGACCAAACAGGGTTTCCTAGATAGCTGCTAGCACAGCTGATGGTATGTGAAGTTCATGAGGCAGGTGCAGTTGTTTTGGCACTGGAAGAGCTGTGCTGCTGCTTCGGGCAGTTGCCATTCACCACTGCCCTGAGTTCCCTAGGTGTCATATCCACTTTCAGACATATGTGGTGCCAGAGCACTTGGTTTCCATGGCAGCGGGAAATGGCTTTTGCGCTGAACTTGTGTTTGGCTGTGGAGTTTTGAGCGCCTTGAGTGAGGAGCTCCATGTTAGTTTAGTGTGGGTGCTCAACCTGCTTGATTCCATCCCACTGGGCTCAATGGGCATTGGACTGGAAGTGACCAAACAGGGTTTCCTAGATAGCTGCTAGCACAGCTGATGGTATGTGAAGTTCATGAGGCAGGTGCAGTTGTTTTTGCACTGGAAGAGCTGTGCTGCTGCTTCGGGTAGTTGCCATTCACCACCGCCCTGAGTTCCCTAGGTGTCATATCCACTTTCAGACATATGTGGTGCCAGAGCACTTGGTTTCCATGGCAGCGGGAAATGGTTTGGGCGCTGAACTTGTGTTTTGCTGTGGAGTTTTGAGCGCCTTGAGTGAGGAGCTCCATGTTAGTTTAGTGTGGGTGCTCAACCTGCTTGATTCCATCCCACTGGACTCAATGGGCATTGGATCGGAAGTGACCAAACAGGGTTTCCTAGATAGCTGCTAGCACAGCTGATGGTATGTGAAGTTCATGAGGCAGGTGGAATTGTTTTGGCACTGGAAGAGCTGTGCTGCTGCTTCGGGCAGTTGCCATTCACCACCGCCCTGAGTTCCCTAGGTGTCATAGCCACTTTCAGACATATGTGGTGCCAGAGCACTTGGTTTCCATGGCAGCGGGAAAAGGCTTGGGCGCTGAACTTGTGTTTGGCTGTGGAGTTTTGAGCGCCTTGAGTGAGGAGCTCCATGTGAGTTTAGTGTGGGTGCTCAACCTGCTTGATTCCATCCCACTGGGCTCAATGGGCATTGGACCGGAAGTGACCAAACAGGGTTTCCTAGATAGCTGCAAGCACAGCTGATGGTATGTGAAGTTCATGACTGAGGTGCAGTTGTTTTGGCACTGGAAGAGCTGTGCTGCTGCTTCGGGCAGTTGCCATTCACCACCGCCCTGAGTTCCCTAGGTGTCATATCCACTTTCAGACATATGTGGTGCCAGAGCACTTGGTTTCCATGGCAGCGGGAAATGGCTTTTGCGCTGAACTTGTGTTTTGCTGTGGAGTTTTGAGCGCCTTGAGTGAGGAGCTCCATGTTAGTTTAGCATGGGTGCTCAACCTGCTTGATTCCATCCCACTGGGCTCAATGGGCATTGGACCGGAAGTGACCAAACAGGGTTTCCTAGATAGCTGCTAGCACAGCTGATGGTATGTGAAGTTCATGAGGCAGGTGGAGTTGTTTTGGCACTGGAAGAGCTGTGCTGCTGCTTCAGGCAGTTGCCATTTACCATCGCCCTGAGTTCCCTAGGTGTCATATCCACTTTCAGACATATGTGGTGCCAGAGCACTTGGTTTCCAAGGCAGCAGGAAATGGCTTGGGCGCTGAACTTGTGTTTGGCTGTGGAGTTTTGAGCGCCTTGAGTGAGGAGCTCCATGTTAGTTTAGTGTGGGTGCTCAACCTGCTTGATTCCATCCCACTGGGCTCAATGGGCATTGGACCGGAAGTGACCAAACAGGGTTTCCTAGATAGCTGCTAGCACAGCTGATGGTATGTGAAGATCATGAGGCAGGTGGAGTTGTTTTGGCACTGGAAGAGCTGTGCTGCTGCTTCGGGCAGTTGCCATTCACCACCGCCCTGAGTTCCCTAGGTGTCATATCCACTTTCAGACATATGTGGTGCCAGAGCACTTAGTTTCCATGGCAGCGGGAAATGGCTTTTGCGCTGAACTTGTGTTTGGCTGTGGAGTTTTGAGCGCCTTGAGTGAGGAGCTCCATGTTAGTTTAGTGTGGGTGCTCAACCTCCTTGATTCCATCCCACTGGGCTCAATGGACATTGGACAGGAAGTGAACAAACAGGGTTTCCTAGATAGCTGCTAGCACAGCTGATGGTATGTGAAGTGAATGAGGCAGGTGCAGTTGTTTTGGCACTGGAAGAGCTGTGCTGCTGCTTCGGGCAGTTGCCATTCACCACCGCCCTGAGTTCCCTAGGTGTCATAGCCACTTTCAGACATATGTGGTGCCAGAGCACTTGGTTTCCATGGCAGCGGGAAATGGTTTGGGCGCTGAACTTGTGTTTTGCTGTGGAGTTTTGAGCGCCTTGAGTGAGGAGCTCCATGTTAGTTTAGTGTGGGTGCTCAACCTGCTTGATTCCATCCCACTGGACTCAATGGGCATTGGATCGGAAGTGACCAAACAGGGTTTCCTAGATAGCTGCTAGCACAGCTGATGGTATGTGAAGTTCATGAGGCAGGTGGAATTGTTTTGGCACTGGAAGAGCTGTGCTGCTGCTTCGGGCAGTTGCCATTCACCACCGCCCTGAGTTCCCTAGGTGTCATAGCCACTTTCAGACATATGTGGTGCCAGAGCACTTGGTTTCCATGGCAGCGGGAAATGGCTTGGGCGCTGAACTTGTGTTTGGCTGTGGAGTTTTGAGCGCCTTGAGTGAGGAGCTCCATGTGAGTTTAGTGTGGGTGATCAACCTGCTTGATTCCATCCCACTGGACTCAATGGGCATTGGATCGGAAGTGACCAAACAGGGTTTCCTAGATAGCTGCTAGCACAGCTGATGGTATGTGAAGTGAATGAGGCAGGTGGAGTTGTTTTGGCACTGGAAGAGCTGTGCTGCTGCTTCGGGCAGTTGCCATTCACCACCGCCCTGAGTTCCCTAGGTGTCATATCCACTTTCAGACATATGTGGTGCCAGAGCACTTGGTTTCCATGGCAGCGGGAAATGGCTTGGGCGCTGAACTTGTGTTTCGCTGTGGAGTTTTGAGCGCCATGAGTGAGGAGCTCCATGTTAGTTTAGTGTGGGTGCTCAACCTGCTTGATTCCATCCCACTGGCCTCAATAGGCCGTTGACCGGAAGTGACCAAACAGGGTTTCCTAGATAGCTGCTAGCACAGCTGATGGTATGTGAAGTTCATGAGGCAGGTGGAGTTGTTGTGGCACTGGAAGAGCTGTGCTGCTGCTTCGGGCAGTTGCCATTTACCATCGCCCTGAGTTCCCTAGGTGTCATATCCACTTTCAGACATATGTGGTGCCAGAGCACTTGGTTTCCATGGCAGCAGGAAATGGCTTGGGCGCTGAACTTGTGTTTGGCTGTGGAGTTTTGAGCGCCTTGAGTGAGGAGCTCCATGTGAGTTTAGTGTGGGTGCTCAACCTGCTTGATTCCATCCCACTGGGCTCAATGGGCATTGGACCGGAAGTGACCAAACAGGGTTTCCTAGATAGCTGCTAGCACAGCTGATGGTATGTGAAGTGAATGAGGCAGGTGGAGTTGTTTTGGCACTGGAAGAGCTGTGCTGCTGCTTCGGGCAGTTGCCATTCACCACTGCCCTGAGTTCCCTAGGTGTCATATCCACTTTCAGACATATGTGCTGCCAGAGCACTTGGTTTCCATGGCAGAGGGAAATGGTTTGGGCGCTGAACTTGTGTTTGGCTGTGGAGTTTTGAGCGCCTTGAGTGAGGAGCTCCATGTTAGTTCAGTGTGGGTGCTCAACCTGCTTGATTCCATCCCACTGGCCTCAATGGGCATTGGACCGGAAGTGACCAAACAGGGTTTCCTAGATAGCTGCTAGCACAGCTGATGGTATGTGAAGATCATGAGGCAGGTGCAGTTGTTTTGGCACTGGAAGAGCTGTGCTGCTGCTTCGGGCAGTTGCCATTCACCACCGCCCTGAGTTCCCTAGGTGTCATATCCACTTTCAGACATATGTGGTGCCAGAGCACTTGGTTTCCATGGCAGCGGGAAATGGCTTGGGCGCTGAACTTGTGTTTGGCTGTGGAGTTTTGAGCGCCTTGAGTGAGGAGCTCCATGTTAGTTCAGTGTGGGTGCTCAACCTGCTTGATTCCATCCCCCTGGGCTCAATGGGCATTGGACCCGAAGTGACCAAACAGGGTTTCCTAGATAGCTGCTAGCACAGCTGATGGTATGTGAAGTGAATGAGGCAGGTGCAGTAGTTTTGGCACTGGAAGAGCTGTGCTGCTGCTTCGGGCAGTTGACATTCACCATCGCCCTGAGTTCCCTAGGTGTCATATCCACTTTCAGACATATGTGGTGCCAGAGCACTTGGTTTCCATGGCAGCGGGAAATGGCTTGGGCGCTGAACTTGTGTTTGGCTGTGGAGTTTTGAGCGCCTTGAGTGAGGAGCTCCATGTTAGTTTAGTGTGGGTGCTCAACCTGCTTGATTCCATCCCACTGGGCTCAATGGGCATTGGACCCGAAGTGACCAAACAGGGTTTCCTAGATAGCTGCTAGCACAGCTGATGGTATGTGAAGTTCATGAGGCAGGTGGAGTTGTTGTGGCACTGGAAGAGCTGTGCTGCTGCTTCGGGCAGTTGCCATTCACCACCGCCCTGAGTTCCCTAGGTGTCATATCCACTTTCAGACATATGTGGTGCCAGAGCACTTGGTTTCCATGGCAGCGGGAAATGGTTTGGGCGCTGAACTTGTGTTTGGCTGTGGAGTTTTGAGCGCCTTGAGTGAGGAGCTCCATGTGAGTTTAGTGTGGGTGCTCAACCTGCTTGATTCCATCCCACTGGCCTCAATAGGCCGTTGACCGGAAGTGACCAAACAGGGTTTCCTAGATAGCTGCTAGCACAGCTGATGGTATGTGAAGTTCATGAGGCAGGTGGAATTGTTTTGGCACTGGAAGAGCTGTGCTGCTGCTTCGGGCAGTTGCCATTCACCACCGCCCTGAGTTCCCTAGGTGTCATATCCACTTTCAGACATATTTGGTGCCAGAGCACTTGGTTTCCATGGCAGCGGGAAATGGCTTGGGCGCTGAACTTGTGTTTGGCTGTGGAGTTTTGAGCGCCTTGAGTGAGGAGCTCCATGTGAGTTTAGTGTGGGTGCTCAACCTGCTTGATTCCATCCCACTGGACTCAATGGGCATTGGATCGGAGGTGACCAAACAGGGTTTCCTAGATAGCTGCTAGCACAGCTGATGGTATGTGAAGTGAATGAGGCAGGTGGAGTTGTTTTGGCACTGGAAGAGCTGTGCTGCTGCTTCGGGCAGTTGCCATTCACCACCGCCCTGAGTTCCCTAGGTGTCATATCCACTTTCAGACATATGTGGTGCCAGAGCACTTGGTTTCCATGGCAGAGGGAAATGGCTTGGGTGCTGAACTTGTGTTTGGCTGTGGAGTTTTGAGCACCTTGAGTGAGGAGCTCCATGTTAGTTCAGTGTGGGTGCTCAACCTGCTTGATTCCATCCCACTGGGCTCAATGGGCATTGGACCGGAAGTGACCAAACAGGGTTTCCTAGATAGCTGCTAGCACAGCTGATGGTATGTGAAGTGAATGAGGCAGGTGCAGTTGTTTTGGCACTGGAAGAGCTGTGCTGCTGCTTCGGGCACTTGCCATTCACCACTGCCCTGAGTTTCCTAGGTGTCATATCCACTTTCAGACATATGTGGTGCCAGAGCACTTGGTTTCCATGGCAGCCGGAAATGGCTTTTGCGTTGAACTTGTGTTTGGCTGTGGAGTTTTGAGCGCCTTGAGTGAGGAGCTCCGTGTTAGTTCAGTGTGGGTGCTCAACCTGCTTGCTTCCATCCCACTGGGCTCAATGGGCATTGGACCGGAAGTGACCAAACAGGGTTTCCTAGATAGCTGCTAGCACAGCTGATGGTATGTGAAGTGAATGAGGCAGGTGGAGTTGTTTTGGCACTGGAAGAGCTGTGCTGCTGCTTCGGGCAGTTGCCATTCACCACCACATAGAGTTCCCTAGGTGTCATATCCACTTTCAGACATATGTGGTGCAAGAGCACTTGGTTTCCATGGCAGCGGGAAATGGCTTGGGCGCTGAACTTGTGTTTGGCTGTGGAGTTTTGAGCGCCTTGAGTGAGGAGCTCCATGTGAGTTCAGTGTGGGTGCTCAACCTGCTTGATTCCATCCCACTGGGCTCAATGGGCATTGGACCCGAAGTGACCAAACAGGGTTTCCTAGATAGCTGCTAGCACAGCTGATGGTATGTGAAGATCATGAGGCAGGTGCAGTTGTTTTGGCACTGGAAGAGCTGTGCTGCTGCTTCGGGCAGTTGCCATTCACCAACAGATAGAGTTCCCTAGGTGTCATATCCACCTTCAGACATATGTGGTGCCAGAGCACTTGGTTTCCATGGCAGCGGGAAATGGCTTGGGCTCTGAACTTGTGTTTGGCTGTGGAGTTTTGAGTGCCTTGAATTAGGAGCTCCATGTTAGTTTAGTGTGGGTGCTCAACCTGCTTGATTCCATCCCACTGGGCTCAATGGGCATTGGACCGGAAGTGACCAAACAGGGTTTCCTAGATAGCTGCTAGCACAGCTGATGGTATGTGAAGTGAATGAGGCAGGTGGAGTTGTTTTGGCACTGGAAGAGCTGTGCTGCTGCTTCGGGCAGTTGCCATTCACCACCGCCCTGAGTTCCCTAGGTGTCATAGCCACTTTCAGACATATGTGGTGCCAGAGCACTTGGTATCCATGGCAGAGGGAAATGGCTTGGGTGCTGAACTTGTGTTTGGCTGTGGAGTTTTGAGCACCTTGAGTGAGGAGCTCCATGTTAGTTCAGTGTGGGTGCTCAACCTGCTTGATTCCATCCCACTGGGCTCAATGGGCATTGGACCGGAAGTGACCAAACAGGGTTTCCTAGATAGCTGCAAGCACAGCTGATGGTATGTGAAGTTCATGAGGCAGGTGCAGTTGTTTTGGCACTGGAAGAGCTGTGCTGCTGCTTCGGGCAGTTGCCATTCACCACCGCCCTGAGTTCCCTAGGTGTCATATCCACTTTCAGACCTATGTGGTGCCAGAGCACTTGGTTTCCATGGCAGCGGGAAATGGCTTTTGCGCTGAACTTGTGTTTTGCTGTGGAGTTTTGAGCGCCTTGAGTGAGGAGCTCCATGTTAGTTTAGCATGGGTGCTCAACCTGCTTGATTCCATCCCACTGGGCTCAATGGGCATTGGACCGGAAGTGACCAAACAGGGTTTCCTAGATAGCTGCTAGCACAGCTGATGGTATGTGAAGTTCATGAGGCAGGTGGAGTTGTTTTGGCACTGGAAGAGCTGTGCTGCTGCTTCGGGCAGTTGCCATTCACCACCGCCCTGAGTTCCCTAGGTGTCATATCCACTTTCAGACATATGTGCTGCCAGAGCACTTGGTTTCCATGGCAGCGGGAAATGGCTTTTGCGCTGAACTTGTGTTTGGCTGTGGAGTTTTGAGCGCCTTGAGTGAGGAGCTCCATGTTAGTTTAGTGTGGGTGCTCAACCTGCTTGATTCCATCCCACTGGGCTCAATGGGCATTGGACTGGAAGTGACCAAACAGGGTTTCCTAGATAGCTGCTAGCACAGCTGATGGTATGTGAAGTTCATGAGGCAGGTGCAGTTGTTTTGGCACTGGAAGAGCTGTGCTGCTGCTTCGGGTAGTTGCCATTCACCACCGCCCTGAGTTCCCTAGGTGTCATATCCACTTTCAGACATATGTGCTGTCAGAGCACTTGGTTTCCATGGCAGCGGGAAATGGTTTGGGCGCTGAACTTGTGTTTTGCTGTGGAGTTTTGAGCGCCTTGAGTGAGGAGCTCCATGTTAGTTTAGTGTGGGTGCTCAACCTGCTTGATTCCATCCCACTGGGCTCAATGGGCATTGGACAGGAAGTGACCAAACAGGGTTTCCTAGATAGCTGCTAGCACAGCTGATGGTATGTGAAGTGAATGAGGCAGGTGCAGTTGTTTTGGCACTGGAAGAGCTGTGCTGCTGCTTCGGGTAGTTGCCATTCACCACCGCCCTGAGTTCCCTAGGTGTCATAGCCACTTTCAGACATATGTGGTGCCAGAGCACTTGGTTTCCATGGCAGCGGGAAAAGGCTTGGGCGCTGAACTTGTGTTTGGCTGTGGAGTTTTGAGCGCCTTGAGTGAGGAGTGCCATGTGAGTTTAGTGTGGGTGCTCAACCTGCTTGATTCCATCCCACTGGACTCAATGGGCATTGGATCGGAAGTGACCAAACAGGGTTTCCTAGATAGCTGCTAGCACAGCTGATGGTATGTGAAGTGAATGAGGCAGGTGGAGTTGTTTTGGCACTGGAAGAGCTGTGCTGCTGCTTCGGGCAGTTGCCATTCACCACCGCCCTGAGTTCCCTAGGTGTCATATCCACTTTCAGACATATGTGGTGCCAGAGCACTTGATTTCCATGGCAGCGGGAAATGGCGTGGGCACTCAACTTGTGTTTGGCTGTGGAGTTTTTAGCGCCTTGAGTGAGGAGCTCCATGTTAGTTTAGTGTGGGTGCTCAACCTGCTTGATTCCATCCCACTGGGCTCAATGGGCATTGGACTGGAAGTGACCAAACAGGGTTTCCTAGATAGCTGCTAGCACAGCTGATGGTATGTGAAGTGAATGAGGCAGGTGCAGTTGTTTTGGCACTGGAAGAGCTGTGCTGCTGCTTCGGGCAGTTGCCATTCACCACCGCCCTGAGTTCCCTAGGTGTCATATCCACTTTCAGACCTATGTGGTGCCAGAGCACTTGGTTTCCATGGCAGCGGGAAATGGCTTGGGCGCTGAACTTGTGTTTGACTGTGGAGTTTTGAGCGCCTTGAGTGAGGAGCTCCATGTGAGTTTAGTGTGGGTGCTCAACCTGCTTGATTCCATCCCACTGGGCTCAATGGGCATTGGACCAGAAGTGACCAAACAGGGTTTCCTAGATAGCTGCTAGCACAGCTGATGGTATGTGAAGTTCATGAGGCAGGTGGAGTTGTTTTGGCACTGGAAGAGCTGTGCTGCTGCTTCGGGCAGTTGCCATTCACCACCGCCCTGAGTTCCCTAGGTGTCATATCCACTTTCAGACATATGTGGAGCCAGAGCACTTGGTTTCCATGGCAGCGGGAAATGGCTTGGGCGCTGAACTTGTGTTTGGCTGTGGAGTTTTGAGCGCCTTGAGTGAGGAGCTCCATGTTAGTTTAGTGTGGGTGCTCAACCTGCTTGATTCCATCCCACTGGGCTCAATGGGCATTGGACCGGAAGTGACCAAACAGGGTTTCCTAGATAGCTGCTAGCACAGCTGATGGTATGTGAAGATCATGAGGCAGGTGGAGTTGTTTTGGCACTGGAAGAGCTGTGCTGCTGCTTCGGGCAGTTGCCATTCACCACCGCCCTGAGTTCCCTAGGTGTCATATCCACTTTCAGACATATGTGGTGCCCAAGCACTTGGTTTCCATGGCAGCGGGAAATGGCTTGGGCGCTGAACTTGTGTTTGGCTGTGGAGTTTTGAGCGCCTTGAGTGAGGAGCTCCATGTTAGTTTAGTGTGGGTGCTCAACCTGCTTGATTCCATCCCACTGGGCTCAATGGGCATTGGACTGGAAGTGACCAAACAGGGTTTCCTAGATAGCTGCTAGCACAGCTGATGGTATGTGAAGTTCATGAGGCAGGTGGAATTGTTTTGGCACTGGAAGAGCTGTGCTGCTGCTTCGGGCAGTTGCCATTCACCACCGCCCTGAGTTCCCTAGGTGTCATATCCACTTTCAGACATATGTGGTGCTAGAGCACTTGGTTTCCATGGCAGCGGGAAATGGTTTGGGCGCTGAACTTGTGTTTGGCTGTGGAGTTTTGAGCGCCTTGAGTGAGGAGCTCCATGTGAGTTTAGTGTGGGTGCTCAACCTGCTTGATTCCATCCCACTGGACTCAATGGGCATTGGATCGGAAGTGACCAAACAGGGTTTCCTAGATAGCTGCTAGCACAGCTGATGGTATGTGAAGTTCATGAGGCAGGTGGAATTGTTTTGGCACTGGAAGAGCTGTGCTGCTGCTTCGGGCAGTTGCCATTCACCACCGCCCTGAGTTCCCTAGGTGTCATATCCACTTTCAGACATATGTGGTGCCAGAGCACTTGGTTTCCATGGCAGCGGGAAAAGGCTTGGGTGCTGAACTTGTGTTTGGCTGTGGAGTTTTGAGCACCTTGAGTGAGGAGCTCCATGTTAGTTCAGTGTGTGTGCTCAACCTGCTTGATTCCATCCCACTGGACTCAATGGGCATTGGATCGGAAGTGACCAAACAGGGTTTCCTAGATAGCTGCTAGCACAGCTGATGGTATGTGAAGTGAATGAGGCAGGTGGAGTTGTTTTGGCACTGGAAGAGCTGTGCTGCTGCTTCGGGCAGTTGCCATTCACCACCGCCCTGAGTTCCCTAGGTGTCATATCCACTTTCAGACATATGTGGTGCCAGAGCACTTGGTTTCCATGGCAGCGGGAAATGGCTTTTGCGCTGAACTTGTGTTTGGCTGTGGAGTTTTGAGCGCCTTGAGTGAGGAGCTCCATGTTAGTTTAGTGTGGTTGCTCAACCTGCTTGATTCCATCCCACTGGGCTCAATGGGCATTGGACCGGAAGTGACCAAACAGGGTTTCCTAGATAGCTGCTAGAACAGCTGATGGTATGTGAAGTGAATGAGGCAGGTGGAGTTGTTTTGGCACTGGAAGAGCTGTGCTGCTGCTTCGGGCAGTTGCCATTCACCACCGCCCTGAGTTCCCTAGGTGTCATAGCCACTTTCAGACATATGTGGTGCCAGAGCACTTAGTTTCCATGGCAGCGGGAAATGGCTTGGGCGCTGAACTTGTGTTTGGCTGTGGAGTTTTGAGCGCCTTGAGTGAGGAGCTCCATGTGAGTTTAGTGTGGGTGCTCAACCTGCTTGATTCCATCCCACTGGGCTCAATGGGCATTGGACCGGAAGTGACCAAACAGGGTTTCCTAGATAGCTGCTAGCACAGCTGATGGTATGTGAAGTTCATGAGGCAGGTGGAGTTGTTTTGGCACTGGAAGAGCTGTGCTGCTGCTTCGGGCAGTTGCCATTCACCACCGCCCTGAGTTCCCTAGGTGTCATAGCCACTTTCAGACATATGTGGTGCAAGAGCACTTGGTTTCCATGGCAGCGGGAAATGGTTTGGGCGCTGAACTTGTGTTTGGCTGTGGAGTTTTGAGCGCCTTGAGTGAGGAGCTCCATGTGAGTTTAGTGTGGGTGCTCAACCTGCTTGATTCCATCCCACTGGACTCAATGGGCATTGGATCGGAAGTGACCAAACAGGGTTTCCTAGATAGCTGCTAGCACAGCTGATGGTATGTGAAGTTCATGAGGCAGGTGGAATTGTTTTGGCACTGGAAGAGCTGTGCTGCTGCTTCGGGCAGTTGCCATTCACCACCGCCCTGAGTTCCCTAGGTGTCATATCCACTTTCAGACATATGTGGTGCCAGAGCACTTGGTTTCCATGGCAGCGGGAAAAGGCTTGGGTGCTGAACTTGTGTTTGGCTGTGGAGTTTTGAGCACCTTGAGTGAGGAGCTCCATGTTAGTTCAGTGTGTGTGCTCAACCTGCTTGATTCCATCCCACTGGACTCAATGGGCATTGGATCGGAAGTGACCAAACAGGGTTTCCTAGATAGCTGCTAGCACAGCTGATGGTATGTGAAGTTCATGAGGCAGGTGGAGTTGTTTTGGCACTGGAAGAGCTGTGCTGCTGCTTCGGGCAGTTGCCATTCACCACCGCCCTGAGTTCCCTAGGTGTCATATCCACTTTCAGACATATGTGGTGCCAGAGCACTTGGTTTCCATGGCAGCGGGAAATGGCTTTTGCGCTGAACTTGTGTTTGGCTGTGGAGTTTTGAGCGCCTTGAGTGAGGAGCTCCATGTTAGTTTAGTGTGGTTGCTCAACCTGCTTGATTCCATCCCACTGGGCTCAATGGGCATTGGACCGGAAGTGACCAAACAGGGTTTCCTAGATAGCTGCTAGCACAGCTGATGGTATGTGAAGTTCATGAGGCAGGTGGAGTTGTTTTGGCACTGGAAGAGCTGTGCTGCTGCTTCGGGCAGTTGCCATTCACCACCGCCCTGAGTTCCCTAGGTGTCATAGCCACTTTCAGACATATGTGGTGCCAGAGCACTTAGTTTCCATGGCAGCGGGAAATGGCTTGGGCGCTGAACTTGTGTTTGGCTGTGGAGTTTTGAGCGCCTTGAGTGAGGAGCTCCATGTGAGTTTAGTGTGGGTGCTCAACCTGCTTGCTTCCATCCCACTGGGCTCAATGGGCATTGGACCGGAAGTGACCAAACAGGGTTTCCTAGATAGCTGCTAGCACAGCTGATGGTATGTGAAGTGAATGAGGCAGGTGGAGTTGTTTTGGCACTGGAAGAGCTGTGCTGCTGCTTCGGGCAGTTGCCATTCACCACCGCCCTGAGTTCCCTAGGTGTCATAGCCACTTTCAGACATATGTGGTGCAAGAGCACTTGGTTTCCATGGCAGCGGAAAATGGCTTGGGCGCTGAACTTGTGTTTGACTGTGGAGTTTTGAGCGCCTTGAGTGAGGAGCTCCATGTGAGTTTAGTGTGAGTGCTCAACCTGTTTGATTCCATCCCACTGGGCTCAATGGGCATTGGACCGGAAGTGACCAAACAGGGTTTCCTAGATGGCTGCTAGCACAGCTGATGGTATGTGAAGTGAATGAGGCAGGTGGAGTTGTTTTGGCACTGGAAGAGCTGTGCTGCTGCTTCGGGCAGTTGCCATTCACCACCGCCCTGAGTTCCCTAGGTGTCATATCCACTTTCAGACATATGTGGTGCCAGAGCACTTGGTTTCCATGGCAGCGGGAAATGGCTTTTGCGCTGAACTTGTGTTTGGCTGTGGAGTTTTGAGCGCCTTGAGTGAGGAGCTCCATGTGAGTTTAGTGTGGGTGCTCAACCTGCTTGATTCCATCCCACTGGGCTCAATGGGCATTGGACCGGAAGTGACCAAACAGGGTTTCCTAGATAGCTGCTAGCACAGCTGATGGTATGTGAAGATCATGAGGCAGGTGCAGTTGTTTTGGCACTGGAAGAGCTGTGCTGCTGCTTCGGGCAGTTGCCATTCACCACCGCCCTGAGTTTCCTAGGTGTCATATCCACTTTCAGAATTATGTAGTGCCAGAGCACTTGGTTTCCATGGCAGCGGGAAATGGCTTTTGCGCTGAACTTGTGTTTGGCTGTGGAGTTTTGAGCGCCATGAGTGAGGAGCTCCATGTGAGTTTAGTGTGGGTGCTCAACCTGCTTGATTCCATCCCATTGGGCTCAATGGGCATTGGACCGGAAGTGACCAAACAGGGTTTCCTAGATAGCTGCTAGCACAGCTGATGGTATGTGAAGTTCATGAGGCAGGTGGAGTTGTTGTGGCACTGGAAGAGCTGTGCTGCTGCTTCGGGCAGTTGCCATTTACCATCGCCCTGAGTTCCCTAGGTGTCATATCCACTTTCAGACATATGTGGTGCCAGAGCACTTGGTTTCCATGGCAGCAGGAAATGGCTTGGGCGCTGAACTTGTGTTTGGCTGTGGAGTTTTGAGCGCCTTGAGTGAGGAGCTCCATGTGAGTTTAGTGTGGGTGCTCAACCTGCTTGATTCCATCCCACTGGGCTCAATTGGCATTGGACCGGAAGTGACCAAACAGGGTTTCCTAGATAGCTGCTAGCACAGCTGATGGTATGTGAAGTTCATGAGGCAGGTGGAGTTGTTTTGGCACTGGAAGAGCTGTGCTGCTGCTTCGGGCAGTTGCCATTCACCACCGCCCTGAGTTCCCTAGGTGTCATAGCCACTTTCAGACATATGTGGTGCCAGAGCACTTGGTTTCCATGGCAGCATAAAATGGCTTGGGCGCTGAACTTGTGTTTGGCTGTGGAGTTTTGAGCGCCTTGAGTGAGGAGCTCCATGTGAGTTTAGTGTGGGTGCTCAACCTGCTTGATTACATCCCACTGGGCTCAATGGGCATTGGACTGGAAGTGACCAAACAGGGTTTCCTAGATGGCTGCTAGCACAGCTGATGGTATGTGAAGTGAATGAGGCAGGTGGAGTTGTTTTGGCACTGGAAGAGCTGTGCTGCTGCTTTGGGCAGTTGCCATTCACCACCGCCCTGAGTTCCCTAGGTGTCATATCCACTTTCAGACATATGTGGTGCCAGAGCACTTGGTTTCCATGGCAGCGGGAAATGGCTTTTGCGCTGAACTTGTGTTTGGCTGTGGAGTTTTGAGCGCCTTGAGTGAGGAGCTCCATGTTAGTTTAGTGTGGGTGCTCAACCTGCTTGATTCCATCCCACTGGGCTCAATGGGCATTGGACCGGAAGTGACCAAACAGGGTTTCCTAGATAGCTGCTAGCACAGCTGATGGTATGTGAAGATCTGAGGCAGGTGCAGTTGTTTTGGCACTGGAAGAGCTGTGCTGCTGCTTCGGGCAGTTGCCATTCACCACCGCCCTGAGTTTCTTAGGTGTCATATCCACTTTCAGACATATGTAGTGCCAGAGCACTTGGTTTCCATGGCAGCGGGAAATGGCTTTTGCGCTAAACTTGTGTTTGGCTGTGGAGTTTTGAGCGCCATGAGTGAGGAGCTCCATGTTAGTTTAGTGTCGGTGCTCAACCTGCTTGATTCCATCCCACTGGGCTCAATGGACATTGGACAGGAAGTGACCAAACAGGGTTTCCTAGATAGCTGCTAGCACAGCTGATGGTATGTGAAGTGAATGAGGCAGGTGGAGTTGTTGTGGCACTGGAAGAGCTGTGCTGCTGCTTCGGGCAGTTGCCATTTACCATCGCCCTGAGTTCCCTAGGTGTCATATCCACTTTCAGACATATGTGGTGCCAGAGCACTTGGTTTCCATGGCAGCGGGAAATGGCTTTTGCGTTGAACTTGTGTTTGGCTGTGGAGTTTTGAGCGCCTTGAGTGAGGAGCTCCGTGTTAGTTTAGTGTGGGTGCTCAACCTGCTTGCTTCCATCCCACTGGGCTCAATGGGCATTGGACCGGAAGTGACCAAACAGGGTTTCCTAGATAGCTGCTAGCACAGCTGATGGTATGTGAAGTTCATGAGGCAGGTGGAGTTGTTTTGGCACTGGAAGAGCTGTGCTGCTGCTTCGGGCACTTGCCATTCACCACCACATAGAGTTCCCTAGGTGTCATATCCACTTTCAGACATATGTGGTGCCAGAGCACTTGGTTTCCATGGCAGCGGGAAATGGCTTTTGCGCTGAACTTGTGTTTGGCTGTGGAGTTTTGAGCGCCTTGAGTGAGGAGCTCCATGTTAGTTCAGTGTGGGTGCTCAACCTGCTTGATTCCATCCCCCTGGGCTCAATGGGCATTGGACCGGAAGTGACCAAACAGGGTATCCTAGATAGCTGCTAGCACAGCTGATGGTATGTGAGGTTCATGAGGCAGGTGCAGTTGTTTTGGCACTGGAAGAGCTGTGCTGCTGCTTCGGGCACTTGCCATTCACCACCTCTCTGAGTTCCCTAGGTGTCATATCCACTTTCAGACATAGATGCTGCCACAGCACTTGGTTTCCATGGCAGCGGGAAATGGCTTGGGCGCTGAACTTGTGTTTGGCTGTGGAGTTTTGAGCGCCTTGAGTGAGGATCTCCATGTTAGTTTAGTGTGGGTGCTCAACCTGCTTGATTCCATCCCACTGGGCTCAATGGGCATTGGACAGGAAGTGACCAAACAGGGTTTCCTAGATAGCTGCTAGCACAGCTGATGGTATGTGAAGTGAATGAGGCACGTGCAGTTGTTTTGGCACTGGAAGAGCTGTGCTGCTGCTTCGGGCAGTTGCCATTCACCACCGCCCTGAGTTCCCTAGGTGTCATAGCCACTTTCAGACCTATGTGGTGCAAGAGCACTTGGTTTCCATGGCAGCGGGTAATGGCTTGGGCGCTGAACTTGTGTTTGACTGTGGAGTTTTGAGCGCCTTGAGTGAGGAGCTCCATGTGAGTTTAGTGTGGGTGCTCAACCTGCTTGATTCCATCCCACTGGGCTCAATGGGCATTGGACCGGAAGTGACCAAACAGGGTTTCCTAGATAGCTGCAAGCACAGCTGATGGTATGTGAAGTGAATGAGGCAGGTGGAGTTGTTTTGGCACTGGAAGAGCTGTGCTGCTGCTTCGGGCAGCTGCCATTCGCCACTGCCCTGAGTTCCCTAGGTGTCATAGCCACTTTCAGACATATGTGGTGCCAGAGCACTTGGTTTCCATGGCAGCGGGAAATGGCTTGGGCGCTGAACTTGTGTTTGGCTGTGGAGTTTTGAGCGCCTTGAGTGAGGAGCTCCATGTTAGTTTAGTGTGGGTGCTCAACCTGCTTGATTCCATCCCACTGGGCTCAATGGGCATTGGACCGGAAGTGACCAAACAGGGTTTCCTAGAACGCTGCTAGCACAGCTGATGGTATGTGAAGTTCATGAGGCAGGTGGAGTTGTTTTGGCACTGGAAGAGCTGTGCTGCTGCTTCGGGCAGTTGCCATTCGCCCTGAGTTCCCTAGGTGTCATATCCACTTTCAGACATATGTGCTGCCAGAGCACTTGGTTTCCATGGCAGCGGGAAATGGCTTGGGCGCTGAACTTGTGTTTTGCTGTGGAGTTTTGAGTGCCTTGAGTGAGGAGCTCCATGTTAGTTTAGCATGGGTGCTCAACCTGCTTGATTCCATCCCCTGGGCTCAATGGGCATTGGACCGGAAGTGACCAAACAGGGTTTCCTAGAACGCTGCTAGCACAGCTGATGGTATGTGAAGATCATGAGGCAGGTGCAGTTGTTTTGGCACTGGAAGAGCTGTGCTGCTGCTTCGGGCAGTTGCCATTCACCACCGCCCTGAGTTCCCTAGGTGTCATATCCACTTTCAGAATTATGTAGTGCAAGAGCACTTGGTTTCCATGGCAGCGGGAAATGGCTTTTGCGCTGAACTTGTGTTTGGCTGTGGAGTTTTGAGCGCCTTGAGTGAGGAGCTCCATGTGAGTTTAGTGTGGGTGCTCAACATGCTTGATTATATCCCACTGGGCTCAATGGGCATTGGACCGGAAGTGACCAAACAGGGTTTCCTAGATAGCTGCAAGCACAGCTGATGGTATGTGAAGTGAATGAGGCAGGTGGAGTTGTTTTGGCACTGGAATAGCTGTGCTGCTGCTTCGGGCAGTTGCCATTCGCCACTGCCCTGAGTTCCCTAGGTGTCATAGCCACTTTCAGACATATGTGGTGCCAGAGCACTTGGTTTCCATGGCAGCGGGAAATGGCTTGGGTGCTGAACTTGTGTTTTGCTGTGGAGGTTTGAGCGCCTTGAGTGAGGAGCTCCATGTGAGTTTAGTGTGGGTGCTCAACCTGCTTGATTCCATCCCACTGGGCTCAATGGGCATTGGACCGGAAGTGACCAAACAGGGTTTCCTAGATAGCTGCTAGCACAGCTGATGGTATGTGAAGTTCATGAGGCACGTGCAGTTGTTTTGGCACTGGAAGAGCTGTGCTGCTGCTTCGGGCAGTTGCCATTCACCACCGCCCTGAGTTCCCTAGGTGTCATAGCCACTTTCAGACATATGTGGTGCCAGAGCACTTGGTTTCCATGGCAGCGGGAAATGGCTTGGGCGCTGAACTTGTGTTTGGCTGTGGAGTTTTGAGCGCCTTGAGTGAGGAGCTCCATGTTAGTTTAGTGTGGGTGCTCAACCTGCTTGATTCCATCCCACTGGGCTCAATGGGCATTGGACCGGAAGTGACCAAACAGGGTTTCCTAGAACGCTGCTAGCACAGCTGATGGTATGTGAAGTTCATGAGGCAGGTGGAGTTGTTTTGGCACTGGAAGAGCTGTGCTGCTGCTTCGGGCAGTTGCCATTCGCCCTGAGTTCCCTAGGTGTCATATCCACTTTCAGACATATGTGCTGCCAGAGCACTTGGTTTCCATGGCAGCGGGAAATGGCTTGGGCGCTGAACTTGTGTTTTGCTGTGGAGTTTTGAGTGCCTTGAGTGAGGAGCTCCATGTTAGTTTAGCATGGGTGCTCAACCTGCTTGATTCCATCCCCTGGGCTCAATGGGCATTGGACCGGAAGTGACCAAACAGGGTTTCCTAGAACGCTGCTAGCACAGCTGATGGTATGTGAAGTTCATGAGGCAGGTGGAGTTGTTGTGGCACTGGAAGAGCTGTGCTGCTGCTTCGGGCACTTGCCATTCACCACTGCCCTGAGTTCCCTAGGTGTCATATCCACTTTCAGACATATGTGCTGCCAGAGCACTTGGTTTCCATGGCAGCGGGAAATGGCTTTTGCGCTGAACTTGTGTTTGGCTGTGGAGTTTTGAGCGCCTTGAGTGAGGAGCTCCATGTTA
The DNA here is from genome assembly GCF_030435755.1 of Ochotona princeps. NCBI lineage: Eukaryota > Metazoa > Chordata > Mammalia > Lagomorpha > Ochotonidae > Ochotona > Ochotona princeps. The sequence continues at coordinate 99,029,613 of NC_080835.1, read as the reverse complement.
GTTTAGTGTGGGTGCTCAACCTGCTTGATTCCATCCCACTGGGCTCAAAGGACATTTAACCGTAAGTGACCAAACAGGGTTTCCTAGATAGCTTCTAGCACAGCTGATGGTATGTGAAGATCATGAGGCAGGTGCAGTTGTTTTGGCACTGGAAGAGCTGTGCTGCTGCTTCGGGCAGTTGCCATTCACCACCGCCCTGAGTTCCCTAGGTGTCATATCCACTTTCAGAATTATGTAGTGCAAGAGCACTTGGTTTCCATGGCAGCGGGAAATGGCTTTTGCGCTGAACTTGTGTTTGGCTGTGGAGTTTTGAGCGCCTTGAGTGAGGAGCTCCATGTGAGTTTAGTGTGGGTGCTCAACATGCTTGATTATATCCCACTGGGCTCAATGGGCATTGGACCGGAAGTGACCAAACAGGGTTTCCTAGATAGCTGCAAGCACAGCTGATGGTATGTGAAGTGAATGAGGCAGGTGGAGTTGTTTTGGCACTGGAAGAGCTGTGCTGCTGCTTCGGGCAGTTGCCATTCGCCACTGCCCTGAGTTCCCTAGGTGTCATAGCCACTTTCAGACATATGTGGTGCCAGAGCACTTGGTTTCCATGGCAGCGGGAAATGGCTTGGGCGCTGAACTTGTGTTTGGCTGTGGAGTTTTGAGCGCCTTGAGTGAGGAGCTCCATGTTAGTTTAGTGTGGGTGCTCAACCTGCTTGATTCCATCTCACTGGGCTCAATGGGCATTGGACCTGAAGTGACCAAACAGGGTTTCCTAGATAGCTGCTAGCACAGCTGATGGTATGTGAAGTGAATGAGGCAGGTGGAGTTGTTTTGGCACTGGAAGAGCTGTGCTGCTGCTTCGGGCAGTTGCCATTCACCACCGCCCTGAGTTCCCTAGGTGTCATAGCCACTTTCAGACATATGTGGTGCAAGAGCACTTGGTTTCCATGGCAGCGGGAAATGGCTTGGGCGCTGAACTTGTGTTTGACTGTGGAGTTTTGAGCGCCTTGAGTGAGGAGCTCCATGTGAGTTTAGTGTGGGTGCTCAACCTGCTTGATTCCATCCCACTGGGCTCAATGGGCATTGGACCGGAAGTGACCAAACAGGGTTTCCTAGATAGCTGCTAGCACAGCTGATGGTATGTGAAGTGAATGAGGCAGGTGGAGTTGTTTTGGCACTGGAAGAGCTGTGCTGCTGCTTCGGGCAGTTGCCATTCGCCACAGCCCTGAGTTCCCTAGGTGTCATAGCCACTTTCAGACATATGTGGTGCCAGAGCACTTGGTTTCCATGGCAGCGGGAAATGGCTTGGGTGCTGAACTTGTGTTTTGCTGTGGAGGTTTGAGCGCCTTGAGTGAGGAGCTCCATGTGAGTTTAGTGTGGGTGCTCAACCTGCTTGATTCCATCCCACTGGGCTCAATGGACATTGGACCGGAAGTGACCAAACAGGGTTTCCTAGATAGCTGCTAGCACAGCTGATGGTATGTGAAGTTCATGAGGCACGTGCAGTTGTTTTGGCACTGGAAGAGCTGTGCTGCTGCTTCGGGCAGTTGCCATTCACCACCGCCCTGAGTTCCCTAGGTGTCATAGCCACTTTCAGACCTATGTGGTGCAAGAGCACTTGGTTTCCATGGCAGCGGGAAATGGCTTGGGCGCTGAACTTGTGTTTGACTGTGGAGTTTTGAGCGCCTTGAGTGAGGAGCTCCATGTGAGTTTAGTGTGGGTGCTCAACCTGCTTGATTCCATCCCACTGGGCTCAATGGGCATTGGACCGGAAGTGACCAAACAGGGTTTCCTAGATAGCTGCAAGCACAGCTGATGGTATGTGAAGTGAATGAGGCAGGTGGAGTTGTTTTGGCACTGGAAGAGCTGTGCTGCTGCTTCGGGCAGCTGCCATTCGCCACTGCCCTGAGTTCCCTAGGTGTCATAGCCACTTTCAGACATATGTGGTGCCAGAGCACTTGGTTTCCATGGCAGCGGGAAATGGCTTGGGCGCTGAACTTGTGTTTGGCTGTGGAGTTTTGAGCGCCTTGAGTGAGGAGCTCCATGTTAGTTTAGTGTGGGTGCTCAACCTGCTTGATTCCATCCCACTGGGCTCAATGGGCATTGGACCGGAAGTGACCAAACAGGGTTTCCTAGAACGCTGATAGCACAGCTGATGGTATGTGAAGTTCATGAGGCAGGTGGAGTTGTTTTGGCACTGGAAGAGCTGTGCTGCTGCTTCGGGCAGTTGCCATTCGCCCTGAGTTCCCTAGGTGTCATATCCACTTTCAGACATATGTGCTGCCAGAGCACTTGGTTTCCATGGCAGCGGGAAATGGCTTGGGCGCTGAACTTGTGTTTGGCTGTGGAGTTTTGAGTGCCTTGAGTGAGGAGCTCCATGTTAGTTTAGCATGGGTGCTCAACCTGCTTGATTCTATCCCCTGGGCTCAATGGGCATTGGACCGGAAGTGACCAAACAGGGTTTCCTAGAACGCTGCTAGCACAGCTGATGGTATGTGAAGTTCATGAGGCAGGTGGAGTTGTTGTGGCACTGGAAGAGCTGTGCTGCTGCTTCGGGCACTTGCCATTCACCACTGCCCTGAGTTCCCTAGGTGTCATATCCACTTTCAGACATATGTGCTGCCAGAGCACTTGGTTTCCATGGCAGCGGGAAATGGCTTTTGCGCTGAACTTGTGTTTGGCTGTGGAGTTTTGAGCGCCTTGAGTGAGGAGCTCCATGTTAGTTCAGTGTGGGTGCTCAACCTGCTTGATTCCATCCCCCTGGGCTCAATGGGCATTGGACCGGAAGTGACCAAACAGGGTTTCCTAGATAGCTGCTAGCACAGCTGATGGTATGTGAAGTGAATGAGGCAGGTGGAGTTGTTTTGGCACTGGAAGAGCTGTGCTGCTGCTTCGGGCACTTGCCATTCACCACCTCCCTGAGTTCCCTAGGTGTCATATCCACTTTCAGACATAGATGCTGCCACAGCACTTGGTTTCCATGGCAGCGGGAAATGGCTTTTGCGCTGAACTTGTGTTTGGCTGTGGAGTTTTGAGTGCCTTGAGTGAGGAGCTCCATGTTAGTTTAGTGTGGGTGCTCAACCTGCTTGATTCCATCCCACTGGGCTCAAAGGACATTTAACCGTATGAGACCAAACAGGGTTTCCTAGATAGCTGCTAGCACAGCTGATGGTATGTGAAGTGAATGAGGCAGGTGCAGTTGTTTTGGCACTGGAAGAGCTGTGCTGCTGCTTCGGGCAGTTGCCATTCACCACCGCCCTGAGTTCCCTAGGTGTCATAGCCACTTTCAGACATATGTGGTGACAGAGCACTTGGTTTCCATGGCAGCGGGAAATGGCTTTTGCGCTGAACTTGTGTTTGGCTGTGGAGTTTTGAGCGCCATGAGTGAGGAGCTCCATGTTAGTTTAGTGTGGGTGCTCAACCTGCTTGATTCCATCCCACTGGGCTCAATAGGCCGTTGACCGTAAGTGACCAAACAGGGTTTCCTAGAACGCTGATAGCACAGCTGATGGTATGTGAAGTGAATGAGGCAGGTGGAGTTGTTGTGGCACTGGAAGAGCTGTGCTGCTGCTTCGGGCAGTTGCCATTTACCATCGCCCTGAGTTCCCTAGGTGTCATATCCACTTTCAGACATATGTGGTGCTAGAGCACTTGGTTTCCATGGCAGCGGGAAATGGCTTGGGCGCTGAACTTGTGTTTGGCTGTGGAGTTTTGAGCGCCTTGAGTGAGGAGCTCCATGTGAGTTTAGTGTGGGTGCTCAACCTGCTTGATTCCATCCCACTGGGCTCAATGGGCATTGGACCTGAAGTGACCAAACAGGGTTTCCTAGATAGCTGCTAGCACAGCTGATGGTATGTGAAGTGAATGAGGCAGGTGGAGTTGTTTTGGCACTGGAAGAGCTGTGCTGCTGCTTCGGGCAGTTGCCATTCACCACCGCCCTGAGTTCCCTAGGTGTCATATCCACTTTCAGACAAATGTGGTGCCAGAGCACTTGGTTTCCATGGCAGCGGGAAATGGCTTGGGCGCTGAACTTGTGTTTGGCTGTGGAGTTTTGAGCGCCTTGAGTGAGGAGCTCCATGTTAGTTTAGTGTGGGTGCTCAACCTGCTTGATTCCATCCCACTGGGCTCAATGGGCATTGGACCGGAAGTGACCAAACAGGGTTTCCTAGATAGCTGCTGGCACAGCTGATGGTATGTGAAGTGAATGAGGCAGGTGGAGTTGTTTTGGCACTGGAAGAGCTGTGCTGCTGCTTCGGGCAGTTGCCATTCGCCACAGCCCTGAGTTCCCTAGGTGTCATAGCCACTTTCAGACATATGTGGTGCCAGAGCACTTGGTTTCCATGGCAGCGGGAAATGGCTTGGGCGCTGAACTTGTGTTTGGCTGTGGAGTTTTGAGCGCCTTGAGTGAGGAGCTCCATGTGAGTTTAGTGTGGGTGCTCAACCTGCTTGATTCCATCCCACTGGGCTCAATGGGCATTGGACCGGAAGTGACCAAACAGGGTTTCCTAGATAGCTGCTAGCACAGCTGATGGTATGTGAAGTGAATGAGGCAGGTGGAGTTGTTTTGGCACTGGAAGAGCTGTGCTGCTGCTTCGGGCACTTGCCATTCACCACCGCCCTGAGTTCCCTAGGTGTCATAGCCACTTTCAGACCTATGTGGTGCAAGAGCACTTCGTTTCCATGGCAGCGGGAAATGGCTTGGGTGCTGAACTTGTGTTTGACTGTGGAGTTTTGAGCGCCTTGAGTGAGGAGCTCCATGTGAGTTTAGTGTGGGTGCTCAACCTGCTTGATTCCATCCCACTGGGCTCAATGGGCATTGGACCGGAAGTGACCAAACAGGGTTTCCTAGATAGCTGCTAGCACAGCTGATGGTATGTGAAGTGAATGAGGCAGGTGGAGTTGTTTTGGCACTGGAAGAGCTGTGCTGCTGCTTCAGGCAGTTGCCATTCACCACCGCCCTGAGTTCCCTAGGTGTCATATCCACTTTCAGACATATGTGGTGCCAGAGCACTTGGTTTCCATGGCAGCGGGAAATGGCTTGGGCGCTGAACTTGTGTTTGGCTGTGGAGTTTTGAGCGCCTTGAGTGAGGAGCTCCATGTGAGTTTAGTGTGGGTGCTCAACCTGCTTGATTCCATCCCACTGGGCTCAATGGGCATTGGACCGGAAGTGACCAAACAGGGTTTCCTAGAACGCTGATAGCACAGCTGATGGTATGTGAAGTTCATGAGGCAGGTGGAGTTGTTTTGGCACTGGAAGAGCTGTGCTGCTGCTTCGGGCAGTTGCCATTCGCCCTGAGTTCCCTAGGTGTCATATCCACTTTCAGACATATGTGGTGCCAGAGCACTTGGTTTCCATGGCAGCGGGAAATGGCTTGGGCGCTGAACTTGTGTTTTGCTGTGGAGTTTTGAGTGCCTTGAGTGAGGAGCTCCATGTTAGTTTAGCATGGGTGCTCAACCTGCTTGATTCCATCCCCTGGGCTCAATGGGCATTGGACCGGAAGTGACCAAACAGGGTTTCCTAGATAGCTGCTAGCACAGCTGATGGTATGTGAAGTGAATGAGGCAGGTGGAGTTGTTTTGGCACTGGAAGAGCTGTGCTGCTGCTTCGGGCACTTGCCATTCACCACCTCCCTGAGTTCCCTAGGTGTCATATCCACTTTCAGACATATGTGGTGCCAGAGCACTTGGTTTCCATGGCAGCGGGAAATGGCTTGGGCGCTGAACTTGTGTTTGGCTGTGGAGTTTTGAGCGCCTTGAGTGAGGAGCTCCATGTGAGTTTAGTGTGGGTGCTCAACCTGCTTGATTCCATCCCACTGGACTCAATGGGCATTGGATCGGAAGTGACCAAACAGGGTTTCCTAGATAGCTGCTAGCACAGCTGATGGTATGTGAAGTGAATGAGGCAGGTGGAGTTGTTTTGGCACTGGAAGAGCTGTGCTGCTGCTTCGGGCAGTTGCCATTCACCACTGCCCTGAGTTCCCTAGGTGTCATATCCACTTTCAGACATATGTGGTGCCAGAGCACTTGGTTTCCATGGCAGCGGGAAATGGCTTGGGCGCTGAACTTGTGTTTGGCTGTGGAGTTTTGAGCGCCTTGAGTGAGGAGCTCCATGTTAGTTTAGTGTGGGTGCTCAACCTGCTTGATTCCATCCCACTGGGCTCAATGGGCATTGGACCGGAAGTGACCAAACAGGGTTTCCTAGAACGCTGCTAGCACAGCTGATGGTATGTGAAGTGAATGAGGCAGGTGGAGTTGTTTTGGCACTGGAAGAGCTGTGCTGCTGCTTCGGGCAGTTGCCATTCACCACCGCCCTGAGTTCCCTAGGTATCATATCCACTTTCAGACATACGTGGTGCCAGAGCACTTGGTTTCCATGGCAGCGGGAAATGGCTTGGGCGCTGAACTTGTGTTTGGCTGTGGAGTTTTGAGCGCCTTGAGTGAGGAGCTCCATGTTAGTTTAGTGTGGGTGCTCAACCTGCTTGATTCCATCCCACTGGGCTCAATGGGCATTGGACCGGAAGTGACCAAACAGGGTTTCCTAGAACGCTGCTAGCACAGCTGATGGTATGTGAAGTGAATGAGGCAGGTGGAGTTGTTTTGGCACTGGAAGAGCTGTGCTGCTGCTTCGGGCAGTTGCCATTCACCACCGCCGTGAGTTCCCTAGGTGTCATATCCACTTTCAGACATATGTGGTGCCAGAGCACTTGGTTTCCATGGCAGCGGGAAATGGCTTGGGCGCTGAACTTGTGTTTGGCTGTGGAGTTTTGAGTGCCTTGAGTAACGAACTCCATGTTAGTTTAGTGTGGGTGCTCAACCTGCCTTCTTTCCATCCCACTGGGCTCAATGGGCATTGGACTGGAAGTGACCAAACAGGCTGTCCTGGATAGCTTCTAGCACAGCTGATGGCATGTGAAGTGAATGAGGCAGGTGGAGTTGTTTTGGCACTGGAAGAGCTGTGCTGCTGCTTCGGGCAGTTGCCATTCACCACCGCCGTGAGTTCCCTAGGTGTCATATCCACTTTCAGACATATGTGGTGCCAGAGCACTTGGTTTCCATGGCAGCGGGAAATGGCTTGGGCGCTGAACTTGTGTTTGGCTGTGGAGTTTTGAGTGCCTTGAGTGAGGAGCTCCATGTTAGTTTATTGTGGGTGCTCAACCTGCTTGATTCCATCCCACTGGGCTCAATGGGCATTGGACCGGAAGTGACCAAACAGGGTTTCCTAGAACGCTGCTAGCACAGCTGATGGGATGTGAAGTGAATGAGGCAGGTGGGGTTGTTTTGGCACTGGAAGAGCTGTGCTGCTGCTTTGGGCAGTTGCCATTCACCACTGCCCTGAGTTCCCTAGGTGTCATATCCACTTTCAGACATATGTGGTGCCAGAGCACTTGGTTTCCATGGCAGCGGGAAATGGCTTGGGCGCTGAACTTGTGTTTGGCAATGAAGCTTTGAGAGCCTTGAGTGAGGAGCTCCATGTTAGTTTAGTGTTTGTGCTCAACCTGCTTGATTCCATCCCACTGGGCTCAATGGGCATTGGACCGTAAGTGACCAAACAGGGTTTCCTAGAACGCTGCTAGCACAGCTGATGGTATGTGAAGTGAATGAGGCAGGTGGAGTTGTTTTGGCACTGGAAGAGCTGTGCTGCTGCTTTGGGCAGTTGCCATTGACCACTGCCCTGAGTTCCCTAGGTGTCATATCCACTTTCAGACATATGTGGTGCCAGAGCACTTGGTTTCCATGGCAGCGGGAAATGGCTTGGGCGCTGAACTTGTGTTTGGCTGTGGAGTTTTGAGCGCCTTGAGTGAGGAGCTCCATGTTAGTTTAGTGTGGGTGCTCAACCTGCTTGATTCCATCCCACTGGGCTCAATGGGCATTGGACCGGAAGTGACCAAACAGGGTTTCCTAGAACGCTGCTAGCACAGCTGATGGTATGTGAAGTGAATGAGGCAGGTGGAGTTGTTTTGGCACTGGAAGAGCTGTGCTGCTGCTTCGGGCAGTTGCCATTCACCACCGCCCTGAGTTCCCTAGGTGTCATATCCACTTTCAGACATATGTGGTGCCAGTGCACTTGGTTTCCATGGCAGCGGGAAATGGCTTGGGCGCTGAACTTGTGTTTGGCTGTGGAGTTTTGAGCGCCTTGAGTGAGGAGCTGCATGTTAGTTTAGTGTGGGTGCTCAACCTGCTTGATTCCATCCCACTGGGCTCAATGGGCATTGGACCATAAGTGACCAAACAGGGTTTCCTAGAACGCTGCTAGCACAGCTGATGGTATGTGAAGTGAATGAGGCAGGTGGAGTTGTTTTGGCACTGGAAGAGCTGTGCTGCTGCTTTGGGCAGTTGCCATTGACCACTGCCCTGAGTTCCCTAGGTGTCATATCCACTTTCAGACATATGTGGTGCCAGAGCACTTGGTTTCCATGGCAGCGGGAAATGGCTTGGGCGCTGAACTTGTGTTTGGCTGTGGAGTTTTGAGCGCCTTGAGTGAGGAGCTCCATGTTAGTTTAGTGTGGGTGCTCAACCTGCTTGATTCCATCCCACTGGGCTCAATGGGCATTGGACCGGAAGTGACCAAACAGGGTTTCCTAGAACGCTGCTAGCACAGCTGATGGTATGTGAAGTGAATGAGGCAGGTGGAGTTGTTTTGGCACTGGAAGAGCTGTGCTGCTGCTTCGGGCAGTTGCCATTCACCACCGCCCTGAGTTCCCTAGGTGTCATATCCACTTTCAGACATATGTGGTGCCAGTGCACTTGGTTTCCATGGCAGCGGGAAATGGCTTGGGCGCTGAACTTGTGTTTGGCTGTGGAGTTTTGAGCGCCTTGAGTGAGGAGCTGCATGTTAGTTTAGTGTGGGTGCTCAACCTGCTTGATTCCATCCCACTGGGCTCAATGGGCATTGGACCATAAGTGACCAAACAGGGTTTCCTAGAACGCTGCTAGCACAGCTGATGGTATGTGAAGTGAATGAGGCAGGTGGAGTTGTTTTGGCACTGGAAGAGCTGTGCTGCTGCTTTGGGCAGTTGCCATTGACCACTGCCCTGAGTTCCCTAGGTGTCATATCCACTTTCAGACATATGTGGTGCCAGAGCACTTGGTTTCCATGGCAGCGGGAAATGGCTTGGGCGCTGAACTTGTGTTTGGCTGTGGAGTTTTGAGCGCCTTGAGTGAGGAGCTCCATGTTAGTTTAGTGTGGGTGCTCAACCTGCTTGATTCCATCCCACTGGGCTCAATGGGCATTGGACCGGAAGTGACCAAACAGGGTTTCCTAGAACGCTGCTAGCACAGCTGATGGTATGTGAAGTTCATGAGGCAGGTGGAGTTGTTTTGGCACTGGAAGAGCTGTGCTGCTGCTTCGGGCAGTTGCCATTCACCACCGCCCTGAGTTCCCTAGGTGTCATATCCACTTTCAGACATATGTGGTGCCAGAGCACTTGGTTTCCATGGCAGCGGGAAATGGCTTGGGCGCTGAACTTGTGTTTGGCTGTGGAGTTTTGAGCGCCTTGAGTGAGGAGCTGCATGTTAGTTTAGTGTGGGTGCTCAACCTGCTTGATTCCATCCCACTGGGCTCAATGGGCATTGGGCCGGAAGTGACCAAACAGGGTTTCCTAGATAGCTGGTAGCACAGCTGATGGTATGTGAAGTTCATGAGGCAGGTGGAGTTGTTTTGGCACTGGAAGAGCTGTGCTGCTGCTTCGGGCAGTTGCCATTCACCACCGCCCTGAGTTCCCTAGGTGTCATATCCACTTTCAGACATATGTGGTGCCATAGCACTTGGTTTCCATGGCAGCGGGAAATGGCTTGGGCGCTGAACTCTTGTGTTTGGCTGTGGAGTTTTGAGTGCCTTGAGTGAGGAGCTCCATGTTAGTTTAGTGTGGGTGCTCAACCTGCTTGATTCCATCCCACTGGGCTCAATGGGCATTGGACCGGAAGTGACCAAACAGGGTTTCCTAGAACGCTGCTAGCACAGCTGATGGTATGTGAAGTTCATGAGGCAGGTGGAGTTGTTTTGGCACTGGAAGAGCTGTGCTGCTGCTTCGGGCAGTTGCCATTCACCACCGCCGTGAGTTCCCTAGGTGTCATATCCACTTTCAGACATATGTGGTGCCAGAGCACTTGGTTTCCATGGCAGCGGGAAATGGCTTGGGCGCTGAACTTGTGTTTGGCTGTGGAGTTTTGAGTGCCTTGAGTGAGGAGCTCCATGTTAGTTTAGTGTGGGTGCTCAACCTGCTTGATTCCATCCCACTGGGCTCAATGGGCATTGGACCGGAAGTGACCAAACAGGGTTTCCTAGATAGCTGCTAGCACAGCTGATGGTATGTGAAGTTCATGAGGCAGGTGGAGTTGTTTTGGCACTGGAAGAGCTGTGCTGCTGCTTCGGGCAGTTGCCATTCACCACTGCCCTGAGTTCCCTAGGTGTCATATCCACTTTCAGACATATGTGGTGCCAGAGCACTTGGTTTCCATGGCAGCGGGAAATGGCTTGGGCGCTGAACTTGTGTTTGGCAATGAAGCTTTGAGTGCCTTGAGTGAGGAGCTCCATGTTAGTTTAGTGTGGGTGCTCAACCTGCTTGATTCCATCCCACTGGGCTCAATGGGCATTGGACCGGAAGTGACCAAACAGGGTTTCCCAGAGAGCTGCTAGCACAGCTGATGGTATGTGAAGTGAATGAGGCAGGTGGGGTTGTTTTGGCACAGGAAGAGCTGTGCTGCTGCTTTGGGCAGTTGCCATTCACCACTGCCCTGAGTTCCCTAGGTGTCATATCCACTTTCAGACAGATGTGGTGCCAGAGCACTTGGTTTCCATGGCAGCGGGAAATGGCTTGGGCGCTGAACTTGTGTTTGGCAATGAAGCTTTGAGAGCCTTGAGTGAGGAGCTCCATGTTAGTTTAGTGTTTGTGCTCAACCTGCTTGATTCCATCCCACTGGGCTCAATGGGCATTGGACCGGAAGTGACCAAACAGGGTTTCCTAGAACGCTGCTAGCACAGCTGATGGTATGTGAAGTGAATGAGGCAGGTGGTGTTGTTTTGGCACTGGAAGAGCTGTGCTGCTGCTTTGGGCAGTTGCCATTCACCACTGCCCTGAGTTCCCTAGGTGTCATATCCACTTTCAGACATATGTGGTGCCAGAGCACTTGGTTTCCATGGCAGCGGGAAATGGCTTGGGCGCTGAACTTGTGTTTGGCTGTGGAGTTTTGAGCGCCTTGAGTGAGGAGCTCCATGTGAGTTTAGTGTGGGTGCTCAACCTGCTTGATTCCATCCCACTGGGCTCAATGGGCATTGGACCGGAAGTGACCAAACAGGGTTTCCTAGAACGCTGCTAGCACAGCTGATGGTATGTGAAGTTCATGAGGCAGGTGGAGTTGTTTTGGCACTGGAAGAGCTGTGCTGCTGCTTCGGGCAGTTGCCATTCACCACTGCCCTGAGTTCCCTAGGTGTCATATCCACTTTCAGACATACGTGGTGCCAGAGCACTTGGTTTCCATGGCAGCGGGAAATGGCTTGGGCGCTGAACTTGTGTTTGGCTGTGGAGTTTTGAGCGCCTTGAGTGAGGAGCTCCATGTTAGTTTAGTGTGGGTGCTCAACCTGCTTGATTCCATCCCACTGGGCTCAATGGGCATTGGACCGGAAGTGACCAAACAGGGTTTCCTAGAACGCTGCTAGCACAGCTGATGGTATGTGAAGTGAATGAGGCAGGTGGAGTTGTTTTGGCACTGGAAGAGCTGTGCTGCTGCTTCGGGCAGTTGCCATTCACCACCGCCCTGAGTTCCCTAGGTGTCATATCCACTTTCAGACATATGTGGTGCCAGAGCACTTGGTTTCCATGGCAGCGGGAAATGGCTTGGGCGCTGAACTTGTGTTTGGCTGTGGAGTTTGGAGCGCCTTGAGTGAGGAGCTGCATGTTAGTTTAGTGTGGGTGCTCAACCTGCTTGATTCCATCCCACTGGACTCAATGGGCATTGGGCCGGAAGTGACCAAACAGGGTTTCCTAGATAGCTGGTAGCACAGCTGATGGTATGTGAAGTGAATGAGGCAGGTGGAGTTGTTTTGGCACTGGAAGAGCTGTGCTGCTGCTTTGGGCAGTTGCCATTCACCACCGCCCTGAGTTCCCTAGGTGTCATATCCACTTTCAGACATATGTGGTGCCATAGCACTTGGTTTCCATGGCAGCGGGAAATGGCTTGGGCGCTGAACTTGTGTTTGGCTGTGGAGTTTTGAGTGCCTTGAGTGAGGAGCTCCATGTTAGTTTAGTGTGGGTGCTCAACCTGCTTGATTCCATCCCACTGGGCTCAATGGGCATTGGACCGGAAGTGACCAAACAGGGTTTCCTAGAACGCTGCTAGCACAGCTGATGGTATGTGAAGTGAATGAGGCAGGTGGAGTTGTTTTGGCACTGGAAGAGCTGTGCTGCTGCTTCGGGCAGTTGCCATTCACCACCGCCCTGAGTTCCCTAGGTGTCATATCCACTTTCAGACATATGTGGTGCCAGAGCACTTGGTTTCCATGGCAGCGGGAAATGGCTTGGGCGCTGAACTTGTGTTTGGCTGTGGAGTTTTGAGTGCCTTGAGTGAGGAGCTCCATGTTAGTTTAGTGTTTGTGCTCAACCTGCTTGATTCCATCCCACTGGGCTCAATGGGCATTGGACCGGAAGTGACCAAACAGGGTTTCCTAGAACGCTGCTAGCACAGCTGATGGTATGTGAAGTTCATGAGGCAGGTGGAGTTGTTTTGGCACTGGAAGAGCTGTGCTGCTGCTTCGGGCAGTTGCCATTCACCACTGCCCTGAGTTCCCTAGGTGTCATATCCACTTTCAGACATATGTGGTGCCAGAGCACTTGGTTTCCATGGCAGCGGGAAATGGCTTGGGCGCTGAACTTGTGTTTGGCAATGAAGCTTTGAGTGCCTTGAGTGAGGAGCTCCATGTTAGTTTAGTGTGGGTGCTCAACCTGCTTGATTCCATCCCACTGGGCTCAATGGGCATTGGACCGGATGTGACCAAACAGGGTTTCCCAGAGAGCTGCTAGCACAGCTGATGGTATGTGAAGTGAATGAGGCAGGTGGGGTTGTTTTGGCACTGGAAGAGCTGTGCTGCTGCTTTGGGCAGTTGCCATTCACCACTGCCCTGAGTTCCCTAGGTGTCATATCCACTTTCAGACATATGTGGTGCCAGAGCACTTGGTTTCCATGGCAGCGGGAAATGGCTTGGGCGCTGAACTTGTGTTTGGCAATGAAGCTTTGAGAGCCTTGAGTGAGGAGCTCCATGTTAGTTTAGTGTTTGTGCTCAACCTGCTTGATTCCATCCCACTGGGCTCAATGGGCATTGGACCGGAAGTGACCAAACAGGGTTTCCTAGAACGCTGCTAGCACAGCTGATGGTATGTGAAGTGAATGAGGCAGGTGGTGTTGTTTTGGCACTGGAAGAGCTGTGCTGCTGCTTTGGGCAGTTGCCATTCACCACTGCCCTGAGTTCCCTAGGTGTCATATCCACTTTCAGACATATGTGGTGCCAGAGCACTTGGTTTCCATGGCAGCGGGAAATGGCTTGGGCGCTGAACTTGTGTTTGGCTGTGGAGTTTTGAGCGCCTTGAGTGAGGAGCTCCATGTGAGTTTAGTGTGGGTGCTCAACCTGCTTTATTCCATCCCACTGGGCTCAATGGGCATTGGACCGGAAGTGACCAAACAGGGTTTCCTAGAACGCTGCTAGCACAGCTGATGGTATGTGAAGTTCATGAGGCAGGTGGAGTTGTTTTGGCACTGGAAGAGCTGTGCTGCTGCTTCGGGCAGTTGCCATTCACCACTGCCCTGAGTTCCCTAGGTGTCATATCCACTTTCAGACATACGTGGTGCCAGAGCACTTGGTTTCCATGGCAGCGGGAAATGGCTTGGGCGCTGAACTTGTGTTTGGCTGTGGAGTTTTGAGCGCCTTGAGTGAGGAGCTCCATGTTAGTTTAGTGTGGGTGCTCAACCTGCTTGATTCCATCCCACTGGGCTCAATGGGCATTGGACCGGAAGTGACCAAACAGGGTTTCCTAGAACGCTGCTAGCACAGCTGATGGTATGTGAAGTGAATGAGGCAGGTGGAGTTGTTTTGGCACTGGAAGAGCTGTGCTGCTGCTTCGGGCAGTTGCCATTCACCACCGCCCTGAGTTCCCTAGGTGTCATATCCACTTTCAGACATATGTGGTGCCAGAGCACTTGGTTTCCATGGCAGCGGGAAATGGCTTGGGCGCTGAACTTGTGTTTGGCTGTGGAGTTTGGAGCGCCTTGAGTGAGGAGCTGCATGTTAGTTTAGTGTGGGTGCTCAACCTGCTTGATTCCATCCCACTGGACTCAATGGGCATTGGGCCGGAAGTGACCAAACAGGGTTTCCTAGATAGCTGGTAGCACAGCTGATGGTATGTGAAGTGAATGAGGCAGGTGGAGTTGTTTTGGCACTGGAAGAGCTGTGCTGCTGCTTCGGGCAGTTGCCATTCACCACCGCCCTGAGTTCCCTAGGTGTCATATCCACTTTCAGACATATGTGGTGCCAGAGCACTTGGTTTCCATGGCAGCGGGAAATGGCTTGGGCGCTGAACTTGTGTTTGGCTGTGGAGTTTTGAGCGCCTTGAGTGAGGAGCTGCATGTTAGTTTAGTGTGGGTGCTCAACCTGCTTGATTCCATCCCACTGGACTCAATGGGCATTGGGCCGGAAGTGACCAAACAGGGTTTCCTAGATAGCTGCTAGCACAGCTGATGGTATGTGAAGTTCATGAGGCAGGTGGAGTTGTTTTGGCACTGGAAGAGCTGTGCTGCTGCTTCGGGCAGTTGCCATTCACCACCACCGTGAGTTCCCTAGGTGTCATATCCACTTTCAGACATATGTGGTGCCAGAGCACTTGGTTTCCATGGCAGCGGGAAATGGCTTGGGCGCTGAACTTGTGTTTGGCTGTGGAGTTTTGAGTGCCTTGAGTGAGGAGCTCCATGTTAGTTTAGTGTGGGTGCTCAACCTGCTTGATTCCATCCCACTGGGCTCAATGGGCATTGGACCGGAAGTGACCAAACAGGGTTTCCTAGATAGCTGCTAGCACAGCTGATGGTATGTGAAGTTCATGAGGCAGGTGGAGTTGTTTTGGCACTGGAAGAGCTGTGCTGCTGCTTCGGGCAGTTGCCATTCACCAGCGCCCTGAGTTCCCTAGGTGTCATATCCACTTTCAGACATATGTGGTGCCAGAGCACTTGGTTTCCATGGCAGCGGGAAATGGCTTGGGCGCTGAACTTGTGTTTGGCAATGAAGCTTTGAGTGCCTTGAGTGAGGAGCTCCATGTTAGTTTAGTGTGGGTGCTCAACCTGCTTGATTCCATCCCACTGGGCTCAATGGGCATTGGACCGGAAGTGACCAAACAGGGTTTCCTAGAACGCTGCTAGCACAGCTGATGGTATGTGAAGTGAATGAGGCAGGTGGTGTTGTTTTGGCACTGGAAGAGCTGTGCTGCTGCTTTGGGCAGTTGCCATTCACCACTGCCCTGAGTTCCCTAGGTGTCATATCCACTTTCATACATATGTGGTGCCAGAGCACTTGGTTTCCATGGCAGCGGGAAATGGCTTGGGCGCTGAACTTGTGTTTGGCTGTGGAGTTTTGAGCGCCTTGAGTGAGGAGCTCCATGTGAGTTTAGTGTGGGTGCTCAACCTGCTTTATTCCATCCCACTGGGCTCAATGGGCATTGGATCGGAAGTGACCAAACAGGGTTTCCTAGAACGCTGCTAGCACAGCTGATGGTATGTGAAGTTCATGAGGCAGGTGGAGTTGTTTTGGCACTGGAAGAGCTGTGCTGCTGCTTCGGGCAGTTGCCATTCACCACTGCCCTGAGTTCCCTAGGTGTCATATCCACTTTCAGACATACGTGGTGCCAGAGCACTTGGTTTCCATGGCAGCGGGAAATGGCTTGGGCGCTGAACTTGTGTTTGGCTGTGGAGTTTTGAGCGCCTTGAGTGAGGAGCTCCATGTTAGTTTAGTGTGGGTGCTCAACCTGCTTGATTCCATCCCACTGGGCTCAATGGGCATTGGACCGGAAGTGACCAAACAGGGTTTCCTAGAACGCTGCTAGCACAGCTGATGGTATGTGAAGTGAATGAGGCAGGTGGAGTTGTTTTGGCACTGGAAGAGCTGTGCTGCTGCTTCGGGCAGTTGCCATTCACCACCGCCCTGAGTTCCCTAGGTGTCATATCCACTTTCAGACATATGTGGTGCCAGAGCACTTGGTTTCCATGGCAGCGGGAAATGGCTTGGGCGCTGAACTTGTGTTTGGCTGTGGAGTTTGGAGCGCCTTGAGTGAGGAGCTGCATGTTAGTTTAGTGTGGGTGCTCAACCTGCTTGATTCCATCCCACTGGACTCAATGGGCATTGGGCCGGAAGTGACCAAACAGGGTTTCCTAGATAGCTGGTAGCACAGCTGATGGTATGTGAAGTGAATGAGGCAGGTGGAGTTGTTTTGGCACTGGAAGAGCTGTGCTGCTGCTTCGGGCAGTTGCCATTCACCACCGCCCTGAGTTCCCTAGGTGTCATATCCACTTTCAGACATATGTGGTGCCATAGCACTTGGTTTCCATGGCAGCGGGAAATGGCTTGGGCGCTGAACTTGTGTTTGGCTGTGGAGTTTTGAGTGCCTTGAGTGAGGAGCTCCATGTTAGTTTAGTGTGGGTGCTCAACCTGCTTGATTCCATCCCACTGGGCTCAATGGGCATTGGACCGGAAGTGACCAAACAGGGTTTCCTAGAACGCTGCTAGCACAGCTGATGGTATGTGAAGTGAATGAGGCAGGTGGAGTTGTTTTGGCACTGGAAGAGCTGTGCTGCTGCTTCGGGCAGTTGCCATTCACCACCGCCCTGAGTTCCCTAGGTGTCATATCCACTTTCAGACATATGTGGTGCCAGAGCACTTGGTTTCCATGGCAGCGGGAAATGGCTTGGGCGCTGAACTTGTGTTTGGCTGTGGAGTTTTGAGTGCCTTGAGTGAGGAGCTCCATGTTAGTTTAGTGTTTGTGCTCAACCTGCTTGATTCCATCCCACTGGGCTCAATGGGCATTGGACCGGAAGTGACCAAACAGGGTTTCCTAGAACGCTGCTAGCACAGCTGATGGTATGTGAAGTGAATGAGGCAGGTGGGGTTGTTTTGGCACTGGAAGAGCTGTGCTGCTGCTTCGGGCAGTTGCCATTCACCACTGCCCTGAGTTCCCTAGGTGTCATATCCACTTTCAGACATATGTGGTGCCAGAGCACTTGGTTTCCATGGCAGCGGGAAATGGCTTGGGCGCTGAACTTGTGTTTGGCTGTGGAGTTTTGCGCGCCTTGAGTGAGGAGCTGCATGTTAGTTTAGTGTGGGTGCTCAACCTGCTTGATTCCATCCCACTGGGCTCAATGGGCATTGGACCGGAAGTGACCAAACAGGGTTTCCTAGAACGCTGCTAGCACAGCTGATGGTATGTGAAGTGAATGAGGCAGGTGGAGTTGTTTTGGCACTGGAAGAGCTGTGCTGCTGCTTCGGGCAGTTGCCATTCACCACCGCCCTGAGTTCCCTAGGTGTCATATCCACTTTCAGACATATGTGGTGCCAGAGCACTTGGTTTCCATGGCAGCGGGAAATGGCTTGGGCGCTGAACTTGTGTTTGGCTGTGGAGTTTTGAGCGCCTTGAGTGAGGAGCTGCATGTTAGTTTAGTGTGGGTGCTCAACCTGCTTGATTCCATCCCACTGGACTCAATGGGCATTGGGCCGGAAGTGACCAAACAGGGTTTCCTAGATAGCTGGTAGCACAGCTGATGGTATGTGAAGTGAATGAGGCAGGTGGAGTTGTTTTGGCACTGGAAGAGCTGTGCTGCTGCTTCGGGCAGTTGCCATTCACCACCGCCCTGAGTTCCCTAGGTGTCATATCCACTTTCAGACATATGTGGTGCCATAGCACTTGGTTTCCATGGCAGCGGGAAATGGCTTGGGCGCTGAACTCTTGTGTTTGGCTGTGGAGTTTTGAGTGCCTTGAGTGAGGAGCTCCATGTTAGTTTAGTGTGGGTGCTCAACCTGCTTGATTCCATCCCACTGGGCTCAATGGGCATTGGACCGGAAGTGACCAAACAGGGTTTCCTAGAACGCTGCTAGCACAGCTGATGGTATGTGAAGTTCATGAGGCAGGTGGAGTTGTTTTGGCACTGGAAGAGCTGTGCTGCTGCTTCGGGCAGTTGCCATTCACCACCGCCGTGAGTTCCCTAGGTGTCATATCCACTTTCAGACATATGTGGTGCCATAGCACTTGGTTTCCATGGCAGCGGGAAATGGCTTGGGCGCTGAACTTGTGTTTGGCTGTGGAGTTTTGAGTGCCTTGAGTGAGGAGCTCCATGTTAGTTTAGTGTGGGTGCTCAACCTGCTTGATTCCATCCCACTGGGCTCAATGGGCATTGGACCGGAAGTGACCAAACAGGGTTTCCTAGAACGCTGCTAGCACAGCTGATGGTATGTGAAGTTCATGAGGCAGGTGGAGTTGTTTTGGCACTGGAAGAGCTGTGCTGCTGCTTCGGGCAGTTGCCATTCACCACTGCCCTGAGTTCCCTAGGTGTCATATCCACTTTCAGACATACGTGGTGCCAGAGCACTTGGTTTCCATGGCAGCGGGAAATGGCTTGGGCGCTGAACTTGTGTTTGGCTGTGGAGTTTTGAGCGCCTTGAGTGAGGAGCTCCATGTTAGTTTAGTGTGGGTGCTCAACCTGCTTGATTCCATCCCACTGGGCTCAATGGGCATTGGACCGGAAGTGACCAAACAGGGTTTCCTAGAACGCTGCTAGCACAGCTGATGGTATGTGAAGTGAATGAGGCAGGTGGAGTTGTTTTGGCACTGGAAGAGCTGTGCTGCTGCTTCGGGCAGTTGCCATTCACCACCGCCCTGAGTTCCCTAGGTGTCATATCCACTTTCAGACATATGTGGTGCCAGAGCACTTGGTTTCCATGGCAGCGGGAAATGGCTTGGGCGCTGAACTTGTGTTTGGCTGTGGAGTTTGGAGCGCCTTGAGTGAGGAGCTGCATGTTAGTTTAGTGTGGGTGCTCAACCTGCTTGATTCCATCCCACTGGACTCAATGGGCATTGGGCCGGAAGTGACCAAACAGGGTTTCCTAGATAGCTGGTAGCACAGCTGATGGTATGTGAAGTTCATGAGGCAGGTGGAGTTGTTTTGGCACTGGAAGAGCTGTGCTGCTGCTTCGGGCAGTTGCCATTCACCACCGCCCTGAGTTCCCTAGGTGTCATATCCACTTTCAGACATATGTGGTGCCATAGCACTTGGTTTCCATGGCAGCGGGAAATGGCTTGGGCGCTGAACTTGTGTTTGGCTGTGGAGTTTTGAGTGCCTTGAGTGAGGAGCTCCATGTTAGTTTAGTGTGGGTGCTCAACCTGCTTGATTCCATCCCACTGGGCTCAATGGGCATTGGACCGGAAGTGACCAAACAGGGTTTCCTAGAACGCTGCTAGCACAGCTGATGGTATGTGAAGTGAATGAGGCAGGTGGAGTTGTTTTGGCACTGGAAGAGCTGTGCTGCTGCTTCGGGCAGTTGCCATTCACCACCGCCCTGAGTTCCCTAGGTGTCATATCCACTTTCAGACATATGTGGTGCCAGAGCACTTGGTTTCCATGGCAGCGGGAAATGGCTTGGGCGCTGAACTTGTGTTTGGCTGTGGAGTTTTGAGTGCCTTGAGTGAGGAGCTCCATGTTAGTTTAGTGTTTGTGCTCAACCTGCTTGATTCCATCCCACTGGGCTCAATGGGCATTGGACCGGAAGTGACCAAACAGGGTTTCCTAGAACGCTGCTAGCACAGCTGATGGTATGTGAAGTGAATGAGGCAGGTGGGGTTGTTTTGGCACTGGAAGAGCTGTGCTGCTGCTTCGGGCAGTTGCCATTCACCACTGCCCTGAGTTCCCTAGGTGTCATATCCACTTTCAGACATATGTGGTGCCAGAGCACTTGGTTTCCATGGCAGCGGGAAATGGCTTGGGCGCTGAACTTGTGTTTGGCTGTGGAGTTTTGCGCGCCTTGAGTGAGGAGCTGCATGTTAGTTTAGTGTGGGTGCTCAACCTGCTTGATTCCATCCCACTGGGCTCAATGGGCATTGGACCGGAAGTGACCAAACAGGGTTTCCTAGAACGCTGCTAGCACAGCTGATGGTATGTGAAGTGAATGAGGCAGGTGGAGTTGTTTTGGCACTGGAAGAGCTGTGCTGCTGCTTCGGGCAGTTGCCATTCACCACCGCCCTGAGTTCCCTAGGTGTCATATCCACTTTCAGACATATGTGGTGCCAGAGCACTTGGTTTCCATGGCAGCGGGAAATGGCTTGGGCGCTGAACTTGTGTTTGGCTGTGGAGTTTTGAGCGCCTTGAGTGAGGAGCTGCATGTTAGTTTAGTGTGGGTGCTCAACCTGCTTGATTCCATCCCACTGGACTCAATGGGCATTGGACCGGAAGTGACCCAACAGGGTTTCCTAGATAGCTGGTAGCACAGCTGATGGTATGTGAAGTGAATGAGGCAGGTGGAGTTGTTTTGGCACTGGAAGAGCTGTGCTGCTGCTTCGGGCAGTTGCCATTCACCACCGCCCTGAGTTCCCTAGGTGTCATATCCACTTTCAGACATATGTGGTGCCAGAGCACTTGGTTTCCATGGCAGCGGGAAATGGCTTGGGCGCTGAACTTGTGTTTGGCTGTGGAGTTTTGAGTGCCTTGAGTGAGGAGCTCCATGTTAGTTTAGTGTGGGTGCTCAACCTGCTTGATTCCATCCCACTGGGCTCAATGGGCATTGGACCGGAAGTGACCAAACAGGGTTTCCTAGAACGCTGCTAGCACAGCTGATGGTATGTGAAGTGAATGAGGCAGGTGGAGTTGTTTTGGCACTGGAAGAGCTGTGCTGCTGCTTCGGGCAGTTGCCATTCACCACCGCCCTGAGTTCCCTAGGTGTCATATCCACTTTCAGACATATGTGGTGCCAGAGCACTTGGTTTCCATGGCAGCGGGAAATGGCTTGGGCGCTGAACTTGTGTTTGGCAATGAAGCTTTGAGTGCCTTGAGTGAGGAGCTCCATGTTAGTTTAGTGTGGGTGCTCAACCTGCTTGATTCCATCCCACTGGGCTCAATGGGCATTGGACCGGAAGTGACCAAAGAGGGTTTCCTAGAACGCTGCTAGCACAGCTGATGGTATGTGAAGTGAATGAGGCAGGTGGGGTTGTTTTGGCACTGGAAGAGCTGTGCTGCTGCTTCGGGCAGTTGCCATTCACCACCGCCGTGAGTTCCCTAGGTGTCATATCCACTTTCAGACATATGTGGTGCCAGAGCACTTGGTTTCCATGGCAGTGGGAAATGGCTTGGGCGCTGAACTTGTGTTTGGCTGTGGAGTTTTGAGTGCCTTGAGTGAGGAGCTCCATGTTAGTTTAGTGTGGGTGCTCAACCTGCTTGATTCCATCCCACTGGGCTCAATGGGCATTGGACCGGAAGTGACCAAACAGGGTTTCCTAGATAGCTGCTAGCACACTGATGGTATGTGAAGTTCATGAGGCAGGTGGAGTTGTTTTGGCACTGGAAGAGCTGTGCTGCTGCTTCGGGCAGTTGCCATTCACCACCGCCGTGAGTTCCCTAGGTGTCATATCCACTTTCAGACATATGTGGTGCCAGAGCACTTGGTTTCCATGGCGGAGGGAAATGGCTTGGGCGCTGAACTTGTGTTTGGCTGTTGGATTTGGAGGGCCTTGAGTGAGGAGCTCCATGTTAGTTTATTGTGGGTGCTCAACCTGCTTGATTCCATCCCACTGGGCTCAATGCGCATTGGACCGGAAGTGATCAAACAGGGTTTCCTAGATATCTGGTAGCACAGCTGATGGTATGTGAAGTGAAGGAGGCAGGTGGAGTTGTTTTGGCACTGGAAGAGCTGTGCTGCTGCTTCGGGCAGTTGCCATCCACCACCGCTGTGAGTTCCCTAGGTGTCATATCCACTTTCAGACATATGTGGTGCCAGAGCACTTGGTTTCCATGGCAGCGGGAAATGGCTTGGGCGCTGAACTTGTGTTTGGCTGTTGGATTTGGAGGGCCTTGAGTGAGGAGCTCCATGTTAGTTTAGTGTGGGTGCTCAACCTGCTTGATTCCATCCCACTGGGCTCAATGGGCATTGGACCGGAAGTGATCAAACAGGGTTTCCTAGAACGCTGCTAGCACAGCTGATGGTATGTGAAGTTCATGAGGCAGGTGGAGTTGTTTTGGCACTGGAAGAGCTGTGCTGCTGCTTCGGGCAGTTGCCATTCACCACCGCCCTGAGTTCCCTAGGTGTCATATCCACTTTCAGACATATGTGGTGCCAGAGCACTTGGTTTCCATGGCAGCGGGAAATGGCTTGGGCGCTGAACTTGTGTTTGGCTGTGGAGTTTTGAGCGCCTTGAGTGAGGAGCTGCATGTTAGTTTAGTGTGGGTGCTCAACCTGCTTGATTCCATCCCACTGGACTCAATGGGCATTGGGCCGGAAGTGACCAAACAGGGTTTCCTAGATAGCTGGTAGCACAGCTGATGGTATGTGAAGTGAATGAGGCAGGTGGAGTTGTTTTGGCACTGGAAGAGCTGTGCTGCTGCTTCGGGCAGTTGCCATTCACCACCGCCGTGAGTTCCCTAGGTGTCATATCCACTTTCAGACATATGTGGTGCCATAGCACTTGGTTTCCATGGCAGCGGGAAATGGCTTGGGCGCTGAACTTGTGTTTGGCTGTGGAGTTTTGAGTGCCTTGAGTGAGGAGCTCCATGTTAGTTTAGTGTGGGTGCTCAACCTGCTTGATTCCATCCCACTGGGCTCAATGGGCATTGGACCGGAAGTGACCAAACAGGGTTTCCTAGAACGCTGCTAGCACAGCTGATGGTATGTGAAGTGAATGAGGCAGGTGGAGTTGTTTTGGCACTGGAAGAGCTGTGCTGCTGCTTCGGGCAGTTGCCATTCACCACTGCCCTGAGTTCCCTAGGTGTCATATCCACTTTCAGACATATGTGGTGCCAGAGCACTTGGTTTCCATGGCAGCGGGAAATGGCTTGGGCGCTGAACTTGTGTTTGGCTGTGGAGTTTTGCGCGCCTTGAGTGAGGAGCTCCATGTTAGTTTAGTGTGGGTGCTCAACCTGCTTGATTCCATCCCACTGGGCTCAATGGGCATTGGACCGGAAGTGACCAAACAGGGTTTCCTAGAACGCTGCTAGCACAGCTGATGGTATGTGAAGTGAATGAGGCAGGTGGAGTTGTTTTGGCACTGGAAGAGCTGTGCTGCTGCTTCGGGCAGTTGCCATTCACCACCGCCCTGAGTTCCCTAGGTGTCATATCCACTTTCAGACATATGTGGTGCCAGAGCACTTGGTTTCCATGGCAGCGGGAAATGGCTTGGGCGCTGAACTTGTGTTTGGCTGTGGAGTTTTGAGCGCCTTGAGTGAGGAGCTGCATGTTAGTTTAGTGTGGGTGCTCAACCTGCTTGATTCCATCCCACTGGACTCAATGGGCATTGGGCCGGAAGTGACCAAACAGGGTTTCCTAGATAGCTGGTAGCACAGCTGATGGTATGTGAAGTGAATGAGGCAGGTGGAGTTGTTTTGGCACTGGAAGAGCTGTGCTGCTGCTTCGGGCAGTTGCCATTCACCACCGCCCTGAGTTCCCTAGGTGTCATATCCACTTTCAGACATATGTGGTGCCAGAGCACTTGGTTTCCATGGCAGCGGGAAATGGCTTGGGCGCTGAACTTGTGTTTGGCTGTGGAGTTTTGAGTGCCTTGAGTGAGGAGCTCCATGTTAGTTTAGTGTGGGTGCTCAACCTGCTTGATTCCATCCCACTGGGCTCAATGGGCATTGGACCGGAAGTGACCAAACAGGGTTTCCTAGAACGCTGCTAGCACAGCTGATGGTATGTGAAGTGAATGAGGCAGGTGGAGTTGTTTTGGCACTGGAAGAGCTGTGCTGCTGCTTCGGGCAGTTGCCATTCACCACCGCCCTGAGTTCCCTAGGTGTCATATCCACTTTCAGACATATGTGGTGCCAGAGCACTTGGTTTCCATGGCAGCGGGAAATGGCTTGGGCGCTGAACTTGTGTTTGGCTGTGGAGTTTTGAGTGCCTTGAGTGAGGAGCTCCATGTTAGTTTAGTGTGGGTGCTCAACCTGCTTGATTCCATCCCACTGGGCTCAATGGGCATTGGACCGGAAGTGACCAAACAGGGTTTCCTAGAACGCTGCTAGCACAGCTGATGGTATGTGAAGTTCATGAGGCAGGTGGAGTTGTTTTGGCACTGGAAGAGCTGTGCTGCTGCTTCGGGCAGTTGCCATTCACCACCGCCCTGAGTTCCCTAGGTGTCATATCCACTTTCAGACATATGTGGTGCCAGAGCACTTGGTTTCCATGGCAGCGGGAAATGGCTTGGGCGCTGAACTTGTGTTTGGCTGTGGAGTTTTGAGCGCCTTGAGTGAGGAGCTCCATGTTAGTTTAGTGTGGGTGCTCAACCTGCTTGATTCCATCCCACTGGGCTCAATGGGCATTGGACCGGAAGTGACCAAAGAGGGTTTCCTAGAACGCTGCTAGCACAGCTGATGGTATGTGAAGTGAATGAGGCAGGTGGGGTTGTTTTGGCACTGGAAGAGCTGTGCTGCTGCTTCGGGCAGTTGCCATTCACCACCGCCCTGAGTTCCCTAGGTGTCATATCCACTTTCAGACATATGTGGTGCCAGAGCACTTGGTTTCCATGGCAGTGGGAAATGGCTTGGGCGCTGAACTTGTGTTTGGCTGTGGAGTTTTGAGTGCCTTGAGTGAGGAGCTCCATGTTAGTTTAGTGTGGGTGCTCAACCTGCTTGATTCCATCCCACTGGGCTCAATGGGCATTGGACCGGAAGTGACCAAACAGGGTTTCCTAGATAGCTGCTAGCACACTGATGGTATGTGAAGTTCATGAGGCAGGTGGAGTTGTTTTGGCACTGGAAGAGCTGTGCTGCTGCTTCGGGCAGTTGCCATTCACCACCGCCGTGAGTTCCCTAGGTGTCATATCCACTTTCAGACATATGTGGTGCCAGAGCACTTGGTTTCCATGGCGGAGGGAAATGGCTTGGGCGCTGAACTTGTGTTTGGCTGTTGGATTTGGAGGGCCTTGAGTGAGGAGCTCCATGTTAGTTTAGTGTGGGTGCTCAACCTGCTTGATTCCATCCCACTGGGCTCAATGCGCATTGGACCGGACGTGATCAAACAGGGTTTCCTAGATATCTGGTAGCACAGCTAATGGTATGTGAAGTGAAGGAGGCAGGTGGAGTTGTTTTGGCACTGGAAGAGCTGTGCTGCTGCTTCGGGCAGTTGCCATCCACCACCGCCGTGAGTTCCCTAGGTGTCATATCCACTTTCAGACATATGTGGTGCCAGAGCACTTGGTTTCCATGGCAGCGGGAAATGGCTTGGGCGCTGAACTTGTGTTTGGCTGTTGGATTTGGAGGGCCTTGAGTGAGGAGCTCCATGTTAGTTTAGTGTGGGTGCTCAACCTGCTTGATTCCATCCCACTGGGCTCAATGGGCATTGGACCGGAAGTGATCAAACAGGGTTTCCTAGATAGCTGCTAGCACAGCTGATGGTATGTGAAGTGAAAGAGGCAGGTGGAGTTGTTTTGGCACTGGAAGAGCTGTGCTGCTGCTTCGGGCAGTTGCCATCCACCACCGCCGTGAGTTCCCTAGGTGTCATATCCACTTTCAGACATATGTGGTGCCAGAGCACTTGGTTTCCATGGCAGCGGGAAATGGTTTGGGCACTGAACTTGTGTTTGGCTGTGGAGTTTTGAGTGCCTTGAGTAACGAACTCCATGTTAGTTTAGTGTGGGTGCTCAACCTGCTTGATTCCATCCCATTGGGCTCAATGGGCATTGGACCGGAAGTGACCAAACAGGGTTTCCTAGATAGCTGCTAGCACAGCTGATGGTATGTGAAGTTCATGAGGCAGGTGGAGTTGTTTTGGCACTGGAAGAGCTGTGCTGCTGCTTCGGGCAGTTGCCATTCACCACCGCCCTGGGTTCTCTAGGTGTCATATCCACTTTCAGACATATGTGGTGCCAGAGCACTTGGTTTCCATGGCAGCGGGAAATGGCTTGGGCGCTGAACTTGTGTTTGGCTGTGGAATTTTGAGCACCTTGAGTGAGGAGCTCCATGTTAGTTTAGTGTGGGTGCTCAACCTGCTTGATTCCATCCCACTGGGCTCAATGGGCATTGGACCGGAAGTGACCAAACAGGGTTTCCTAGATAGCTGCTAGCACAGCTGATGGTATGTGAAGTGAATGAGGCAGGTGGAGTTGTTTTGGCACTGGAAGAGCTGTGCTGCTGCTTCAGGCAGTTGCCATTCACCACCGCCGTGAGTTCCCTAGGTGTCATATCCACTTTCAGACATATGTGGTGCCAGAGCACTTGGTTTCCATGGCAGCGGGAAATGGCTTGGGCGCTGAACTTGTGTTTGGCTGTTGGATTTGGAGGGCCTTGAGTGAGGAGCTCCATGTTAGTTTAGTGTGGGTGCTCAACCTGCTTGATTCCATCCCACTGGGCTCAATGGGCATTGGACCGGAAGTGATCAAACAGGGTTTCCCAGAACGCTGCTAGCACAGCTGATGGTATGTGAAGTGAATGAGGCAGGTGGAGTTGTTTTGGCACTGGAAGAGCTGTGCTGCTGCTTCGGGCAGTTGCCATCCACCACCGCCGTGAGTTCCCTTGGTGTCATATCCACTTTCAGACATATGTGGTGCCAGAGCACTTGGTTTCCATGGCAGCGGGAAATGGTTTGGGCACTGAACTTGTGTTTGGCTGTGGAGTTTTGAGTGCCTTGAGTAACGAACTCCATGTTAGTTTAGTGTTTGTGCTCCACCTGCTTGATTCCATCCCACTGGGCTCAATGCGCATTGGACCGGAAGTGATCAAACAGGGTTTCCTAGATATCTGGTAGCACAGCTAATGGTATGTGAAGTGAAGGAGGCAGGTGGAGTTGTTTTGGCACTGGAAGAGCTGTGCTGCTGCTTCGGGCAGTTGCCATTCACCACCGCCCTGAGTTCCCTAGGTGTCATATCCACTTTCAGACATATGTGGTGCCAGAGCACTTGGTTTCCATGGCAGCGGGAAATGGCTTGGGCGCTGAACTTGTGTTTGGCAATGAAGCTTTGAGTGCCTTGAGTGAGGAGCTCCATCTTAGTTTAGTGTAGGTGCTCAACCTGCTTGATTCCATCCCACTGGGCTCAATGGGCATTGGACCGGAAGTGACCAAACAGGGTTTCCTAGAACGCTGCAAGCACAGCTGATGGTATGTGAAGTTCATGAGGCAGGTGGAGTTGTTTTGGCACTGGAAGAGCTGTGCTGCTGCTTCGGGCATTTGCCATTCACCATCGCCCTGAGTTCCCTAGGTGTCATATCCACTTTCAGACATATGTGGTGCCAGAGCACTTGGTTTCCATGGCAGCGGGAAATGGCTTGGGCGCTGAACTTGTGTTTGGCTGTGGAGTTTTGAGTGCCTTGAGTGAGGAGCTCCATGTTAGTTTAGTGTGGGTGCTCAACCTGCTTGATTCCATCCCACTGGGCTCAATGGGCATTGGACCGGAAGTGACCAAACAGGATTTCCTAGAACGCTGCTAGCACAGCTGATGGTATGTGAAGTGAATGAGACAGATGGGGTTGTTTTGGCACTGAAAGAGCTGTGCTGCTGCTTTGGGTAGTTGCCATTCACCACTGCCCTGAGTTCCCTAGGTGTCATATCCACTTTCAGACATATGTGGTGCCAGAGCACTTGGTTTCCATGGCAGCGGGAAATGGTTTGGGCGCTGAACTTGTGTTTGGCTGTGGAGTTTTGAGTGCCTTGAGTGAGGAGCTCCATGTTAGTTTAGTGTGGGTGCTCAACCTGCTTGATTCCATCCCACTGGGCTCAATGGGCATTGGATCGGAAGTGACCAAACAGGGTTTCCTAGAACGCTGCTAGCACAGCTGATGGTATGTGAAGTGAAGGAGGCAGGTGGAGTTGTTTTGGCACTGGAAGAGCTGTGCTGCTGCTTCGGGCAGTTGCCATTCACCACTGCCCTGAGTTCCCTAGGTGTCATATCCACTTTCAGACATATGTGGTGCCAGAGCACTTGGTTTCCATGGCAGCGGGAAATGGCTTGGGCGCTGAACTTGTGTTTGGCTGTGGAGTTTTGAGCGCCTTGAGTGAGGAGCTCCATGCTAATTTAGTGTGGGTGCTCAACCTGCTTGATTCCATCCCATTGGGCTCAATGGGCATTGGACCGGAAGTGACCAAACAGGGTTTCCTAGAACGCTACTAGCACAGCTGATGGTATGTGAAGTGAATGAGGCAGGTGGAGTTGTTTTGGCACTGATAGAGCTGTGCTGCTGCTTCGGGCAGTTGCCATTCACCACCGCCGTGAGTTCCCTAGGTGTCATATCCACTTTCAAACATATGTGGTGCCAGAGCACTTGGTTTCCATGGCAGCGGGAAATGGCTTGGGCGCTGATCTTGTGTTTGGCAATGAAGCTTTGAGTGCCTTGAGTGAGGAGCTCCATGTTAGTTTAGTGTGGGTGCTCAACCTGCTTGATTCCATCCCACTGGGCTCAATGGGCATTGGACCGGAAGTGACCAAAGAGGGTTTCCTAGAACGCTGCTAGCACAGCTGATGGTATGTGAAGTGAATGAGGCAGGTGGAGTTGTTTTGGCACTGGAAGAGCTGTGCTGCTGCTTCGGGCAGTTGCCATTCACCACCGCCCTGAGTTCCCTAGGTGTCATATCCACTTTCAGACATATGTGGTGCCAGAGCACTTGGTTTCCATGGCAGCAGGAAATGGCTTGGGCGCTGAACTTGTGTTTGGCTGTGGAGTTTTGAGTGCCTTGAGTGAGGAGCTCCATGTTAGTTTAGTGTGGGTGCTCAACCTGCTTGATTCCATCCCACTGGGCTCAATGGGCATTGGACCGGAAGTGACCAAACAGGGTTTCCTAGATAGCTGGTAGCACAGCTGATGGTATGTGAAGTGAATGAGGCAGGTGGAGTTGTTTTGGCACTGGAAGAGCTGTGCTGCTGCTTCGGGCAGTTGCCATTCACCACCGCCCTGAGTTCCCTAGGTGTCATATCCACTTTCAGACATATGTGGTGCCAGAGCACTTGGTTTCCATGGCAGCGGGAAATGGCTTGGGCGCTGATCTTGTGTTTGGCAATGAAGCTTTGAGTGCCTTGAGTGAGGAGCTCCATGTTAGTTTAGTGTGGGTGCTCAACCTGCTTGATTCCATCCCACTGGGCTCAATGGGCATTGGACCGGAAGTGACCAAACAGGGTTTCCTAGATAGCTGCTAGCACAGCTGATGGTATGTGAAGTGAATGAGGCAGGTGGAGTTGTATTGGCACTGGAAGAGCTGTGCTGCTGCTTCGGGCAGTTGCCATTCACCACCGCCCTGAGTTCTCTAGGTGTCATATCCACTTTCAGACATATGTGGTGCCAGAGCACTTGGTTTCCATGGCAGCGGGAAATGGCTTGGGCACTGAACTTGTGTTTGGCTGTGGAGTTTTGAGCGCCTTGAGTGAGGAGCTGCATGTTAGTTTAGTGTGGGTGCTCAACCTGCTTGATTCCATCCCACTGGGCTCAATGGGCATTGGACCGGAAGTGACCAAACAGGGTTTCCTAGAACGCTGCTAGCACAGCTGATGGTATGTGAAGTGAATGAGGCAGGTGGAGTTGTTTTGGCACTGGAAGAGCTGTGCTGCTGCTTCGGGCAGTTGCCATTCACCACCGCCCTGAATTCCCTAGGTGTCATATCCACTTTCAGACATATGTGGTGCCAGAGCACTTGGTTTCCATGGCAGCGGGAAATGGCTTGGGCACTGAACTTGTGTTTGGCTGTGGAGTTTTGAGTGCCTTGAGTAACGAACTCCATGTTAGTTTAGTGTGGGTGCTCAACCTGCTTGATTCCATCCCACTGGGCTCAATGGGCATTGGGCCGGAAGTGACCAAACAGGGTTTCCTAGAACGCTGCTAGCACAGCTGATGGTATGTGAAGTGAATGAGGCAGGTGGAGTTGTTTTGGCACTGGAAGAGCTGTGCTGCTGCTTCGGGCAGTTGCCATTCACCACCGCCCTGAGTTCCCTAGGTGTCATATCCACTTTCAGACATATGTGGTGCCAGAGCACTTGGTTTCCATGGCAGCGGGAAATGGCTTGGGCGCTGAACTTGTGTTTGGCAATGAAGCTTTGAGAGCCTTGAGTGAGGAGCTCCATGTTAGTTTAGTGTGGGTGCTCAACCTGCTTGATTCCATCCCCTGGGCTCAATGGGCATTGGACCGGAAGTGACCAAACAGGGTTTCCTAGAACGCTGCTAGCACAGCTGATGGTATGTGAAATTCATGAGGCAGGTGGAGTTGTTTTGGCACTGGAAGAGCTGTGCTGCTTCTTTGGGCAGTTGCCATTCACCACCGCCCTCAGTTCGCTAGGTGTCATATCCACTTTCAGACATATGTGGTGCCAGAGCACTTGGTTTCCATGGCAGCGGGAAATGGCTTCGGCGCTGAACTTGTGTTTGGCTGTGGAGTTTTGAGCGCCTTGAGTGAGGAGCTCCATGTTAGTTTAGTGTGGGTGCTCAACCTGCTTGATTCCATCCCACTGGGCTCAATGGGCATTGGACCGGAAGTGACCAAACAGGGTTTCCTAGATAGCTGCTAGCACAGCTGATGGTATGTGAAGTGAATGAGGCAGGTGGAGTTGTTTTGGCACTGGAAGAGCTGTGCTGCTGCTTCGGGCAGTTGCCATTCACCACCGCCCTGAGTTCCCTAGGTGTCATATCCACTTTCAGACATATGTGGTGCCAGAGCACTTGGTTTCCATGGCAGCGGGAAATGGCTTGGGCGCTGAACTTGTGTTTGGCTGTGGAGTTTTGAGTGCCTTGAGTGAGGAGCTCCATGTTAGTTTAGTGTGGGTGCTCAACCTGCTTGATTCCATCCCACTGGGCTCAATGGGCATTGGACCGGAAGTGACCAAACAGGGTTTCCTAGATAGCTGCTAGCACAGCTGATGGTATGTGAAGTGAATGAGGCAGGTGGAGTTGTTTTGGCACTGGAAGAGCTGTGCTGCTGCTTCGGGCAGTTGCCATTCACCACCGCCCTGAGTTCCCTAGGTGTCATATCCACTTTCAGACATATGTGGTGCCAGAGCACTTGGTTTATATGGCAGCGGGAAATGGCTTGGGCGCTGAACTTGTGTTTGGCAATGAAGCTTTGAGCGCCTTGAGTGAGGAGCTCCATGTTAGTTTAGTGTGGGTGCTCAACCTGCTTGATTCCATCCCACTGGGCTCAATGGGCATTGGGCCGGAAGTGACCAAACAGGGTTTCCTAGATAGCTGCTAGCACAGCTGATGGTATGTGAAGTTCATGAGGCAGGTGGAGTTGTTTTGGCACTGGAAGAGCTGTGCTGCTGCTTCGGGCAGTTGCCATTCACCACCGCCGTGAGTTCCCTAGGTGTCATATCCACTTTCAGACATATGTGGTGCCAGAGCACTTGGTTTCCATGGCAGCGGGAAATGGCTTGGGCGCTGAACTTGTGTTTGGCTGTGGAGTTTTGAGCGCCTTGAGTGAGGAGCTGCATGTTAGTTTAGTGTGGGTGCTCAACCTGCTTGATTCCATCCCACTGGACTCAATGGGCATTGGGCCGGAAGTGACCAAACAGGGTTTCCTAGATAGCTGCTAGCACAGCTGATGGTATGTGAAGTGAATGAGGCAGGTGGAGTTGTTTTGGCACTGGAAGAGCTGTGCTGCTGCTTCGGGCAGTTGCCATTCACCACCGCCCTGAGTTCCCTAGGTGTCATATCCACTTTCAGACATATGTGGTGCCAGAGCACTTGGTTTCCATGGCAGCGGGAAATGGCTTGGTCGCTGAACTTGTGTTTGGCTGTGGAGTTTTGAGTGCCTTGAGTGAGGAGATCCATGTGAGTTTAGTGTGGGTGCTCAACCTGCTTGATTCCATCCCACTGGGCTCAATGGGCATTGGACCGGAAGTGACCAAACAGGGTTTCCTAGAACGCTGCTAGCACAGCTGATGGTATGTGAAGTGAATGAGGCAGGTGGAGTTGTTTTGGCACTGGAAGAGCTGTGCTGCTGCTTCGGGCAGTTGCCATTCACCACCGCCATGAGTTCCCTAGGTGTCATATCCACTTTCAGACATATGTGGTGCCAGAGCACTTGGTTTCCATGGCAGCGGGAAATGGCTTGGGCGCTGAACTTGTGTTTGGCTGTGGAGTTTTGAGTGCCTTGAGTGAGGAGCTCCATGTTAGTTTAGTGTGGGTGCTCAACCTGCTTGATTCCATCCCACTGGGCTCAATGGGCATTGGACCGGAAGTGACCAAACAGGGTTTCCTAGAACCCTGCTAGCACAGCTGATGGTATTTGAAGTGAATGAGGCAGGTGGAGTTGTTTTGGCACTGGAAGAGCTGTGCTGCTGCTTCGGGCAGTTGCCATTCACCACCGCCCTGAGTTCCCTAGGTGTCATATCCACTTTCAGACATATGTGGTGCCAGAGCACTTGGTTTCCATGGCAGCGGGAAATGGCTTGGGCGCTGAACTTGTGTTTGGCAATGAAGCTTTGAGTGCCTTGAGTGAGGAGCTCCATGTTAGTTTAGTGTGGGTGCTCAACCTGCTTGATTCCATCCCACTGGGCTCAATGGGCATTGGACCGGAAGTGACCAAAGAGGGTTTCCTAGAATGCGGCTAGCACAGCTGATGGTATGTGAAGTGAATGAGGCAGGTGGGGTTGTTTTGGCACTGGAAGAGCTGTGCTGCTGCTTCGGGCAGTTGCCATTCACCACCGCCCTGAGTTCCCTAGGTGTCATATCCACTTTCAGACATATGTGGTGCCAGAGCACTTGGTTTCCATGGCAGTGGGAAATGGCTTGGGCGCTGAACTTGTGTTTGGCTGTGGAGTTTTGAGTGCCTTGAGTGAGGAGCTCCATGTTAGTTTAGTGTGGGTGCTCAACCTGCTTGATTCCATCCCACTGGGCTCAATGGGCATTGGACCGGAAGTGACCAAACAGGGTTTCCTAGATAGCTGCTAGCACACTGATGGTATGTGAAGTGAATGAGGCAGGTGGAGTTGTTTTGGCACTGGAAGAGCTGTGCTGCTGCTTCGGGCAGTTGCCATTCACCACCGCCCTGAGTTCCCTAGGTGTCATATCCACTTTCAGACATATGTGGTGCCAGAGCATTTGGTTTCCATGGCGGAGGGAAATGGCTTGGGCGCTGAACTTGTGTTTGGCTGTTGGATTTGGAGGGCCTTGAGTGAGGAGCTCCATGTTAGTTTAGTGTGGGTGCTCAACCTGCTTGATTCCATCCCACTGGGCTCAATGGGCATTGGACCGGAAGTGATCAAACAGGGTTTCCTAGATATCTGGTAGCACAGCTGATGGTATGTGAAGTGAAGGAGGCAGGTGGAGTTGTTTTGGCACTGGAAGAGCTGTGCTGCTGCTTCGGGCAGTTGCCATCCACCACCGCCGTGAGTTCCCTAGGTGTCATATCCACTTTCAGACATATGTGGTGCCAGAGCACTTGGTTTCCATGGCAGCGGGAAATGGCTTGGGCGCTGAACTTGTGTTTGGCTGTTGGATTTGGAGGGCCTTGAGTGAGGAGCTCCATGTTAGTTTAGTGTGGGTGCTCAACCTGCTTGATTCCATCCCACTGGGCTCAATGGGCATTGGACCGGAAGTGATCAAACAGGGTTTCCTAGAACGATGCTAGCACAGCTGATGGTATGTGAAGTTCATGAGGCAGGTGGAGTTGTTTTGGCACTGGAAGAGCTGTGCTGCTGCTTCGGGCAGTTGCCATCCACCACCGCCGTGAGTTCCCTAGGTGTCATATCCACTTTCAGACATATGTGGTGCCAGAGCACTTGGTTTCCATGGCAGCGGGAAATGGTTTGGGCACTGCACTTGTGTTTGGCTGTGGAGTTTTGAGTGCCTTGAGTAACGAACTCCATGTTAGTTTAGTGTGGGTGCTCAACCTGCTTGATTCCATCCCACTGGGCTCAATGGGCATTGGACCGGAAGTGACCAAACAGGGTTTCCTAGATAGCTGCTAGCACAGCTGATGGTATGTGAAGTTCATGAGGCAGGTGGAGTTGTTTTGGCACTGGAAGAGCTGTGCTGCTGCTTCGGGCAGTTGCCATTCACCACCGCCCTGAGTTCTCTAGGTGTCATATCCACTTTCAGACATATGTGGTGCCAGAGCACTTGGTTTCCATGGCAGCGGGAAATGGCTTGGGCGCTGAACTTGTGTTTGGCTGTGGAATTTTGAGCGCCTTGAGTGAGGAGCTCCATGTTAGTTTAGTGTGGGTGCTCAACCTGCTTGATTCCATCCCACTGGGCTCAATGGGCATTGGACCGGAAGTGACCAAACAGGGTTTCCTAGATAGCTGCTAGCACAGCTGATGGTATGTGAAGTGAATGAGGCAGGTGGAGTTGTTTTGGCACTGGAAGAGCTGTGCTGCTGCTTCGGGCAGTTGCCATTCACCACCGCCCTGAGTTCCCTAGGTGTCATATCCACTTTCAGACATATGTGGTGCCAGAGCACTTGGTTTCCATGGCAGCGGGAAATGGCTTGGGAACTGATCTTGTGTTTGGCTGTGGAGTTTTGAGCGCCTTGAATGAGGAGCTCCATGTTAGTTTAGTGTGGGTGCTCAACCTGCTTGATTCCATCCCACTGGGCTCATTGGGCATTGGACCGGAAGTGACCAAACAGGGTTTCCTAGATAGCTGCTAGCACAGCTGATGGTATGTGAAGTTCTTGAGGCAGGTGGAGTTGTTTTAGCACTGGAAGAGCTGTGCTGCTGCTTCGGGCAGTTGCCATTCACCACCGCCCTGAGTTCCCTAGGTGTCATATCCACTTTCAGACATATGTGGTGCCAGAGCACTTGGTTTCCATGGCAGCGGGAAATGGCTTGGGCGCTGAACTTGTGTTTGACAGTTGAATTTGGAGCGCCTTGAGTGAGGAGCTCCATGTGAGTTTAGTGTGGGTGCTCAACCTGCTTGATTCCATCCCACTGGGCTCAATGGACATTGGACCAGAAGTGACCAAACAGGGTTTCCTAGATAGCTGCTAGTACAGCTGATGGTATGTGAAGTTCATGAGGCAGGTGGAGTTGTTTTATCACTGGAAGAGCTGTGCTGCTGCTTCGGGCAGTTGCCATTCACCACCGCCCTGAGTTCCCTAGGTGTCATATCCACTTTCAGACATATGTGGTGCCAGAGCACTTGGTTTCCATGGCAGCGGGAAATGGCTTCGGCGCTGAACTTGTGTTTGGCTGTGGAGTTTTGAGCGCCTTGAGTGAGGAGCTCCATGTTAGTTTAGTGTGGGTGCTCAACCTGCTTGATTCCATCCCACTGGGCTCAATGGGCATTGGACCGGAAGTGACCAAACAGGGTTTCCTAGATAGCTGCTAGCACAGCTGATGGTTTGTGAAGTTCTTGAGGCAGGTGGAGTTGTTTTGGCACTGGAAGAGCTGTGCTGCTGCTTCGGGCAGTTGCCATTCACCACCGCCCTGAGTTCCCTAGGTGTCATATCCACTTTCAGACAGATGTGGTGCCAGAGCACTTGGT
This sequence comes from Ochotona princeps, assembly GCF_030435755.1. NCBI lineage: Eukaryota > Metazoa > Chordata > Mammalia > Lagomorpha > Ochotonidae > Ochotona > Ochotona princeps. The sequence continues at coordinate 98,994,012 of NC_080835.1, read as the reverse complement.
TTCCATGGCAGCGGGAAATGGCTTGGGTGCTGAACTTGTGTTTGGCTGTGGAGTTTTGAGCGCCTTGAGTGAGGAGCTCCATGTTAGTTTAGTGTGGGTGCTCAACCTGCTTGATTCCATCCCACTGGGCTCAATGGGCATTGGACCGGAAGTGACCAAACAGGGTTTCCTAGATAGCTGCTAGCACAGCTGATGATATGTGAAGTTCATGACTGAGGTGGAGTTGTTTTGGCACTGGAAGAGCTGTGCTGCTGCTTCGGGCAGTTGCCATTCACCACCGCCCTGAGTTCCCTAGGTGTCATAGCCACTTTCAGACATATGTGGTGCCAGAGCACTTGGTTTCCATGGCAGCGGGAAATGGTTTGGGCGCTGAACTTGTGTTTGGCTGTGGAGTTTTGAGTGCCTTGAGTGAGGAGCTCCATGTGAGTTTAGTGTGGGTGCTCAACCTGCTTGATTCCATCCCACTGGGCTCAATGGGCATTGGACCGGAAGTGACCAAACAGGGTTTCCTAGATAGCTGCTAGCACAGCTGATGGTATGTGAAGTTCATGAGGCAGGTGGAGTTGTTTTGGCACTGGAAGAGCTGTGCTGCTGCTTCGGGCAGTTGCCATTCACCACCGCCCTGTGTTCCCTAGGTGTCATATCCACTTTCAGACATATGTGCTGCCAGAGCACTTGGTTTCCATGGCAGCGGGAAATGGCTTGGGCGCTGAACTTGTGTTTGGCTGTGGAGTTTTGAGCGCCTTGAGTGAGGAGCTCCATGTGAGTTTAGTGTGGGTGCTCAACCTGCTTGATTCCATCCCACTGGGCTCAATGGGCATTGGACCGGAAGTGACCAAACAGGGTTTCCTAGATAGCTGCTAGCACAGCTGATGGTATGTGAAGTGAATGAGGCAGGTGGAGTTGTTTTGGCACTGGAAGAGCTGTGCTGCTGCTTCGGGCAGTTGCCATTCACCACCGCCCTGAGTTCCCTAGGTGTCATATCCACTTTCAGACAGATGTGGTGCCAGAGCACTTGGTTTCCATGGCAGCGGGAAATGGCTTGGTCGCTGAGCTTGTGTTTGGCTGATGAGTTTTGAGCGCCTTGAGTGAGGAGCTCCATGTGAGTTTAGTGTGGGTGCTCAACCTGCTTGATTCCATCCCACTGGGCTCAATGGGCATTGGACCGGAAGTGACCAAACAGGGTTTCCTAGATAGCTGCTAGCACAGCTGATGGTATGTGAAGTTCATGACTGAGGTGGAGTTGTTTTGGCACTGGAAGAGCTGTGCTGCTGCTTCGGGCAGTTGCCATTCACCATCGCCCTGAGTTCCCTAGGTGTCATATCCACTTTCAGACATATGTGCTGCCAGAGCACTTGGTTTCCATGGCAGCGGGAAATGGCTTGGGCGCTGAACTTGTGTTTGGCTGTGGAGTTTTGAGTGCCTTGAGTGAGGAGCTCCATGTGAGTTTAGTGTGGGTGCTCAACCTGCTTGATTCCATCCCACTGGGCTCAATGGGCATTGGACCGGAAGTGACCAAACAGGGTTTCCTAGATAGCTGCTAGCACAGCTGATGGTATGTGAAGTTCATGACTGAGGTGGAGTTGTTTTGGCAGTGGAAGAGCTGTGCTGCTGCTTCGGGCAGTTGCCATTCACCACCGCCCTGAGTTCCCTAGGTGTCATATCCACTTTCAGACATATGTGGTGCCAGAGCACTTGGTTTCCATGGCAGCGGGAAATGGCTTCGGCGCTGAACTTGTGTTTCGCTGTGGAGTTTTGAGCGCCTTGAGTGAGGAGCTCCATGTTAGTTTAGTGTGGGTGCTCAACCTGCTTGATTCCATCCCACTGGGCTCAATGGGCATTGGACCGGAAGTGACCAAACAGGGTTTCCTAGATAGCTGCTAGCACAGCTGATGGTTTGTGAAGTTCTTGAGGCAGGTGGAGTTGTTTTGGCACTGGAAGAGCTGTGCTGCTGCTTCGGGCAGTTGCCATTCACCACCGCCCTGAGTTCCCTAGGTGTCATATCCACTTTCAGACATATGTGGTGCCAGAGCACTTGGTTTCCATGGCAGCGGGAAATGGCTTGGGTGCTGAACTTGTGTTTCGCTGTGGAGTTTTGAGCGCCTTGAGTGAGGAGCTCCATGTTAGTTTAGTGTGGGTGCTCAACCTGCTTGATTCCATCCCACTGGGCTCAATGGGCATTGGACCGGAAGTGACCAAACAGGGTTTCCTAGATAGCTGCTAGCACAGCTGATGGTATGTGAATTTCATGACTGAGGTGGAGTTGTTTTGGCACTGGAAGAGCTGTGCTGCTGCTTCGGGCAGTTGCCATTCACCACCGCCCTGAGTTCCCTAGGTGTCATATCCACTTTCAGACCTATGTGGTGCCAGAGCTCTTGGTTTCCATGGCAGCGGGAAATGGCTTGGTCGCTGAGCTTGTGTTTGGCTGATGAGTTTTGAGCGCCTTGAGTGAGGAGCTCCATGTGAGTTTAGTGTGGGTGCTCAACCTGCTTGATTCCATCCCACTGGGCTCAATGGGAATTGGACCGGAAGTGACCAAACAGGGTTTCCTAGATAGCTGCTAGCACAGCTGATGGTATGTGAAGTTCATGAAGCAGGTGGAGTTGTTTTGGCACTGGAAGAGCTGTGCTGCTGCTTCGGGCAGTTGCCATTCACCACCGCCCTGAGTTCCCTAGGTGTCATAGCCACTTTCAGACATATGTGGTGCCAGAGCACTTGGTTTCCATGGCAGCGGGAAATGGTTTGGGCGCTGAACTTGTGTTTGGCAATGAAGCTTTGAGAGCCTTGAGTGAGGAGCTCCATGTTAGTTTAGTGTGGGTGCTCAACCTGCTTGATTCCATCCCACTGGGCTCAATGGGCATTGGACCGGAAGTGACCAAACAGGGTTTCCTAGATAGCTGCTAGCACAGCTGATGGTATGTGAAGTTCATGAGGCAGGTGGAGTTGTTTTGGCACTGGAAGAGCTGTGCTGCTGCTTCGGGCAGTTGCCATTCACCACCGCCCTGAGTTCCCTAGGTGTCATATCCACTTTCAGACATATGTGGTGCCAGAGCACTTGGTTTCCATGGCAGCGGGAAATGGCTTGGTCGCTGAGCTTGTGTTTGGCTGATGAGTTTTGAGCGCCTTGAGTGAGGAGCTCCATGTGAGTTTAGTGTGGGTGCTCAACCTGCTTGATTCCATCCCACTGGGCTCAACGGGCATTGGACCGGAAGTGACCAAACAGGGTTTCCTAGATAGCTGCTAGCACAGCTGATGGTTTGTGAAGTTCTTGAGGCAGGTGGAGTTGTTTTGGCACTGGAAGAGCTGTGCTGCTGCTTCGGGCAGTTGCCATTCACCACCGCCCTGAGTTCCCTAGGTGTCATATCCACTTTCAGACATATGTGGTGCCAGAGCACTTGGTTTCCATGGCAGCGGGAAATGGTTTGGGCGCTGAACTTGTGTTTGGCTGTGGAGTTTTGAGCGCCTTGAGTGAGGAGCTCCATGTGAGTTTAGTGTGGGTGCTCAACCTGCTTGATTCCATCCCACTGGGCTCAATGGGCATTGGACCGGAAGTGACCAAACAGGGTTTCCTAGATAGCTGCTAGCACAGCTGATGGTATGTGAAGTTCATGAGGCAGGTGGAGTTGTTTTGGCACTGGAAGAGCTGTGCTGCTGCTTCGGGCAGTTGCCATTCACCACCGCCCTGTGTTCCCTAGGTGTCATATCCACTTTCAGACATATGTGGTGCCAGAGCACTTGGTTTCCATGGCAGCGGGAAATGGCTTGGGCGCTGAACTTGTGTTTGGCTGTGGAGTTTTGAGCGCCTTGAGTGAGGAGCTCCATGTTAGTTCAGTGTGGGTGCTCAACCTGCTTGATTCCATCCCACTGGGCTCAATGGGCATTGGACCGGAAGTGACCAAATAGGGTTTCCTAGATAGCTGCTAGCACAGCTGATGGTTTGTGAAGTTCTTGAGGCAGGTGGAGTTGTTTTGGCACTGGAAGAGCTGTGCTGCTGCTTCGGGCAGTTGCCATTCACCACCGCCCTGAGTTCCCTTGGTGTCATATCCACTTTCAGACATATGTGGTGCCAGAGCACTTGGTTTCCATGGCAGCGGGAAATGGCTTGGGTGCTGAACTTGTGTTTGGCTGTGGAGTTTTGAGTGCCTTGAGTGAGGAGCTCCATGTGAGTTTAGTGTGGGTGCTCAACCTGCTTGATTCCATCCCACTGGGCTCAATGGGCATTGGACCGGAAGTGACCAAACAGGGTTTCCTAGATAGCTGCTAGCACAGCTGATGATATGTGAAGTTCATGACTGAGGTGGAGTTGTTTTGGCACTGGAAGAGCTGTGCTGCTGCTTCGGGCAGTTGCCATTCACCACCGCCCTGAGTTCCCTAGGTGTCATAGCCACTTTCAGACATATGTGGTGCCAGAGCACTTGGTTTCCATGGCAGCGGGAAATGGTTTGGGCGCTGAACTTGTGTTTGGCTGTGGAGTTTTGAGCGCCTTGAGTGAGGAGCTCCATGTGAGTTTAGTGTGGGTGCTCAACCTGCTTGATTCCATCCCACTGGGCTCAATGGGCATTGGACCGGAAGTGACCAAACAGGGTTTCCTAGATAGCTGCTATCACAGCTGATGGTATGTGAAGTTCATGAGGCAGGTGGAGTTGTTTTGGCACTGGAAGAGCTGTGCTGCTGCTTCGGGCAGTTGCCATTCACCACCGCCCTGTGTTCCCTAGGTGTCATATCCACTTTCAGACATATGTGCTGCCAGAGCACTTGGTTTCCATGGCAGCGGGAAATGGCTTGGGCGCTGAACTTGTGTTTGGCTGTGGAGTTTTGAGCGCCTTGAGTGAGGAGCTCCATGTTAGTTCAGTGTGGGTGCTCAACCTGCTTGATTCCATCCCACTGGGCTCAATGGGCATTGGACCGGAAGTGACCAAACAGGGTTTCCTAGATAGCTGCTAGCACAGCTGATGGTAAGTGAAGTTCTTGAGGCAGGTGGAGTTGTTTTGGCACTGGAAGAGCTGTGCTGCTGCTTCGGGCAGTTGCCATTCACCATCGCCCTGTGTTCCCTAGGTGTCATATCCACTTTCAGACATATGTGGTGCCAGAGCACTTGGTTTCCATGGCAGCGGGAAATGGCTTGGGCGCTGAACTTGTGTTTGGCTGTGGAGTTTTGAGCGCCTTGAGTGAGGAGCTCCATGTGAGTTTAGTGTGGGTGCTCAACCTGCTTGATTCCATCCCACTGGGCTCAATGGGCATTGGACCGGAAGTGACCAAACAGGGTTTCCTAGATAGCTGCTAGCACAGCTGATGGTTTGTGAAGTTCTTGAGGCAGGTGGAGTTGTTTTGGCACTGGAAGAGCTGTGCTGCTGCTTCGGGCAGTTGCCATTCACCATTGCCCTGAGTTCCCTAGGTGTCATATCCACTTTCAGACAGATGTGGTGCCAGAGCACTTGGTTTCCATGGCAGCGGGAAATGGCTTGGTCGCTGAGCTTGTGTTTGGCTGATGAGTTTTGAGCGCCTTGAGTGAGGAGCTCCATGTGAGTTTAGTGTGGGTGCTCAACCTGCTTGATTCCATCCCACTGGGCTCAATGGGCATTGGACCGGAAGTGACCAAACAGGGTTTCCTAGATAGCTGCTAGCACAGCTGATGGTATGTGAAGTTCATGAGGCAGGTGGAGTTGTTTTGGCACTGGAAGAGCTGTGCTGCTGCTTCGGGCAGTTGCCATTCACCACCGCCCTGAGTTCCCTAGGTGTCATAGCCACTTTCAGACATATGTGGTGCCAGAGCACTTGGTTTCCATGGCAGCGGGAAATGGCTTGGGCGCTGAACTTGTGTTTGGCTGTGGAGTTTTGAGCGCCTTGAGTGAGGAGCTCCATGTTAGTTTAGTGTGGGTGCTCAACCTGCTTGATTCCATCCCACTGGGCTCAATGGGCATTGGACCGGAAGTGACCAAACAGGGTTTCCTAGATAGCTGCTAGCACAGCTGATGGTATGTGAAGTTCATGACTGAGGTGGAGTTGTTTTGGCACTGGAAGAGCTGTGCTGCTGCTTCGGGCAGTTGCCATTCACCACCGCCCTGAGTTCCCTAGGTGTCATATCCACTTTCAGACAGATGTGGTGCCAGAGCACTTGGTTTCCATGGCAGCGGGAAATGGCTTGGTCGCTGAGCTTGTGTTTGGCTGATGAGTTTTGAGCGCCTTGAGTGAGGAGCTCCATGTGAGTTTAGTGTGGGTGCTCAACCTGCTTGATTCCATCCCACTGGGCTCAATGGGCATTGGACCGGAAGTGACCAAACAGGGTTTCCTAGATAGCTGCTTGTTGTGGGCTGTGGAGCTGATTTACACTCCTTGAGGTGATTTACACTCCTTGAGGTGATCACTCAGGAATCAGGCCTAAGGCAGTAGCACCTAGCCTTTGCAGATTCATTGGCGTCCTATTGTCCTGTTGATGGGCTTGGGGGAAAGAGGAGATAATATTGTAATAAAGAGGCTTGTGGAGGACGGCTCGAGAGAGATGGCTCCCAGCACTTGTAACATCATCCTGGTCTCGGTGTGTCGGTGCTTTTCGCTCGGACATTCGCCGTGCCCACTACGCCGGCTCAGCTAGCCGCGACAAATGGCGCCGTAACGTGGGGCATGGCACAGCGCAAAGGACGTCCGAGGGACCCCTGGAACTATGAAGGTAAGGAATTAGGAATTAAGAAATTTTGAGTTAAGAATTCGGAATTTGGGAATTCTGCAGGGGCATAACTGATTTAATCCCCAGACCCTCTCCCTGTGCTAGGGCACGAGGGACAATCTGAGGGACCCCTGGAACTCTGGAGGGGCAAATTAATCTCATCCCCAGGCCTTCTCCTCGTTCATGGGCACGAGGGACAATCTGAGGGACCCCGGAAATCTAGAGGCAGGTTTTATAATTTTTGCAGGGGCATAAGTTAAATTTATCATGCGGCAAGAACTCTCTAAAATGCAGGTAATTAAGGGAATCCGAGATCTGCTCCAGTCACTAGGCACCGACACTAAGCTTAAGGCCTCGCAGAGTTTTTTTGAAACTGTCTGCGACGTATTCCCATGGTTTGCTTTCATTGTAGTCATCCTTTTTCTTTGGCGCTTGCTAAATATTGCTTGGTCATCCCGTCAAGCAGTGGTGGAAGCCCGCCATAAGAAACTGTCTGTTAAAAGTAGGAGACAGCTACAAACCAGGGTAAATAAGGAGAAGGAACCCCAGACAAGACAAAGTCTGGAGAAAGTGCGCGAAGGAGATTTGTGGTCCTCTTCTGAGGAGGCTGAGAAGGAAAAGGATGGAAGTGAGTTTGCTGAGGATCCTCCACCTGTAGAGCGTGTGCCAAACAAAAGTCCCTCTTGGACAGGCACAGAGCTCTCTGCGCCGCCTGAACCATTGGCGCCATCATGTCTGAGCACAGTTGTAAAAGGTTTACAGGAGCAACTTCAGCGCCTCTCCCTTCAGTTGAGGCAGCAGCAGAGTGGATGCACTGTTGGGGTTTGTGCTGGACCCCCACTTTCAACTTCTCTTTCAGCTGTGGAACGTGCGGTAAAGCAAGCACAGGAGCAGGGAGACCCTGAGGCGGCTACCCTTGCTAGGCGCTTTACCTTCCCAGTAGTTGAGATAGAGAATCAGCAGGGGCAGAGGATCAGACAGCACCTGGCACTGTCCTTTAAGGACATAAAGAGTCTGAGGGACGCTGTTGCCACGTATGGTCCATCGGCCCCCTTTACTGTTTCCATGATTGAAGCCTTAGCACCTAACAATTTGACTCCGGCCGATTGGAAACAACTCTGTAAGGCTACTCTGGATGGGGGCGATTTTCTAATGTGGAAATCTGAGTTCTTTGAGCTTTGCCTTTACACAGCACGGCAGAATACCCAGGCAGGCTTTCCTGAGAGAAATCATGATATGTTGACAGGAGAGGGGAATTTTGCTAATGTACAGGATCAGATTAATTATGACCCAGGAGTTTATGCACAGACCGCTGCTGCTGCAGTGAGGGCCTGGAAGTCTTTATCACCTAAGGGCTCGCTACATTTACATCTCTCTAAAATTGTCCAAGGCCCGGACGAGCCTTACCAGGCATTTGTAGATCGCCTACTGGTAACTGCAGATAGGGTATTTGGTGATGCAGATCAAGCCATGCCTTTTGTAAAGCAACTAGCATATGAAAATGCCAACAAATGGTGTCAGGAAGCAATTAGACCTTGGAAGCGTGAGCCCCTTAACACATATCTTAAACTTTGTAAGGACATTGGGGAAGGACAGATAATGGGTGCAGCCATTGCAGAGGCGTTGCGTGGTGGCAAAACCGTGGGCTCAGGAGCTCGCCCAAAAATAGGATGTTTTAAATGTGGCCGGCTAGGGCATATCCGCCGGAACTGCCCACTCCAAGGTTGTGCACAGGCTGCTAATATGAACAGGTAGTCCCCAGGAGTTTGCCCTCGATGCCAACGTGGAAAACATTGGGCAAATGAATGCAGGTCCAAGACAGTCATCTCCAGGCAGCCATCTGTGCTGGGAAACGGGAGCAGGGGCCAGCTCCGGGCCCCGCAAGCACCAATGTACGGGGCAGCGATTCAGTTTGTTCCTCAGGGACAAAGGCCATTCATGACCTTGCCCGAGGGAGCACAGGCAGTGGAGGATGGGACCTCCATACCACCTCCTACATAGTATTGACACCCCAAATGGGGGTACAGGCTATTCCTACAGGAATTTATGGACCACTACCCCCTGACACTGTAGGGCTTCTGCTGGGATGTAGCAGCACAGCCTTGAAAGGAGTTCATATTACCCCAGGAGTGATTGATGCAGACTATACAGGGGAAATTAAAGTTTTAGCCAGTGTTCATGCTGGGGTTGCAGTGTTGCCCCAAGGGGCACGAATAGCACAGTTAGTGCTGCTCCCCACAGTGAAGTCAGATAATGCTTGCAGGCTTGGACAGAAGAAAGCAGGGTTTGGTTCCAGTGGTGAAGCCTCTGTTTATTGGGTCGCTGATATGGCAAGCCGCCCTACTTTGAAGTTGAGTATAGAAGGAAAGAAATTTACTGGGCTTCTAGACACTGGTGCCGACACCACTCTTATTTCACAGAAATATTGGCCCCCAGGTTGGCCTGTTACACCCACCATGACCACTTTACAAGGTTTGGGGATTACCCAAAGCCCCCTAGCTAGCGCCAGGCCTCTAGCCTGGAGGGATAAGGAAGGAAATGGTGGCCATGTTACCCCCTATGTAGTATCAGGTCTGCCAGTTAATTTGTGGGGGAGAGATGTTTTGCAACAAATGGGAGCAGTATTAGTATCTGGTCAGGAATTAGCTATGCAGCAGATGGAGAGGTACGGCTACATTCCTGGAAAAGGTATAGGAAGAAAGCTGCAAGGAATTACTCAACCAATCTCCGTGGAACATAAGAAGGATAAAGAAAGGGCTAGGGCATTTTCCCTAGGGGCCATTGTGATGGCGGCTGAGGTTACTCCACAGAAGATTACATGGAAAAGTTCTCAACCCATTTGGATTGACCAATGGCCCCTTTCTACAGAAAAAATAGCCGCCGTTAAGGAAATAGTTCAAGAACAGCTAGCTGCTGGACATATTGTCCCTTCCACTTCACCTTGGAATACACCTATTTTTGTGATTAAAAAGAAATCAGGGAAGTGGAGACTTTTACAGGATCTCAGAGCAGTGAATGCTACCATGGAGATAATGGGATCACAGCAGCCAGGATTACCACTGCCTTCTGCCATTCCAAAAGATTTTAATATTGTTGTGATTGATTTAAAGGATTGTTTTTTTTCCATTCCTCTTCATCCAGAAGATTCACCTCGTTTTGCATTCAATGTGCCTTCTGTTAATTTGCAGGAACCATTTGAACGGTACCAATGGAAATTTTTACCCCAAGGAATGGCTAATAGTCCTACTATGTGTCAGATTTATGTGGCTGCCGCCTTAAAACCGGTGCGCGCCAGCTTTCCCTCTGTTATGATCGTTCATTATATGGATGATATTTTGCTGGCAGCTCTATCTACTCAGGTGTTGCAATCCTGTTTGTGTAAGTTACAGCAAGAGTTAGAAAAAGCAGGATTAGCTATAGCCCCAGATAAAATACAACTTGTTTCTCCATTTAATTATTTGGGATTTCAACTTTTTCAAAATTGTGTTAAACCCCAAAAAATTTCCATAGCCACAGAAAAGCTGCAAACTCTTAATGATTTTCAGAAATTGTTAGGGGATATAAATTGGATGAGGCCCAGTTTGAAACTTACTAATGCAGATTTGAAACCTTTGTTTGATATCTTAAAAGGTGACTCCTCTCCAACATCCCCTAGGGTAATGACTATGGAGGGACGTCACGCCCTACGCAAAGTTGAGATAGCGATTGAACAATCCCATTTGACCAGGATTGATTACAGTACTCCACTTTTATTTATTGTTATAGCATCCTCATATACACCTACAGGGGTATTTTATCAGCAGGGACCTATTTTGTGGGAACATTTGCATGTTTCTCCTGCTAAGACAATTGTGCCTTACTATTTGGCCATAGCAGAGTTGATACAAAAGGCCACTAAAAGCAGCCTAAGACATTTTGGGAAGGTCCCAGATACCATTATTGTTCCATACACTCAGAAGCAGCTTTTGTGGTTGCAGAATATGGAAGAGACCTGGTCAATACTTTTGAGTACTTTAAATGTTAATTTTGACAACCACTATCCCAAGGACCCCATTGTACAGTTTTTTATTTTGCATCCTGTTGTTTTTCCACTTGTAACCTCTCTTCAACCATTGCCAGAAGCTTTAACTGTTTTCACTGATGGGTCGTCAAACGGTCAGGCAGCTTTTGTAGTAGATGGCCAGGTTACCACCATCCCCACATCTTTTGTCTCTGCACAGGTTGTAGAATTGGTGGCCATTCTTGCTGTCTTTCAAACATTTTCCATGCAGCCCTTTAATTTGTATTCTGATAGTGGATATGTTGCCCATTCCCTTCCTGTGCTGGAGACTGCTGGCCAAATTTCTTCCCACTCCACAGCAGCATCTCTATTTGCTAAAATTCAGGCCTGTATTTGGGCCCGCAAAGATAAATTCTTTGTGACTCATATTCGAGCCCATACAGGTTTACCTGGGCCCTTGACATCAGGAAATGCGGCTGCAGATTCAGCCACCAAATTGGTAGCCTCAGCTCTTGAAGAAGCTCAAAAGGCACATGCTAGATTTCACTTGAATTCTAACACACTTCGTTTGCGCTTTAGTCTGACTAAGGAACAAGCCAGAACCATCGTGAAGCAATGCTCAGTGTGCCCTCAATTTTTACCTGTTCCTCATTATGGTGTAAATCCCCGAGGACTGTTGCCCAATCATGTCTGGCAAATGGACGTGACACACATCCCAGAGTTTGGGACACTAAAGTATGTGCATGTCACTATCGATACTTGTTCTGGATTTATTTTAGCTACTCCTCAGACAGGAGAACAAGTCAGACATACTCTAGCCCATTGCTATGCATGTTTTTCCATCTTGGGAACTCCTAAAGTTATCAAAACTGATAATGGTCCTTGCTATACTAGCAGCAAGTTTCGTGATTTTGCTGCCTCCCACCATATACAATTAATTACAGGTATTCCTTATAATCCTCAAGGACAAGGTATTGTGGAACGTGTCAACCGCACTATTAAGGATTACCTTATTAAAACCAAAAAGGGGGAATATAGCACTCCCCGAGATCATTTGAATCTTGTATTATTTATTTTAAATTTTCTAACATTGGATGCTGAAGGACGGTCTGCTGCAGATCGTCATTGGAATCCGTCTCAGAAGCAGAAAGGTTATGTTATGTGGAAGGACCCCTTGACTGGTAAGTGGCTAGGCCCAGATCCCGTCCTCATTTGGGGGCGAGGATCAGTTTGTGTTTTCCCAGAAAATGAAAATGGTCCGAGGTGGATTCCTGAGAGGCTTGTCCGGCAAGCTTCTGCTGCAGAGTCTTGGGAAAGCTCGGATACTGGACAACATGATGGTATTTGAGTCGGAAGATCAACGGGACAAGAGATGCCTCTGAAAGGAATGACACCAAGTTCCAGTACACCCTGACAGCATGCTGGAATGGCAATCGCGATTCTGCTGTTCTCCTGCAGCTGCCCTGAATCCCGCCTGTTTCTGTTGGGACTGATGGAGAGGCCTATGTTGGCCTGATAAGAATAAAAGAGACTTTGGCATAACGGCTACCATCATAGCCAGTACATCAACAGCTGCCACCGCCAGCTACCGTGGTGACAGTGAACAAGATTGCAGAACAGACTGCCAGAGTTATGGAACAACAGGACTTTACTGATGAACATGAGCGGGTGGGCATGACTATGCTGGACTATGGGTTGATTTGTTGGAAAAGAAATAGCAAATGCTGTTAGATTTGGTCTAGGCCTCCTGTACCCCATTGTATGCCTTTCTGTTGTATTGTATGCATTTCTGTTTTATCATCTGTGCAAGTGCTAATTGTTTCCCCAAGCCTGGGAACTGCTGTCTGCTCATTGTTACGAGCTAAGTTACTCCTAAGATCATGGCCTCTTGCCTCCCATTGTGCCTTTAATGTATGTTTCACCTGTAAAGTGCTTTGTTTTCCCAAGCCCGAAAACTGCTGTTTGCTCTTTGCTACTGAGCTGATATTCACTCCCAGCCTTGGAACAGGGTTACCAGCCTCCCCAAGTATGGTTGAGCAGCTGCAACAGACAAGGCGTTGAATGGCAGCCAGTGACGGGTGAAATGGACCGGGAACTGACCAACCTAGGACAGGGTCTCCATCATGCTACGGAGGTTCCCGATGACGGGTAAGGCTGATAACCTGAGAGTCCACAACCTAAGACAGGCGCATTCAAGTCTGCTTTAATACAGAAGGGGGAATATGTTGTGGGCTGTGGAGCTGATTTACACTCCTTGAGCTGATTTACACTCCTTGAGCTGATCACTCAGGAATCAGGCCTAAGGCAGTAGCACCTAGCCTTTGCAGATTCATTGGCGTCCTATTGTCCTGTTGATGGGCTTGGGGGAAAGAGGAGATAATATGGTAATAAAGAGGCTTGTGGAGGACGGCTCGAGAGAGACGGCTCCCAGCACTTGTAACATCATCCTGGTCTCGGTGTGTCGGTGCTTTTCGCTCGGACATTCGCCGTGCCCACTACGCCGGCTCAGCTAGCCGCGACAGCTGCTAGCACAGCTGATGGTATGTGAAGTTCATAAGGCAAGTGGAGTTGTTTTGGCACTGGAAGAGTTGTGCTGCTGCTTCGGGCAGTTGCAATTCACCACCGCCTTGAGTTCCCTAGGTGTCATATCCACTTTCAGACATATGTGGTGCCAGAGCACTTGGTTTCCATGGCAGCGGGAAATGGCTTGGGCGCTGAACTTGTGTTTGGCTGTGGAGTTTTGAGCGCCTTGAGTGAAGAGCTCCATGTTAGTTTAGTGTGGGTGCTCAACCTGCTTGATTCCATCCCACTGGGCTCAATGGGCATTGGACCGGAAGTGACCAAACAGGGTTTCCTAGAACGCTGCTAGCACAGCTGATGGTATGTGAAGTTCATGAGGCAGGTGGAGTTCTTTTGCACTGGAAGAGCTGTGCTGCTGCTTCGGGCAGTTGCCATTCACCACCGCCCTGAGTTCCCTAGGTGTCATATCCACTTTCAGACATATGTGGTGCCAGAGCACTTGGTTTCCATGGCAGCGGGAAATGGCTTGGGTGCTGAAATTGTGTTTAGCTGTGGAGTTTTGAGCGCCTTGAGTGAGGAGCTCCATGTTAGTTTCGTGTGGGTGCTCAACCTGCTTGATTCCATCACACAGGGCTCAATGGGCATTGGACCGGAAGTGACCAAACAGGGTTTCCTAGATAGCTGCTAGCACAGCTGATGGTATGTGAAGTTCATGAGGCAGGTGGAGTTGTTTTGGCACTGGAAGAGCTGTGCTGCTGCTTCGGGCAGTTGCCATTCACCACCGCCGTGAGTTCCCTAGGTGTCATATCCACTTTCAGACATATGTGGTGCCAGAGCACTTGGTTTCCATGGCAGCGGGAAATGGCTTGGGCACTGAACTTGTGTTTGGCTGTGCAGTTTTGAGCGCCTTGAGTGAGGAGCTCCATGTGAGTTTAGTGTGGGTGCTCAACCTGCTTGATTCCATCCCACTGGGCTCAATGGGCATTGGACGGGAAGTGACCAAACAGGGTTTCCTAGATAGCTGCTAGCACAGCTGATGGTATGTGAAGTGAATGAGGCAGGTGGAGTTGTTTTGGCACTGGAAGAGCTGTGCTGCTGCTTCAGGCAGTTGCCATTCACCACCGCCCTGAGTTCCCTAGGTGTCATATCCACTTTCAGACATATGTGGTGCCAGAGCACTTGGTTTCCATGGCAGCGGGAAATGGCTTGGGCGCTGAACTTGTGTTTGGCTGTGGAGTTTTGAGCGCCTTGAGTGAGGAGCTCCATGTTAGTTTAGTGTGGGTGCTCAACCTGCTTGATTCCATCCCACTGGGCTCAATGGACATTGGACCGGAAGTGACCAAACAGGGTTTCCTAGATAGCTGCTAGTACAGCTGATGGTATGTGAAGTTCATGAGGCAGGTGGAGTTGTTTTGGCACTGGAAGAGGTGTGCTGCTGCTTCAGGCAGTTGCCATTCACCACCGCCTTGAGTTCCCTAGACATATGTGGTGCCAGAGCACTTGGTTTCCATGGCAGAGGGAAATGGCTTGGGCGCTGAACTTGTGTTTGGCTGTGGAGTTTTGAGTGCCTTGAGTGAAGAGCTCCATGTGAGTTTAGTGTGGGTGCTCAACCTGCTTGATTCCATCCCACTGGGCTCAATGGGCATTGGACCGGAAGTGACCAAACAGGGTTTCCTAGATAGGTGCTAGTACAGCTGATGGTATGTGAAGTGAATGAGGCAGGTGGAGTTGTTTTGGCACTGGAAGAGCTGTGCTGCTGCTTCGGGCAGTTGCCATTCACCACCGCCCTGAGTTCCCTAGACATATGTGGTGCCAGAGCACTTGGTTTCCATGGCAGCGGGAAATGGCTTGGGCGCTGAACTTGTGTTTGGCTGATGAGTTTTGAGCGCCTTGAGTGAGGAGCTCCATGTTAGTTTAGTGTGGGTGCTCAACCTGCTTGATTCCATCTCAGTGGGCTCAATGGGCATTGGACCAGAAGTGACCAAACAGGGTTTCCTAGATAGCTGCTAGCACACCTGATGGTATGTGAAGTTGATGAGGCAGGTGGAGTTGTTTTGGCACTGGAAGAGCTGTGCTGCTGCTTCGGGCAGTTGCCATTCACCACCGCCCTGAGTTCCCTAGACATATGTGGTGCCAGAGCACTTGGTTTCCATGGCAGCAGGAAATGGCTTGGGCGCTGAACTTGTGTTTGGCTGTGGAGTTTTGAGCGCCTTGAGTGAGGAGCTCCATGTGAGTTTAGTGTGGGTGCTCAACCTGCTTGATTCCATCCCACTGGGCTCAATGGACATTGGACCGGAAGTGACCAAACAGGGTTTCCTAGATAGCTGCTAGCACAGCTGATGGTATGTGAAATGAATGAGGCAGGTGGAGTTGTTTTGGCACTGGAAGAGCTGTGCTGCTGCTTCGGGCAGTTGCCATTCACCACCGCCCTGAGTTCCCTAGGTGTCATAGCCACTTTCAGACATATGTGGTGACAGAGCACTTGGTTTCCATGGCAGCGGGAAATGGTTTGGGCGCTGAACTTGTGTTTGGCTGATGAGTTTTGAGCGCCTTGAGTGAGGAGCTCCATGTGAGTTTAGTGTGGGTGCTCAACCTGCTTGATTCCATCCCACTGGGCTCAATGGGCATTGGACGGGAAGTGACCAAACAGGGTTTCCTAGATAGCTGCTAGCACAGCTGATGGTATGTGAAGTTCATGAGGCAGGTGGAGTTGTTTTGGCACTGGAAGAGCTGTGCTGCTGCTTCGGGCAGTTGCCATTCACCACCGCCCTGAGTTCCCTAGACATATGTGGTGCCAGAGCACTTGGTTTCCATGGCAGCGGAAAATGGCTTGGGCGCTGAACTTGTGTTTGGCTGTGGAGTTTTGAGCGCCTTGAGTGAGGAGCTCCATGTGAGTTTAGTGTTTTGTGCTCAACCTGCTTGATTCCATCCCACTGGGCTCAATGGGCATTGGACCGGAAGTGACCAAACAGGGTTTCCTAGATAGCTGCTAGCACAGCTGATGATATGTGAAGTTCATGAGGCAGGTGGAGTTGTTTTGGCACTGGAAGAGCTGTGCTGCTGCTTCGGGCAGTTGCCATTCACCACCGCCCTGAGTTCCCTAGGTGTCATATCCACTTTCAGACAGATGTGGTGCCAGAGCACTTGGTTTCCATGGCAGCGGGAAATGGCTTGGGTGCTGAACTTGTGTTTGGCTGATGAGTTTTGAGCCCCTTGAGTGAAGAGCTCCATGTGAGTTTAGTGTGGGTGCTCAACCTGCTTGATTCCATCCCACTGGGCTCAATGGGCATTGGACCGGAAGTGACCAAACAGGGTTTCCTAAATAGCTGCTAGTACAGCTGATGGTATGTGAAGTTCATGACTGAGGTGGAGTTGTTTTGGCACTGGAAGAGCTGTGCTGCTTCTGCTTCGGGCAGTTGCCATTCACCACCGCCCTGAGTTCCCTACGTGTCATATCCACTTTCAGACATATGTGGTGCCAGAGCACTTGGTTTCCATGGCAGCGGGAAATGGCTTGGGCGCTGAACTTGTGTTTGGCTGTGGAGTTTTGAGCGCCTTGAGTGAAGAGCTCCATGTTAGTTTAGTGTGGGTGCTCAACCTGCTTGATTCCATCCCACTGGGCTCAATGGGCATTGGACCGGAAGTGACCAAACAGGGTTTCCTAGAACGCTGCTAGCACAGCTGATGGTATGTGAAGTTCATGAGGCAGGTGGAGTTCTTTTGCACTGGAAGAGCTGTGCTGCTGCTTCGGGCAGTTGCCATTCACCACCGCCCTGAGTTCCCTAGGTGTCATATCCACTTTCAGACATATGTGGTGCCAGAGCACTTGGTTTCCATGGCAGCGGGAAATGGCTTGGGTGCTGAAATTGTGTTTAGCTGTGGAGTTTTGAGCGCCTTGAGTGAGGAGCTCCATGTTAGTTTCGTGTGGGTGCTCAACCTGCTTGATTCCATCACACAGGGCTCAATGGGCATTGGACCGGAAGTGACCAAACAGGGTTTCCTAGATAGCTGCTAGCACAGCTGATGGTATGTGAAGTGAATGAGGCAGGTGGAGTTGTTTTGGCACTGGAAGAGCTGTGCTGCTGCTTCGGGCAGTTGCCATTCACCACCGCCGTGAGTTCCCTAGGTGTCATATCCACTTTCAGACATATGTGGTGCCAGAGCACTTGGTTTCCATGGCAGCGGGAAATGGCTTGGGCACTGAACTTGTGTTTGGCTGTGCAGTTTTGAGCGCCTTGAGTGAGGAGCTCCATGTGAGTTTAGTGTGGGTGCTCAACCTGCTTGATTCCATCCCACTGGGCTCAATGGGCATTGGACGGGAAGTGACCAAACAGGGTTTCCTAGATAGCTGCTAGCACAGCTGATGGTATGTGAAGTGAATGAGGCAGGTGGAGTTGTTTTGGCACTGGAAGAGCTGTGCTGCTGCTTCAGGCAGTTGCCATTCACCACCGCCCTGAGTTCCCTAGGTGTCATATCCACTTTCAGACATATGTGGTGCCAGAGCACTTGGTTTCCATGGCAGCGGGAAATGGCTTGGGCGCTGAACTTGTGTTTGGCTGTGGAGTTTTGAGCGCCTTGAGTGAGGAGCTCCATGTTAGTTTAGTGTGGGTGCTCAACCTGCTTGATTCCATCCCACTGGGCTCAATGGACATTGGACCGGAAGTGACCAAACAGGGTTTCCTAGATAGCTGCTAGTACAGCTGATGGTATGTGAAGTTCATGAGGCAGGTGGAGTTGTTTTGGCACTGGAAGAGGTGTGCTGCTGCTTCAGGCAGTTGCCATTCACCACCGCCTTGAGTTCCCTAGACATATGTGGTGCCAGAGCACTTGGTTTCCATGGCAGAGGGAAATGGCTTGGGCGCTGAACTTGTGTTTGGCTGTGGAGTTTTGAGTGCCTTGAGTGAGGAGTTCCATGTGAGTTTAGTGTGGGTGCTCAACCTGCTTGATTCCATCCCACTGGGCTCAATGGGCATTGGACCGGAAGTGACCAAACAGGGTTTCCTAGATAGGTGCTAGTACAGCTGATGGTATGTGAAGTGAATGAGGCAGGTGGAGTTGTTTTGGCACTGGAAGAGCTGTGCTGCTGCTTCGGGCAGTTGCCATTCACCACCGCCCTGAGTTCCCTAGACATATGTGGTGCCAGAGCACTTGGTTTCCATGGCAGCGGGAAATGGCTTGGGCGCTGAACTTGTGTTTGGCTGATGAGTTTTGAGCGCCTTGAGTGGGGAGCTCCATGTTAGTTTAGTGTGGGTGCTCAACCTGCTTGATTCCATCTCAGTGGGCTCAATGGGCATTGGACCAGAAGTGACCAAACAGGGTTTCCTAGATAGCTGCTAGCACACCTGATGGTATGTGAAGTTGATGAGGCAGGTGGAGTTGTTTTGGCACTGGAAGAGCTGTGCTGCTGCTTCGGGCAGTTGCCATTCACCACCGCCCTGAGTTCCCTAGACATATGTGGTGCCAGAGCACTTGGTTTCCATGGCAGCAGGAAATGGCTTGGGCGCTGAACTTGTGTTTGGCTGTGGAGTTTTGAGCGCCTTGAGTGAGGAGCTCCATGTGAGTTTAGTGTGGGTGCTCAACCTGCTTGATTCCATCCCACTGGGCTCAATGGACATTGGACCGGAAGTGACCAAACAGGGTTTCCTAGATAGCTGCTAGCACAGCTGATGGTATGTGAAATGAATGAGGCAGGTGGAGTTGTTTTGGCACTGGAAGAGCTGTGCTGCTGCTTCGGGCAGTTGCCATTCACCACCGCCCTGAGTTCCCTAGGTGTCATAGCCACTTTCAGACATATGTGGTGACAGAGCACTTGGTTTCCATGGCAGCGGGAAATGGTTTGGGCGCTGAACTTGTGTTTGGCTGATGAGTTTTGAGCGCCTTGAGTGAGGAGCTCCATGTGAGTTTAGTGTGGGTGCTCAACCTGCTTGATTCCATCCCACTGGGCTCAATGGGCATTGGACGGGAAGTGACCAAACAGGGTTTCCTAGATAGCTGCTAGCACAGCTGATGGTATGTGAAGTTCATGAGGCAGGTGGAGTTGTTTTGGCACTGGAAGAGCTGTGCTGCTGCTTCGGGCAGTTGCCATTCACCACCGCCCTGAGTTCCCTAGACATATGTGGTGCCAGAGCACTTGGTTTCCATGGCAGCGGAAAATGGCTTGGGCGCTGAACTTGTGTTTGGCTGTGGAGTTTTGAGCGCCTTGAGTGAGGAGCTCCATGTGAGTTTAGTGTGGGTGCTCAACCTGCTTGATTCCATCCCACTGGGCTCAATGGACATTGGACCGGAAGTGACCAAACAGGGTTTCCTAGATAGCTGCTAGCACAGCTGATGATATGTGAAGTTCATGAGGCAGGTGGAGTTGTTTTGGCACTGGAAGAGCTGTGCTGCTGCTTCGGGCAGTTGCCATTCACCACCGCCCTGAGTTCCCTAGGTGTCATATCCACTTTCAGACAGATGTGGTGCCAGAGCACTTGGTTTCCATGGCAGCGGGAAATGGCTTGGGTGCTGAACTTGTGTTTGGCTGATGAGTTTTGAGCCCCTTGAGTGAAGAGCTCCATGTGAGTTTAGTGTGGGTGCTCAACCTGCTTGATTCCATCCCACTGGGCTCAATGGGCATTGGACCGGAAGTGACCAAACAGGGGGTTTCCTAGATAGCTGCTAGCACAGCTGATGGTATGTGAAGTTCATGACTGAGGTGGAGTTCTTTTGCACTGGAAGAGCTGTGCTGCTGCTTCGGGCAGTTGCCATTCACCACCGCCCTGAGTTCCCTTGGTTTCATAGCCACTTTCAGACATATGTGGTGCCAGAGCACTTGGTTTCCATGGCAGCGGGAAATGGCTTGGGTGCTGAACTTGTGTTTGGCTGTGGAGTTTTGAGCGCCTTGAGTGAGGATCTCCATGTGAGTTTAGTGTGGGTGCTCAACCTGCTTGATTCCATCCCACTGGGCTCAATGGGCATTGGACCGGAAGTGACCAAACAGGGTTTCCTAGATAGCTGCTATCACAGCTGATGGTATGTGAAGTTCATGAGGCAGGTGGAGTTGTTTTGGCACTGGAAGAGCTGTGCTGCTGCTTCGGGCAGTTGCCATTCACCACCGCCCTGAGTTCCCTAGGTGTCATAGCCACTTTCAGACATATGTGGTGCCAGAGCACTTGGTTTCCATGGCAGAGGGAAATGGCTTGGGCGCTGAACTTGTGTTTGGCTGATGAGTTTTGAGCGCCTTGAGTGGGGAGCTCCATGTTAGTTTAGTGTGGGTGCTCAACCTGCTTGATTCCATCTCAGTGGGCTCAATGGGCATTGGACAGGAAGTGACCAAACAGGGTTTCCTAGATAGCTGCTAGCACAGCTGATGGTATGTGAAGTTCATGAGGCAGGTGGAGTTGTTTTGGCACTGGAAGAGCTGTGCTGCTGCTTCGGGCAGTTGCCATTCACCACCGCCCTGAGTTCCCTAGACATATGTGGTGCCAGAGCACTTGGTTTCCATGGCAGCGGGAAATGGCTTGGGCGCTGAACTTGTGTTTGGCTGTGGAGTTTTGAGTGCCTTGTGTGAGGAGCTCCATGTGAGTTCAGTGTGGGTGCTCAACCTGCTTGATTCCATCCCACTGGGCTCAATGGGCATTGGACCGGAAGTGACCAAACAGGGTTTCCTAGATAGCTGCTATACAGCTGATGGTATGTGAAGTTGATGAGGCAGGTGGAGTTGTTTTGGCACTGGAAGAGCTGTGCTGCTGCTTCGGGCAGTTGCCATTCACCACCGCCCTGAGTTCCCTAGGTGTCATAGCCACTTTCAGACATATGTGGTGCCAGAGCACTTGGTTTCCATGGCAGCGGGAAATGGTTTGGGCGCTGAACTTGTGTTTGGCTGATGAGTTTTGAGCGCCTTGAGTGAGGAGCTCCATGTGAGTTTAGTGTGGGTGCTCAACCTGCTTGATTCCATCCCACTGGGCTCAATGGGCATTGGACCGGAAGTGACCAAACAGGGTTTCCTAGATAGCTGCTAGCACAGCTGATGGTATGTGAAGTGAATGAGGCAGGTGGAGTTGTTTTGGCACTGGAAGAGTTGTGCTGCTGCTTCGGGCAGTTGCCATTCACCACCGCCCTGAGTTCCCTTGGTTTCATAGCCACTTTCAGACATATGTGGTGCCAGAGCACTTGGTTTCCATGGCAGCGGGAAATGGCTTGGGCGCTGAACTTGTGCTTGGATGATGAGTTTTGAGCGCCTTGAATGAGGAGCTCCATGTTAGTTTAGTGTGGGTGCTCAACCTGCTTGATTCCATCCCACTGGGCTCAATGGGCATTGGACCGGAAGTGACCAAACAGGGTTTCCTAGATAGCTGCTAGCACAGCTGATGGTATGTGAAGTTGATGAGGCAGGTGGAGTTGTTTTGGCACTGGAAGAGCTGTGCTGCTGCTTCGGGCAGTTGCCATTCACCACCGCCCTGAGTTCCCTAGACATATGTGGTGCCAGAGCACTTGGTTTCCATGGCAGCAGGAAATGGCTTGGGCGCTGAACTTGTGTTTGGCTGTGGAGTTTTGAGCGCCTTGAGTGAGGAGCTCCATGTGAGTTTAGTGTGGGTGCTCAACCTGCTTGATTCCATCCCACTGGGCTCAATGGACATTGGACCGGAAGTGACCAAACAGGGTTTCCTAGATAGCTGCTAGCACAGCTGATGGTATGTGAAATGAATGAGGCAGGTGGAGTTGTTTTGGCACTGGAAGAGCTGTGCTGCTGCTTCGGGCAGTTGCCATTCACCACCGCCCTGAGTTCCCTAGGTGTCATAGCCACTTTCAGACATATGTGGTGACAGAGCACTTGGTTTCCATGGCAGCGGGAAATGGTTTGGGCGCTGAACTTGTGTTTGGCTGATGAGTTTTGAGCGCCTTGAGTGAGGAGCTCCATGTGAGTTTAGTGTGGGTGCTCAACCTGCTTGATTCCATCCCACTGGGCTCAATGGGCATTGGACGGGAAGTGACCAAACAGGGTTTCCTAGATAGCTGCTAGCACAGCTGATGGTATGTGAAGTTCATGAGGCAGGTGGAGTTGTTTTGGCACTGGAAGAGCTGTGCTGCTGCTTCGGGCAGTTGCCATTCACCACCGCCCTGAGTTCCCTAGACATATGTGGTGCCAGAGCACTTGGTTTCCATGGCAGCGGAAAATGGCTTGGGCGCTGAACTTGTGTTTGGCTGTGGAGTTTTGAGCGCCTTGAGTGAGGAGCTCCATGTGAGTTTAGTGTTTTGTGCTCAACCTGCTTGATTCCATCCCACTGGGCTCAATGGGCATTGGACCGGAAGTGACCAAACAGGGTTTCCTAGATAGCTGCTAGCACAGCTGATGATATGTGAAGTTCATGAGGCAGGTGGAGTTGTTTTGGCACTGGAAGAGCTGTGCTGCTGCTTCGGGCAGTTGCCATTCACCACCGCCCTGAGTTCCCTAGGTGTCATATCCACTTTCAGACAGATGTGGTGCCAGAGCACTTGGTTTCCATGGCAGCGGGAAATGGCTTGGGTGCTGAACTTGTGTTTGGCTGATGAGTTTTGAGCCCCTTGAGTGAAGAGCTCCATGTGAGTTTAGTGTGGGTGCTCAACCTGCTTGATTCCATCCCACTGGGCTCAATGGGCATTGGACCGGAAGTGACCAAACAGGGTTTCCTAAATAGCTGCTAGTACAGCTGATGGTATGTGAAGTTCATGACTGAGGTGGAGTTGTTTTGGCACTGGAAGAGCTGTGCTGCTTCTGCTTCGGGCAGTTGCCATTCACCACCGCCCTGAGTTCCCTACGTGTCATATCCACTTTCAGACATATGTGGTGCCAGAGCACTTGGTTTCCATGGCAGCGGGAAATGGCTTGGGCGCTGAACTTGTGTTTGGCTGTGGAGTTTTGAGCGCCTTGAGTGAAGAGCTCCATGTTAGTTTAGTGT
Source organism: Ochotona princeps (assembly GCF_030435755.1). NCBI lineage: Eukaryota > Metazoa > Chordata > Mammalia > Lagomorpha > Ochotonidae > Ochotona > Ochotona princeps. The sequence continues at coordinate 98,970,911 of NC_080835.1, read as the reverse complement.
GGGTGCTCAACCTGCTTGATTCCATCCCACTGGGCTCAATGGGCATTGGACCGGAAGTGACCAAACAGGGTTTCCTAGAACGCTGCTAGCACAGCTGATGGTATGTGAAGTTCATGAGGCAGGTGGAGTTCTTTTGCACTGGAAGAGCTGTGCTGCTGCTTCGGGCAGTTGCCATTCACCACCGCCCTGAGTTCCCTAGGTGTCATATCCACTTTCAGACATATGTGGTGCCAGAGCACTTGGTTTCCATGGCAGCGGGAAATGGCTTGGGTGCTGAAATTGTGTTTAGCTGTGGAGTTTTGAGCGCCTTGAGTGAGGAGCTCCATGTTAGTTTCGTGTGGGTGCTCAACCTGCTTGATTCCATCACACAGGGCTCAATGGGCATTGGACCGGAAGTGACCAAACAGGGTTTCCTAGATAGCTGCTAGCACAGCTGATGGTATGTGAAGTGAATGAGGCAGGTGGAGTTGTTTTGGCACTGGAAGAGCTGTGCTGCTGCTTCGGGCAGTTGCCATTCACCACCGCCGTGAGTTCCCTAGGTGTCATATCCACTTTCAGACATATGTGGTGCCAGAGCACTTGGTTTCCATGGCAGCGGGAAATGGCTTGGGCACTGAACTTGTGTTTGGCTGTGCAGTTTTGAGCGCCTTGAGTGAGGAGCTCCATGTGAGTTTAGTGTGGGTGCTCAACCTGCTTGATTCCATCCCACTGGGCTCAATGGGCATTGGACGGGAAGTGACCAAACAGGGTTTCCTAGATAGCTGCTAGCACAGCTGATGGTATGTGAAGTGAATGAGGCAGGTGGAGTTGTTTTGGCACTGGAAGAGCTGTGCTGCTGCTTCAGGCAGTTGCCATTCACCACCGCCCTGAGTTCCCTAGGTGTCATATCCACTTTCAGACATATGTGGTGCCAGAGCACTTGGTTTCCATGGCAGCGGGAAATGGCTTGGGCGCTGAACTTGTGTTTGGCTGTGGAGTTTTGAGCGCCTTGAGTGAGGAGCTCCATGTTAGTTTAGTGTGGGTGCTCAACCTGCTTGATTCCATCCCACTGGGCTCAATGGACATTGGACCGGAAGTGACCAAACAGGGTTTCCTAGATAGCTGCTAGTACAGCTGATGGTATGTGAAGTTCATGAGGCAGGTGGAGTTGTTTTGGCACTGGAAGAGGTGTGCTGCTGCTTCAGGCAGTTGCCATTCACCACCGCCTTGAGTTCCCTAGACATATGTGGTGCCAGAGCACTTGGTTTCCATGGCAGAGGGAAATGGCTTGGGCGCTGAACTTGTGTTTGGCTGTGGAGTTTTGAGTGCCTTGAGTGAGGAGTTCCATGTGAGTTTAGTGTGGGTGCTCAACCTGCTTGATTCCATCCCACTGGGCTCAATGGGCATTGGACCGGAAGTGACCAAACAGGGTTTCCTAGATAGGTGCTAGTACAGCTGATGGTATGTGAAGTGAATGAGGCAGGTGGAGTTGTTTTGGCACTGGAAGAGCTGTGCTGCTGCTTCGGGCAGTTGCCATTCACCACCGCCCTGAGTTCCCTAGACATATGTGGTGCCAGAGCACTTGGTTTCCATGGCAGCGGGAAATGGCTTGGGCGCTGAACTTGTGTTTGGCTGATGAGTTTTGAGCGCCTTGAGTGGGGAGCTCCATGTTAGTTTAGTGTGGGTGCTCAACCTGCTTGATTCCATCTCAGTGGGCTCAATGGGCATTGGACCAGAAGTGACCAAACAGGGTTTCCTAGATAGCTGCTAGCACACCTGATGGTATGTGAAGTTGATGAGGCAGGTGGAGTTGTTTTGGCACTGGAAGAGCTGTGCTGCTGCTTCGGGCAGTTGCCATTCACCACCGCCCTGAGTTCCCTAGACATATGTGGTGCCAGAGCACTTGGTTTCCATGGCAGCAGGAAATGGCTTGGGCGCTGAACTTGTGTTTGGCTGTGGAGTTTTGAGCGCCTTGAGTGAGGAGCTCCATGTGAGTTTAGTGTGGGTGCTCAACCTGCTTGATTCCATCCCACTGGGCTCAATGGACATTGGACCGGAAGTGACCAAACAGGGTTTCCTAGATAGCTGCTAGCACAGCTGATGGTATGTGAAATGAATGAGGCAGGTGGAGTTGTTTTGGCACTGGAAGAGCTGTGCTGCTGCTTCGGGCAGTTGCCATTCACCACCGCCCTGAGTTCCCTAGGTGTCATAGCCACTTTCAGACATATGTGGTGACAGAGCACTTGGTTTCCATGGCAGCGGGAAATGGTTTGGGCGCTGAACTTGTGTTTGGCTGATGAGTTTTGAGCGCCTTGAGTGAGGAGCTCCATGTGAGTTTAGTGTGGGTGCTCAACCTGCTTGATTCCATCCCACTGGGCTCAATGGGCATTGGACGGGAAGTGACCAAACAGGGTTTCCTAGATAGCTGCTAGCACAGCTGATGGTATGTGAAGTTCATGAGGCAGGTGGAGTTGTTTTGGCACTGGAAGAGCTGTGCTGCTGCTTCGGGCAGTTGCCATTCACCACCGCCCTGAGTTCCCTAGACATATGTGGTGCCAGAGCACTTGGTTTCCATGGCAGCGGAAAATGGCTAGGGCGCTGAACTTGTGTTTGGCTGTGGAGTTTTGAGCGCCTTGAGTGAGGAGCTCCATGTGAGTTTAGTGTGGGTGCTCAACCTGCTTGATTCCATCCCACTGGGCTCAATGGACATTGGACCGGAAGTGACCAAACAGGGTTTCCTAGATAGCTGCTAGCACAGCTGATGATATGTGAAGTTCATGAGGCAGGTGGAGTTGTTTTGGCACTGGAAGAGCTGTGCTGCTGCTTCGGGCAGTTGCCATTCACCACCGCCCTGAGTTCCCTAGGTGTCATATCCACTTTCAGACAGATGTGGTGCCAGAGCACTTGGTTTCCATGGCAGCGGGAAATGGCTTGGGTGCTGAACTTGTGTTTGGCTGATGAGTTTTGAGCCCCTTGAGTGAAGAGCTCCATGTGAGTTTAGTGTGGGTGCTCAACCTGCTTGATTCCATCCCACTGGGCTCAATGGGCATTGGACCGGAAGTGACCAAACAGGGGGTTTCCTAGATAGCTGCTAGCACAGCTGATGGTATGTGAAGTTCATGACTGAGGTGGAGTTCTTTTGCACTGGAAGAGCTGTGCTGCTGCTTCGGGCAGTTGCCATTCACCACCGCCCTGAGTTCCCTTGGTTTCATAGCCACTTTCAGACATATGTGGTGCCAGAGCACTTGGTTTCCATGGCAGCGGGAAATGGCTTGGGTGCTGAACTTGTGTTTGGCTGTGGAGTTTTGAGCGCCTTGAGTGAGGATCTCCATGTGAGTTTAGTGTGGGTGCTCAACCTGCTTGATTCCATCCCACTGGGCTCAATGGGCATTGGACCGGAAGTGACCAAACAGGGTTTCCTAGATAGCTGCTATCACAGCTGATGGTATGTGAAGTTCATGAGGCAGGTGGAGTTGTTTTGGCACTGGAAGAGCTGTGCTGCTGCTTCGGGCAGTTGCCATTCACCACCGCCCTGAGTTCCCTAGGTGTCATAGCCACTTTCAGACATATGTGGTGCCAGAGCACTTGGTTTCCATGGCAGAGGGAAATGGCTTGGGCGCTGAACTTGTGTTTGGCTGATGAGTTTTGAGCGCCTTGAGTGGGGAGCTCCATGTTAGTTTAGTGTGGGTGCTCAACCTGCTTGATTCCATCTCAGTGGGCTCAATGGGCATTGGACAGGAAGTGACCAAACAGGGTTTCCTAGATAGCTGCTAGCACAGCTGATGGTATGTGAAGTTCATGAGGCAGGTGGAGTTGTTTTGGCACTGGAAGAGCTGTGCTGCTGCTTCGGGCAGTTGCCATTCACCACCGCCCTGAGTTCCCTAGACATATGTGGTGCCAGAGCACTTGGTTTCCATGGCAGCGGGAAATGGCTTGGGCGCTGAACTTGTGTTTGGCTGTGGAGTTTTGAGTGCCTTGTGTGAGGAGCTCCATGTGAGTTCAGTGTGGGTGCTCAACCTGCTTGATTCCATCCCACTGGGCTCAATGGGCATTGGACCGGAAGTGACCAAACAGGGTTTCCTAGATAGCTGCTATACAGCTGATGGTATGTGAAGTTGATGAGGCAGGTGGAGTTGTTTTGGCACTGGAAGAGCTGTGCTGCTGCTTCGGGCAGTTGCCATTCACCACCGCCCTGAGTTCCCTAGGTGTCATAGCCACTTTCAGACATATGTGGTGCCAGAGCACTTGGTTTCCATGGCAGCGGGAAATGGTTTGGGCGCTGAACTTGTGTTTGGCTGATGAGTTTTGAGCGCCTTGAGTGAGGAGCTCCATGTGAGTTTAGTGTGGGTGCTCAACCTGCTTGATTCCATCCCACTGGGCTCAATGGGCATTGGACCGGAAGTGACCAAACAGGGTTTCCTAGATAGCTGCTAGCACAGCTGATGGTATGTGAAGTGAATGAGGCAGGTGGAGTTGTTTTGGCACTGGAAGAGTTGTGCTGCTGCTTCGGGCAGTTGCCATTCACCACCGCCCTGAGTTCCCTTGGTTTCATAGCCACTTTCAGACATATGTGGTGCCAGAGCACTTGGTTTCCATGGCAGCGGGAAATGGCTTGGGCGCTGAACTTGTGCTTGGATGATGAGTTTTGAGCGCCTTGAATGAGGAGCTCCATGTTAGTTTAGTGTGGGTGCTCAACCTGCTTGATTCCATCCCACTGGGCTCAATGGGCATTGGACCGGAAGTGACCAAACAGGGTTTCCTAGATAGCTGCTAGCACAGCTGATGGTATGTGAAGTGAATGAGGCAGGTGGAGTTGTTTTGGCACTGGAAGAGCTGTGCTGCTGCTTCGGGCAGTTGCCATTCACCACCGCCCTGAGTTCCCTAGACATATGTGGTGCCAGAGCACTTGGCTTCCATGGCAGCGGGAAATGGTTTGGGTGCTGAACTTGTGTTTGGCTGATGAGTTTTGAGCGCCTTGAGTGAGGAGCTCCATGTGAGTTTAGTGTGGGTGCTCAACCTGCTTGATTCCATCCCACTGGGCTCAATGGGCATTGGACCGGAAGTGACCAAACAGGGTTTCCTAGATAGCTGCTAGCACAGCTGATGATATGTGAAGTTCATGAGGCAGGTGGAGTTGTTTTGGCACTGGAAGAGCTGTGCTGCTGCTTCGGGCAGTTGCCATTCACCACCGCCCTGAGTTCCCTAGGTGTCATATCCACTTTCAGACAGATGTGGTGCCAGAGCACTTGGTTTCCATGGCAGCGGGAAATGGCTTGGGCGCTGAACTTGTGTTTGGCTGTGGAGTTTTGAGCGCCTTGAGTGAGGAGGTGCATGTTACTTTAGTGTGGGTGCTCAACCTGCTTGATTCCATCCCACTGGGCTCAATGGCCATTGGACCGGAAGTGACCAAACAGGGTTTCCTAGAACGCGGCTAGCACAGCTGATGGTATGTGAAGTTGATGAGGCAGGTGGAGTTGTTTTGGCACTGGAAGAGCTGTGCTGCTGCTTCAGGCAGTTGCCATTCACCACCGCCCTGAGTTCCCTAGGTGTCATATCCACTTTCAGACATATGTGGTGCCAGAGCACTTGGTTTCCATGGCAGCGGGAAATGGCTTGGGTGCTGAACTTGTGTTTGGCTGTGGAGTTTTGAGCGCCTTGAGTGAGGAGCTCCATGTGAGTTTAGTGTGGGTGCTCAACCTGCTTGATTCCATCCCACTGGGCTCATTGGGCATTGGACCAGAAGTGACCAAACAGGGGGTTTCCTAGATAGCTGCTAGCACAGCTGATGGTATGTGAAGTTCATGACTGAGGTGGAGTTCTTTTGCACTGGAAGAGCTGTGCTGCTGCTTCGGGCAGTTGCCATTCACCACCGCCCTGAGTTCCCTTGGTTTCATAGCCACTTTCAGACATATGTGGTGCCAGAGCACTTGGTTTCCATGGCAGCGGGAAATGGCTTGGGCGCTGAACTTGTGCTTGGATGATGAGTTTTGAGCGCCTTGAATGAGGAGCTCCATGTTAGTTTAGTGTGGGTGCTCAACCTGCTTGATTCCATCCCACTGGGCTCAATGGGCATTGGACCGGAAGTGACCAAACAGGGTTTCCTAGATAGCTGCTAGCACAGCTGATGGTATGTGAAGTTCATGAGGCAGGTGGAGTTGTTTTGGCACTGGAAGAGCTGTGCTGCTGCTTCGGGCAGTTGCCATTCACCACCGCCCTGAGTTCCCTAGACATATGTGGTGCCAGAGCACTTGGTTTCCATGGCAGCGGAAAATGGCTTGGGCGCTGAACTTGTGTTTGGCTGTGGAGTTTTGAGCGCCTTGAGTGAGGAGCTCCATGTGAGTTTAGTGTGGGTGCTCAACCTGCTTGATTCCATCCCACTGGGCTCAATGGGCATTGGACCGGAAGTGACCAAACAGGGTTTCCTAGATAGCTGCTAGCACAGCTGATGATATGTGAAGTTCATGAGGCAGGTGGAGTTGTTTTGGCACTGGAAGAGCTGTGCTGCTGCTTCGGGCAGTTGCCATTCACCACCGCCCTGAGTTCCCTAGGTGTCATATCCACTTTCAGACAGATGTGGTGCCAGAGCACTTGGTTTCCATGGCAGCGGGAAATGGCTTGGGCGCTGAACTTGTGTTTGGCTGATGAGTTTTGAGCCCCTTGAGTGAAGAGCTCCATGTGAGTTTAGTGTGGGTGCTCAACCTGCTTGATTCCATCCCACTGGGCTCAATGGGCATTGGACCGGAAGTGACCAAACAGGGTTTCCTAGAACGCGGCTAGCACAGCTGATGGTATGTGAAGTTGATGAGGCAGGTGGAGTTGTTTTGGCACTGGAAGAGCTGTGCTGCTGCTTCAGGCAGTTGCCATTCACCACCGCCCTGAGTTCCCTAGGTGTCATATCCACTTTCAGACATATGTGGTGCCAGAGCACTTGGTTTCCATGGCAGCGGGAAATGGCTTGGGTGCTGAACTTGTGTTTGGCTGTGGAGTTTTGAGCGCCTTGAGTGAGGAGCTCCATGTGAGTTTAGTGTGGGTGCTCAACCTGCTTGATTCCATCCCACTGGGCTCATTGGGCATTGGACCAGAAGTGACCAAACAGGGGGTTTCCTAGATAGCTGCTAGCACAGCTGATGGTATGTGAAGTTCATGACTGAGGTGGAGTTCTTTTGCACTGGAAGAGCTGTGCTGCTGCTTCGGGCAGTTGCCATTCACCACCGCCCTGAGTTCCCTAGACATATGTGGTGCCAGAGCACTTGGTTTCCATGGCAGCGGGAAATGGCTTGGGCGCTGAACTTGTGTTTGGCTGATGAGTATTGAGTGCCTTGAGTGAGGAGCTCCATGTGAGTTTAGTGTGGGTGCTCAACCTGCTTGATTCCATCCCACTGTGCTCAATGGACATTGGACCGGAATTGACCAAACAGGGTTTCCTAGATAGCTGCTAGCACAGCTGATGGTATGTGAAGTTCATGAGGCAGGTGGAGTTGTTTTGGCACTGGAAGAGCTGTGCTGCTGCTTCGGGCAGTTGCCATTCACCACCGCCCTGAGTTCCCTAGACATATGTGGTGCCAGAGCACTTGGTTTCCATGACAGCGGAAAATGGCTTGGGCGCTGAACTTGTGTTTGGCTGTGGAGTTTTGAGCGCCTTGAGTGAGGAGCTCCATGTGAGTTTAGTGTGGGTGCTCAACCTGCTTGATTCCATCCCACTGGGCTCAATGGGCATTGGACCGGAAGTGACCAAACAGGGTTTCCTAGATAGCTGCTAGCACTGCTGATGATATGTGAAGTTCATGAGGCAGGTGGAGTTGTTTTCGCACTGGAAGAGCTGTGCTGCTGCTTCGGGCAGTTGCCATTCACCATCGCCCTGAGTTCTCTAGGTGTCATATCCACTTTCAGACATATGTGGTGCCAGAGCACTTGGTTTCCATGGCAGCGGGAAATGGCTTGGGCGCTGAACTTGTGTTTGGCTGATGAGTTTTGAGCCCCTTGAGTGAAGAGCTCCATGTGAGTTTAGTGTGGGTGCTCAACCTGCTTGATTCCATCCCACTGGGCTCAATGGGCATTGGACCGGAAGTGACCAAACAGGGTTTCCTAGAATTAGGCTAGCACAGGTGATGGTATGTGAAGTGAATGAGGCAGGTGGAGTTGTTTTGGCACTGGAAGAGCTGTGCTGCTGCTTCAGGCAGTTGCCATTCACAATCGCCGTGAGTTCCCTAGGTGTCATATCCACTTTCAGACATATGTGGTGCCAGAGCACTTGGTTTCCATGGCAGCGGGAAATGGCTTGGGCGCTGAACTTGTGTTTGGCTGTGGAGTTTTGAGTGCCTTGAGTGAGGAGCTCCATGTGAGTTTAGTGTGGGTGCTCAACCTGCTTGATTCCATCCCACTGGGCTCAATGGACATTGGACCGGAAGTGACCAAACAGGGTTTCCTAGAACGCTGCTAGCACAGCTGATGGTATGTGAAGTTCATGAGGCAGGTGGAGTTGTTTTAAACTGGAAGAGCTGTGCTGCTGCTTCGGGCAGTTGCCATTCACCACCGCCCTGAGTTCCCTAGGTGTCATAGCCACTTTCAGACATATGTGGTGCCAGAGCACTTGGTTTCCATGGCAGCGGGAAATGGCTTTTGTGTTGAACTTGTGTTTGGCTGTGGAGTTTTGAGCGCCTTCAGTGAGAATCGATATGTTAGTTTAGTGTGTGTGCTCAACCTGCTTGATTCCATCCCACTGGGCTCAATGGGCATTGGACCGGAAGTGACCAAACAGGGTTTCCTAGATAGCTGCTAGCACAGGTGCTGGTATGTGAAGTGAATGAGGCAGGTGGAGTTGTTTTGGCACTTGAAGAGCTGTGCTGCTGCTTCAGGCAGTTGCCATTCACCACCGCCCTGAGTTCCCTAGGTGTCATAGCCACTTTCAGACATATGTGGTGCCAGAGCACTTGGTTTCCATGGCAGCGGGAAATGGCTTGGGTGCTGAACTTGTGTTTGGCTGTGGATTTTTGAGCGCCTTGAGTGAGGAGCTCCATGTGAGTTTAGTGTGGGTGCTCAACCTGCTTGATTCCATCCCACTGGGCTCAATGGACTTTGGACCGGAAGTGACCAAACAGGGTTTCCTAGATAGCTGCTAGTACAGCTGATGGTATGTGAAGTTCATGAGGCAGGTGGAGTTGTTTTGGCACTGGAAGAGCTGTGCTGCTGCTTCAAGCAGTTGCCATTCACCACCGCCCTGAGTTCCCTAGGTGTCATAGCCACTTTCAGACAGATGTGGTGCCAGAGCACTTGGTTTCCATGGCAGCGGGAAATGGCTTGGGCGCTGAACTTGTGTTTGGCTGTGGAGTTTTGAGTGCCTTGAATGAGGAGCTCCATGTTAGTTTAGTGTGGGTGCTCAACCTGCTTGATTCCATCCCACTGGGCTCAATGGGCATTGGACCGGATGTGACCAAACCGGGTTTCCTAGATAGCTGCTAGCACAGCTGACGGTATGTTTAGTGAATGAGGCAGGTGGAGTTGTTTTGGCACTGGAAGAGCTGTGATGCTGCTTCGGGCAGTTGCCATTCACCACCGCCCTGAGTTCCCTAGGTGTCATAGCCACTTTCAGACATATGTGGTGCCAGAGCACTTGGTTTCCATGGCAGCGGGAAATGGCTTGGGTGCTGAACTTGTGTTTGGCTGTGGAGTTTTGAGCGCCTTGAGTGAGGAGCTCCATGTTAGTTTAGTGTGGGTGCTCAACCTGCTTGATTCCATCCCACTGGGCTCAATGGGCATTGGACCGGAAGTGACCAAACAGGGTTTCCTAGATAGCTGCTAGCACAGCTGATGGTATGTGAAGTGAATGCGGCAGGTGGAGTTGTTTTGGCACTGGAAGAGCTGTGCTGCTGCTTCGGGCATTTGCCATTCACCACCGCCCTGAGTTCCCTTGGTTTCATAGCCACTTTCAGACATATGTGGTGCCAGAGCACTTGGCTTCCATGGCAGCGGGAAATGGTTTGGGCGCTGAACTTGTGTTTGGCTGATGAGTTTTGAGCACCTTGAGTGAGGAGCTCCATGTGAGTTTAGTGTGGGTGCTCAACCTGCTTGATTCCATCCCACTGGGCTCAATGGGCATTGGACCGGAAGTGACCAAACAGGGTTTCCTAGATAGCTGCTATCACAGCTGATGGTATGTGAAGTTCATGAGGCAGGTGGAGTTGTTTTGGCACTGGAAGAGCTGTGCTGCTGCTTCGGGCAGTTGCCATTCACCACCGCCCTGAGTTCCCTAGACATATGTGGTGCCAGAGCACTTGGTTTCCATGGCAGCGGGAAATGGCTTGGGCGCTGAACTTGTGTTTGGCTGATGAGTTTTGAGCCCCTTGAGTGAAGAGCTCCATGTGAGTTTAGTGTGGGTGCTCAACCTGCTTGATTCCATCCCACTGGGCTCAATGGGCATTGGACCGGAAGTGACCAAACAGGGTTTCCTAGAACGCGGCTAGCACAGCTGATGGTATGTGAAGTTGATGAGGCAGGTGGAGTTGTTTTGGCACTGGAAGAGCTGTGCTGCTGCTTCAGGCAGTTGCCATTCACCACCGCCCTGAGTTCCCTAGGTGTCATATCCACTTTCAGACATATGTGGTGCCAGAGCACTTGGTTTCCATGGCAGCGGGAAATGGCTTGGGTGCTGAACTTGTGTTTGGCTGTGGAGTTTTGAGCGCCTTGAGTGAGGAGCTCCATGTGAGTTTAGTGTGGGTGCTCAACCTGCTTGATTCCATCCCACTGGGCTCATTGGGCATTGGACCAGAAGTGACCAAACAGGGGGTTTCCTAGATAGCTGCTAGCACAGGTGCTGGTATGTGAAGTTCATGACTGAGGTGGAGTTCTTTTACACTGGAAGAGCTGTGCTGCTGCTTCGGGCAGTTGCCATTCACCACCGCCCTGAGTTCCCTTGGTTTCATAGCCACTTTCAGACATATGTGGTGCCAGAGCACTTGGTTTCCATGGCAGCGGGAAATGGCTTGGGTGCTGAACTTGTGTTTGGCTATGCAGTTTTGAGCGCCTTGAGTGAGGATCTCCATGTGAGTTTAGTGTGGGTGCTCAACCTGCTTGATTCCATCCCACTGGGCTCAATGGGCATTGGACCGGAAGTGACCAAACAGGGTTTCCTAGATAGCTGCTAGCACAGCTGAAGGTATGTGAAGTTCACGAGGCAGGTGGAGTTGTTTTGGCACTGGAAGAGCTGTGCTGCTGCTTCGGGCAGTTGCCATTCACCACCGCCCTGAGTTCCCTAGGTGTCATATCCACTTTCAGACATATGTGGTGCCAGAGCACTTGGCTTCCATGGCAGCGGGAAATGGTTAGGGTGCTGAACTTGTGTTTGGCTGTGGAGTTTGAGCGCCTTGAGTGAGGAGCTCCATGTGAGTTTAGTGTGGGTGCTCAACCTGCTTGATTCCATCCCACTGGGCTCAATGGGCATTGGACCGGAAGTGACCAAACAGGGTTTCCTAGATAGCTGCTATCACAGCTGATGGTATGTGAAGTTCATGAGGCAGGTGGAGTTGTTTTGGCACTGGAAGAGCTGTGCTGCTGCTTCGGGCAGTTGCCATTCACCACCGCCCTGAGTTCCCTAGACATATGTGGTGCCAGAGCACTTGGTTTCCATGGCAGCGGGAAATGGCTTGGGCGCTGAACTTGTGTTTGGCTGATGAGTATTGAGTGCCTTGAGTGAGGAGCTCCATGTGAGTTTAGTGTGGGTGCTCAACCTGCTTGATTCCATCCCACTGTGCTCAATGGACATTGGACCGGAATTGACCAAACAGGGTTTCCTAGATAGCTGCTAGCACAGCTGATGGTATGTGAAGTTCATGAGGCAGGTGGAGTTGTTTTGGCACTGGAAGAGCTGTGCTGCTGCTTCGGGCAGTTGCCATTCACCACCGCCCTGAGTTCCCTAGACATATGTGGTGCCAGAGCACTTGGTTTCCATGACAGCGGAAAATGGCTTGGGCGCTGAACTTGTGTTTGGCTGTGGAGTTTTGAGCGCCTTGAGTGAGGAGCTCCATGTGAGTTTAGTGTGGGTGCTCAACCTGCTTGATTCCATCCCACTGGGCTCAATGGGCATTGGACCGGAAGTGACCAAACAGGGTTTCCTAGATAGCTGCTAGCACTGCTGATGATATGTGAAGTTCATGAGGCAGGTGGAGTTGTTTTCGCACTGGAAGAGCTGTGCTGCTGCTTCGGGCAGTTGCCATTCACCATCGCCCTGAGTTCTCTAGGTGTCATATCCACTTTCAGACATATGTGGTGCCAGAGCACTTGGTTTCCATGGCAGCGGGAAATGGCTTGGGCGCTGAACTTGTGTTTGGCTGATGAGTTTTGAGCCCCTTGAGTGAAGAGCTCCATGTGAGTTTAGTGTGGGTGCTCAACCTGCTTGATTCCATCCCACTGGGCTCAATGGGCATTGGACCGGAAGTGACCAAACAGGGTTTCCTAGAATGAGGCTAGCACAGGTGATGGTATGTGAAGTGAATGAGGCAGGTGGAGTTGTTTTGGCACTGGAAGAGCTGTGCTGCTGCTTCAGGCAGTTGCCATTCACAATCGCCGTGAGTTCCCTAGGTGTCATATCCACTTTCAGACATATGTGGTGCCAGAGCACTTGGTTTCCATGGCAGCGGGAAATGGCTTGGGCGCTGAACTTGTGTTTGGCTGTGGAGTTTTGAGTGCCTTGAGTGAGGAGCTCCATGTGAGTTTAGTGTGGGTGCTCAACCTGCTTGATTCCATCCCACTGGGCTCAATGGACATTGGACCGGAAGTGACCAAACAGGGTTTCCTAGAACGCTGCTAGCACAGCTGATGGTATGTGAAGTTCATGAGGCAGGTGGAGTTGTTTTAAACTGGAAGAGCTGTGCTGCTGCTTCGGGCAGTTGCCATTCACCACCGCCCTGAGTTCCCTAGGTGTCATAGCCACTTTCAGACATATGTGGTGCCAGAGCACTTGGTTTCCATGGCAGCGGGAAATGGCTTTTGTGTTGAACTTGTGTTTGGCTGTGGAGTTTTGAGCGCCTTGAGTGAGAATCGATATGTTAGTTTAGTGTGTGTGCTCAACCTGCTTGATTCCATCCCACTGGGCTCAATGGGCATTGGACCGGAAGTGACCAAACAGGGTTTCCTAGATAGCTGCTAGCACAGGTGCTGGTATGTGAAGTGAATGAGGCAGGTGGAGTTGTTTTGGCACTTGAAGAGCTGTGCTGCTGCTTCAGGCAGTTGCCATTCACCACCGCCCTGAGTTCCCTAGGTGTCATAGCCACTTTCAGACATATGTGGTGCCAGAGCACTTGGTTTCCATGGCAGCGGGAAATGGCTTGGGTGCTGAACTTGTGTTTGGCTGTGGATTTTTGAGCGCCTTGAGTGAGGAGCTCCATGTGAGTTTAGTGTGGGTGCTCAACCTGCTTGATTCCATCCCACTGGGCTCAATGGACTTTGGACCGGAAGTGACCAAACAGGGTTTCCTAGATAGCTGCTAGTACAGCTGATGGTATGTGAAGTTCATGAGGCAGGTGGAGTTGTTTTGGCACTGGAAGAGCTGTGCTGCTGCTTCAAGCAGTTGCCATTCACCACCGCCCTGAGTTCCCTAGGTGTCATAGCCACTTTCAGACAGATGTGGTGCCAGAGCACTTGGTTTCCATGGCAGCGGGAAATGGCTTGGGCGCTGAACTTGTGTTTGGCTGTGGAGTTTTGAGTGCCTTGAATGAGAAGCTCCATGTTAGTTTAGTGTGGGTGCTCAACCTGCTTGATTCCATCCCACTGGGCTCAATGGGCATTGGACCGGATGTGACCAAACCGGGTTTCCTAGATAGCTGCTAGCACAGCTGACGGTATGTTTAGTGAATGAGGCAGGTGGAGTTGTTTTGGCACTGGAAGAGCTGTGATGCTGCTTCGGGCAGTTGCCATTCACCACCGCCCTGAGTTCCCTAGGTGTCATAGCCACTTTCAGACATATGTGGTGCCAGAGCACTTGGTTTCCATGGCAGCGGGAAATGGCTTGGGTGCTGAACTTGTGTTTGGCTGTGGAGTTTTGAGCGCCTTGAGTGAGGAGCTCCATGTTAGTTTAGTGTGGGTGCTCAACCTGCTTGATTCCATCCCACTGGGCTCAATGGGCATTGGACAGGAAGTGACCAAACAGGGTTTCCTAGATAGCTGCTAGCACAGCTGATGGTATGTGAAGTGAATGCGGCAGGTGGAGTTGTTTTGGCACTGGAAGAGCTGTGCTGCTGCTTCGGGCATTTGCCATTCACCACCGCCCTGAGTTCCCTTGGTTTCATAGCCACTTTCAGACATATGTGGTGCCAGAGCACTTGGCTTCCATGGCAGCGCAAATGGTTTGGGCGCTGAACTTGTGTTTGGCTGATGAGTTTTGAGCACCTTGAGTGAGGAGCTCCATGTGAGTTTAGTGTGGGTGCTCAACCTGCTTGATTCCATCCCACTGGGCTCAATGGGCATTGGACCGGAAGTGACCAAACAGGGTTTCCTAGATAGCTGCTATCACAGCTGATGGTATGTGAAGTTCATGAGGCAGGTGGAGTTGTTTTGGCACTGGAAGAGCTGTGCTGCTGCTTCAGGCAGTTGCCATTCACCACCGCCCTGAGTTCCCTAGGTGTCATATCCACTTTCAGACATATGTGGTGCCAGAGCACTTGGTTTCCATGGCAGCGGGAAATGGTTTGGGCGCTGAACTTGTGTTTGGCTGTGGAGTTTTGAGCGCCTTGAGTGAGGAGCTCCATGTTAGTTTAGTGTGGGTGCTCAACCTGCTTGATTCCATCCCACTGGGCTCAATGGGCATTGGACCGGAAGTGACCAAACAGGGTTTCCTAGATAGCTGCTATCACAGCTGATGGTATGTGAAGTTCATGAGGCAGGTGGAGTTGTTTTGGCACTGGAAGAGCTGTGCTGCTGCTTCGGGCAGTTGCCATTCACCACCGCCCTGAGTTCCCTAGGTGACATATGTGGTGCCAGAGCACTTGGTTTCCATGGCAGCGGGAAATGGCTTGGGCGCTGAACTTGTGCTTGGATGATGAGTTTTGAGCGCCTTGAGTGAGGAGCTCCATGTGAGTTTAGTGTGGGTGCTCAACCTGCTAGATTCCATCCCATTGGGCTCAATGGGCATTGGACCGGAAGTGACCAAACAGGGTTTCCTAGATAGCTGCTAGCACAGCTGATGGTATGTGAAGTTCATGAGGCAGGTGGAGTTGTTTTGGCACTGGAAGAGCTGTGCTGCTGCTTCGGGCAGTTGCCATTCACCACCGCCCTGAGTTCCCTAGACATATGTGGTGCCAGAGCACTTGGTTTCCATGGCAGCGGGAAATGGCTTGGGCGCTGAACTTGTGTTTGGCTGATGAGTTTTGAGTGCCTTGAGTGAGGAGCTCCATGTGAGTTTAGTGTGGGTGCTCAACCTGCTTGATTCCATCCCACTGGGCTCAATGGACATTGGACCGGAAGTGACCAAACAGGGTTTCCTAGATAGCTGCTAGTGCAGCTGATGGTATGTGAAGTGAATGAGGCAGGTGGAGTTTTTTTGGCACTGGAAGAGCTGTGCTGCTGCTTCGGGCAGTTGCCATTCACCACCGCCCTGAGTTCCCTAGGTGTCATATCCACTTTCAGACATATGTGGTGCCAGAGCACTTGGTTTCCATGGCAGCGGGAAACGGCTTGGGCGCTGAACTTGTGTTTGGCTGTGGAGTTTTGAGCGCCTTGAGTGAGGAGCTCCATGTGAGTTTAGTGTGGGTGCTCAACCTGCTAGATTCCATCCCACTGGGCTCAATGGGCATTGGACCGGAAGTGACCAAACAGGGTTTCCTAGATAGCTGCTAGCACAGCTGATGGTATGTGAAGTTCTTGAGGCAGGTGGAGTTCTTTTGCACTGGAAGAGCTGTGCTGCTGCTTCGGGCAGTTGCCATTCACCACCGCCCTGAGTTCCCTTGGTTTCATAGCCACTTTCAGACATATGTGGTGCCAGAGCACTTGGTTTCCATGGCAGCGTTAAATGGCTTGGGTGCTGAACTTGTGTTTGGCTGTGGAGTTTTGAGCGCCTTGAGTGAGGAGCTCCATGTGAGTTTAGTGTGGGTGCTCAACCTGCTTGATTCCATCCCACTGGGCTCAATGGGCATTGGACCGGAAGTGACCAAACAGGGTTTCCTAGATAGCTGCTAACACAGCTGATGGTATGTTTAGTGAATGAGGCAGGTGGAGTTGTTTTGGCACTGTAAGAGCTGTGCTGCTGCTTCGGGCAGTTGACATTCACCACCGCCCTGAGTTCCCTAGGTGACATATGTGGTGCCAGAGCACTTGGTTTCCATGGCAGCGGGAAATGGCTTGGGCGCTGAACTTGTGTTTGGCTGTGGAGTTTTGAGTGCCTTGAGTGAGGAGATCCATGTTAGTTTAGTGTGGGTGCTCAACCTGCTTGATTCCATCCCACTGGGCTCAATGGGCATTGGACCGGATGTGACCAAACCGGGTTTCCTAGATAGCTGCTAGCACAGCTGACGGTATGTTTAGTGAATGAGGCAGGTGGAGTTGTTTTGGCACTGGAAGAGCTGTGATGCTGCTTCGGGCATTAGCCATTCACCACCGCCCTGAGTTCCCTAGGTGTCATAGCCACTTTCAGACATATGTGGTGCCAGAGCACTTGGTTTCCATGGCAGCGGGAAATGGCTTGGGTGCTGAACTTGTGTTTGGCTGTGGAGTTTTGAGCGCCTTGAGTGAGAATCGATATGTTAGTTTAGTGTGTGTGCTCAACCTGCTTGATTCCATCCCACTGGGCTCAATGGGCATTGGACCGGAAGTGACCAAACAGGGTTTCCTAGATAGCTGCTAGCACAGCTGATGGTATGTGAAGTGAATGAGGCAGGTGGAGTTGTTTTGGCACTGGA
This sequence comes from Ochotona princeps, assembly GCF_030435755.1. NCBI lineage: Eukaryota > Metazoa > Chordata > Mammalia > Lagomorpha > Ochotonidae > Ochotona > Ochotona princeps. The sequence goes on along the minus strand of NC_080835.1, from coordinate 98,954,049 downwards.
AGAGCTGTGCTGCTGCTTCAGGCAGTTGCCATTCACCACCGCCCTGAGTTCCCTAGGTGTCATAGCCACTTTCAGACATATGTGGTGCCAGAGCACTTGGTTTCCATGGCAGCGGGAAATGGCTTGGGTGCTGAACTTGTGTTTGGCTGTGGATTTTTGAGCGCCTTGAGTGAGGAGCTCCATGTGAGTTTAGTGTGGGTGCTCAACCTGCTTGATTCCATCCCACTGGGCTCAATGGACTTTGGACCGGAAGTGACCAAACAGGGTTTCCTAGATAGCTGCTAGTACAGCTGATGGTATGTGAAGTGAATGAGGCAGGTGGAGTTGTTTTGGCACTGGAAGAGCTGTGCTGCTGCTTCAGGCAGTTGCCATTCACCACCGCCCTGAGTTCCCTAGGTGTCATAGCCACTTTCAGACAGATGTGGTGCCAGAGCACTTGGTTTCCATGGCAGCGGGAAATGGCTTGGGCGCTGAACTTGTGTTTGGCTGTGGAGTTTTGAGTGCCTTGAATGAGGAGCTCCATGTTAGTTTAGTGTGGGTGCTCAACCTGCTTGATTCCATCCCACTGGGCTCAATGGGCATTGGACCGGATGTGACCAAACCGGGTTTCCTAGATAGCTGCTAGTGCAGCTGACGGTATGTTTAGTGAATGAGGCAGGTGGAGTTGTTTTGGCACTGGAAGAGCTGTGATGCTGCTTCGGGCAGTTGCCATTCACCACCGCCCTGAGTTCCCTAGGTGTCATAGCCACTTTCAGACATATGTGGTGCCAGAGCACTTGGTTTCCATGGCAGCGGGAAATGGCTTGGGTGCTGAACTTGTGTTTGGCTGTGGAGTTTTGAGCGCCTTGAGTGAGGAGCTCCATGTTAGTTTAGTGTGGGTGCTCAACCTGCTTGATTCCATCCCACTGGGCTCCATGGGCATTGGACCGGAAGTGACCAAACAGGGTTTCCTAGATAGCTGCTAGCACAGCTGATGGTATGTGAAGTGAATGAGGCAGGTGGAGTTGTTTTGGCACTGGAAGAGCTGTGCTGCTGCTTCGGGCAGTTGCCATTCACCACCGCCCTGAGTTCCCTTGGTTTCATAGCCACTTTCAGACATATGTGGTGCCAGAGCACTTGGCTTCCATGGCAGCGCAAATGGTTTGGGCGCTGAACTTGTGTTTGGCTGATGAGTTTTGAGCGCCTTGAGTGAGGAGCTCCATGTGAGTTTAGTGTGGGTGCTCAACCTGCTTGATTCCATCCCACTGGGCTCAATGGGCATTGGACCGGAAGTGACCAAACAGGGTTTCCTAGATAGCTGCTATCACAGCTGATGGTATGTGAAGTTCATGAGGCAGGTGGAGTTGTTTTGGCACTGGAAGAGCTGTGCTGCTGCTTTGGGCAGTTGCCATTCACCACCGCCCTGAGTTCCCTAGGTGTCATATCCACTTTCAGACATATGTGGTGCCAGAGCACTTGGTTTCCATGGCAGCGGGAAATGGTTTGGGCGCTGAACTTGTGTTTGGCTGTGGAGTTTTGAGCGCCTTGAGTGAGGAGCTCCATGTGAGTTTAGTGTTTGTGCTCAACCTGCTAGATTCCATCCCATTGGGCTCAATGGGCATTGGACCGGAAGTGACCAAACAGGGTTTCCTAGATAGCTGCTAGCACAGCTGATGGTATGTGAAGTTCATGAGGCAGGTGGAGTTGTTTTGGCACTGTAAGAGCTGTGCTGCTGCTTCGGGCAGTTGCCATTCACCACCGCCCTGAGTTCCCTAGACATATGTGGTGCCAGAGCACTTGGTTTCCATGGCAGCGGGAAATGGCTTGGGCGCTGAACTTGTGTTTGGCTGATGAGTTTTGAGTGCCTTGAGTGAGGAGCTCCATGTGAGTTTAGTGTGGGTGCTCAACCTGCTTGATTCCATCCCACTGGGCTCAATGGGCATTGGACCGGAAGTGACCAAACAGGGTTTCCTAGATAGCTGCTAGTGCAGCTGATGGTATGTGAAGTGAATGAGGCAGGTGGAGTTGTTTTGGCACTGGAAGAGCTGTGCTGCTGCTTCGGGCATTTGCCATTCACCACCGCCCTGAGTTCCCTTGGTTTCATAGCCACTTTCAGACATATGTGGTGCCAGAGCACTTGGCTTCCATGGCAGCGCAAATGGTTTGGGCGCTGAACTTGTGTTTGGCTGATGAGTTTTGAGCGCCTTGAGTGAGGAGCTCCATGTGAGTTTAGTGTGGGTGCTCAACCTGCTTGATTCCATCCCACTGGGCTCAATGGGCATTGGACCGGAAGTGACCAAACAGGGTTTCCTAGATAGCTGCTATCACAGCTGATGGTATGTGAAGTTCATGAGGCAGGTGGAGTTGTTTTGGCACTGGAAGAGCTGTGCTGCTGCTTTGGGCAGTTGCCATTCACCACCGCCCTGAGTTCCCTAGGTGTCATATCCACTTTCAGACATATGTGGTGCCAGAGCACTTGGTTTCCATGGCAGCGGGAAATGGTTTGGGCGCTGAACTTGTGTTTGGCTGTGGAGTTTTGAGCGCCTTGAGTGAGGAGCTCCATGTGAGTTTAGTGTGGGTGCTCAACCTGCTAGATTCCATCCCACTGGGCTCAATGGGCATTGGACCGGAAGTGACCAAACAGGGTTTCCTAGATAGCTGCTAGCACAGCTGATGGTATGTGAAGTTCTTGAGGCAGGTGGAGTTCTTTTGCACTGGAAGAGCTGTGCTGCTGCTTCGGGCAGTTGCCATTCACCACCGCCCTGAGTTCCCTTGGTTTCATAGCCACTTTCAGACATATGTGGTGCCAGAGCACTTGGTTTCCATGGCAGCGTTAAATGGCTTGGGTGCTGAACTTGTGTTTGGCTGTGGAGTTTTGAGCGCCTTGAGTGAGGAGCTCCATGTGAGTTTAGTGTGGGTGCTCAACCTGCTTGATTCCATCCCACTGGGCTCAATGGGCATTGGACCGGAAGTGACCAAACAGGGTTTCCTAGATAGCTGCTAGCACAGCTGATGGTATGTGAAGTGAATGCGGCAGGTGGAGTTGTTTTGGCACTGTAAGAGCTGTGCTGCTGCTTCGGGCAGTTGACATTCACCACCGCCCTGAGTTCCCTAGGTGACATATGTGGTGCCAGAGCACTTGGCTTCCATGGCAGCGCAAATGGTTTGGGCGCTGAACTTGTGTTTGGCTGATGAGTTTTGAGCGCCTTGAGTGAGGAGCTCCATGTGAGTTTAGTGTGGGTGCTCAACCTGCTTGATTCCATCCCACTGGGCTCAATGGGCATTGGACCGGAAGTGACCAAACAGGGTTTCCTAGATAGCTGCTATCACAGCTGATGGTATGTGAAGTTCATGAGGCAGGTGGAGTTGTTTTGGCACTGGAAGAGCTGTGCTGCTGCTTCGGGCAGTTGCCATTCACCACCGCCCTGAGTTCCCTAGGTGACATATGTGGTGCCAGAGCACTTGGTTTCCATGGCAGCGGGAAATGGCTTGGGCGCTGAACTTGTGCTTGGATGATGAGTTTTGAGCGCCTTGAGTGAGGAGCTCCATGTGAGTTTAGTGTGGGTGCTCAACCTGCTAGATTCCATCCCACTGGGCTCAATGGGCATTGCACCGGAAGTGACCAAACAGGGTTTCCTAGATAGCTGCTAGTACAGCTGATGGTATGTGAAGTTGATGAGGCAGGTGGAGTTGTTTTGGCACTGGAAGAGCTGTGCTGCTGCTTCGGGCAGTTGCCATTCACCACCGCCCTGAGTTCCCTAGACATATGTGGTGCCAGAGCACTTGGTTTCCATGGCAGCGGGAAATGGCTTGGGCGCTGAACTTGTGTTTGGCTGATGAGTTTTGAGTGCCTTGAGTGAGGAGCTCCATGTGAGTTTAGTGTGGGTGCTCAACCTGCTTGATTCCATCCCACTGGGCTCAATGGACATTGGACCGGAAGTGACCAAACAGGGTTTCCTAGATAGCTGCTAGTGCAGCTGATGGTATGTGAAGTGAATGAGGCAGGTGGAGTTGTTTTGGCACTGGAAGAGCTGTGCTGCTGCTTCGGGCAGTTGCCATTCACCATCGCCCTGAGTTCCCTAGGTTGTCATAGCCACTTTCAGACATATGTGGTGCCAGAGCACTTGGTTTCCATGGCAGCGGGAAATGGTTTGGGCGCTGAACTTGTGTTTGGCTGTGGAGTTTTGAGTGCCTTGAGTGAGTAGCTCCATGTGAGTTTAGTGTGGGTGCTCAACCTGCTTGATTCCATCCCACTGGGCTCAATGGGCATTGGACCGGAAGTGACCAAACAGGGTTTCCTAGATAGCTGCTAGCACAGCTGATGATATGTGAAGTTCATGAGGCAGGTGGAGTTGTTTTGGCACTGGAAGAGCTGTGCTGCTGCTTCGGGCAGTTGCCATTCACCACCGTCCTGAGTTCCCTATGTTTCATAGCCACTTTCAGACATATGTGGTGCCAGAGCACTTGGTTTCCATGGCAGCAGTAAATGGCTTTTGCGCTGAACTTGTACTTGGCTGTGGAGTTTTGAGTGCCTTGAGTGAGGAGCTCCATGTGAGTTTAGTGTGGGTGCTCAACCTGCTTGATTCCATCCCACTGGGCTCAATGGGCATTGGACCGGAAGTGACCAAACAGGGTTTCCTAGATAGCTGCTAGCACAGCTGATGATATGTGAAGTTCATGAGGCAGGTGGAGTTGTTTTGGCACTGGAAGAGCTGTGCTGCTGCTTCGGGCAGTTGCCATTCACCACCGTCCTGAGTTCCCTAGGTTTCATAGCCACTTTCAGACATATGTGGTGCCAGAGCACTTGGTTTCCATGGCAGCAGTAAATGGCTTTTGCGCTGAACTTGTACTTGGCTGTGGAGTTTTGACTGCCTTGAGTGAGGAGCTCCATGTGAGTTTAGTGTGGGTGCTCAACCTGCTTGATTCCATCCCACTGGGCTCAATGGGCATTGGACCGGAAGTGACCAAACAGGGTTTCCTAGATAGCTGCTATCACAGCTGATGGTATGTGAAGTTCATGAGGCAGGTGGAGTTGTTTTGGCACTGGAAGAGCTGTGCTGCTGCTTTGGGCAGTTGCCATTCACCACCGCCCTGAGTTCCCTAGGTGTCATATCCACTTTCAGACATATGTGGTGCCAGAGCACTTGGTTTCCATGGCAGCGGGAAATGGTTTGGGCGCTGAACTTGTGTTTGGGTGTGGAGTTTTGAGCGCCTTGAGTGATGAGCTCCATGTGAGTTTAGTGTGGGTGCTCAACCTGCTAGATTCCATCCCACTGGGCTCAATGGGCATTGGACCGGAAGTGACCAAACAGGGTTTCCTAGATAGCTGCTAGCACAGCTGATGGTATGTGAAGTGAATGAGGCAGGTGGAGTTGTTTTGGCACTGGAAGAGCTGTGCTGCTGCTTCGGGCAGTTGCCATTCACCACCGCCCTGAGTTCCCTTGGTTTCATAGCCACTTTCAGACATATGTGGTGCCAGAGCACTTGGTTTCCATGGCAGCGTTAAATGGCTTGGGTGCTGAACTTGTGTTTGGCTGTGGAGTTTTGAGCGCCTTGAGTGAGGAGCTCCATGTGAGTTTAGTGTGGGTGCTCAACCTGCTTGATTCCATCCCACTGGGCTCAATGGGCATTGGACCAGAAGTGACCAAACAGGGTTTCCTAGATAGCTGCTAGCACAGCTGATGGTATGTGAAGTTCATGAGGCAGGTGGAGTTGTTTTGGCACTGGAAGAGCTGTGCTGCTGCTTCGGGCAGTTGCCATTCACCACCGCCCTGAGTTCCCTTGGTTTCATAGCCACTTTCAGACATATGTGGTGCCAGAGCACTTGGTTTCCATGGCAGCGTTAAATGGCTTGGGTGCTGAACTTGTGTTTGGCTGTGGAGTTTTGAGCGCCTTGAGTGAGGAGCTCCATGTGAGTTTAGTGTGGGTGCTCAACCTGCTTGATTCCATCCCACTGGGCTCAATTGGCATTGGACCGGAAGTGACCAAACAGGGTTTCCTAGATAGCTGCTAGCACAGCTGATGGTATGTTTAGTGAATGAGGCAGGTGGAGTTGTTTTGGCACTGTAAGAGCTGTGCTGCTGCTTCGGGCAGTTGACATTCACCACCGCCCTGAGTTCCCTAGGTGACATATGTGGTGCCAGAGCACTTGGTTTCCATGGCAGCGGGAAATGGCTTGGGCGCTGAACTTGTGTTTGGCTGTGGAGTTTTGAGCGCCTTGAGTGATGAGCTCCATGTGAGTTTAGTGTGGGTGCTCAACCTGCTAGATTCCATCCCACTGGGCTCAATGGGCATTGGACCGGAAGTGACCAAACAGGGTTTCCTAGATAGCTGCTAGTACAGCTGATGGTATGTGAAGTTCATGAGGCAGGTGGAGTTGTTTTGGCACTGGAAGAGCTGTGCTGCTGCTTTGGGCAGTTGCCATTCACCACCGCCCTGACTTCCCTAGACACATGTGGTGCCAGAGCACTTGGTTTCCATGGCAGCGGGAAATGGCTTGGGCGCTGAACTTGTGTTTGGCTGATGAGTTTTGAGCGCCTTGAGTGAGGAGCTCCATGTGAGTTTAGTGTGGGTGCTCAACCTGCTTGATTCCATCCCACTGGGCTCAATGGACATTGGACCTTAAGTGACCAAACAGGGTTTCCTAGATAGCTGCTAGCACAGCTGATGGTATGTGAAGTGAATGAGGCAGGTGGAGTTCTTTTGCACTGGAAGAGCTGTGCTGCTGCTTCTGGCAGTTGCCATTCACCACCGCCCTGAGTTCCCTTGGTTTCATAGCCACTTTCAGACATATGTGCTGCCAGAGCACTTGGTTTCCATGGCAGCGGGAAATGGCTTGGGTGCTGAACTTGTGTTTGGCTGTGCAGTTTTGAGCGCCTTGAGAGAGGAGCTCCATGTGAGTTTAGTGTTTTGTGCTCAACCTGCTTGATTCCATCCCACTGGGCTCAATGGGCATTGGACCGGAAGTGACCAAACAGGGTTTCCTAGATAGCTGCTAGCACAGCTGATGGTATGTGAAGTGAATGAGGCAGGTAGAGTTGTTTTGGCACTGGAAGAGCTGTGCTGCTGCTTCGGGCAGTTGCCATTCACCACCGCCTGAGTTCCCTTGGTTTCATATCCACTTTCAGACATATGTGGTGCCAGAGCACTTGGTTTCCATGGCAGCGGGAAATGGTTTGGGCGCTGAACTTGTGTTTGGCTGTGGAGTTTTGAGCGCCTTGAGTGAGGAGCTCCATGTGAGTTTAGTGTGGGTGCTCAACCTGCTTGATTCCATCCCACTGGGCTCAATGGGCATTGGACCGGAAGTGACCAAACAGGGTTTCCTAGATAGCTGCTAGCACAGCTGATGGTATGTTTAGTGAATGAGGCAGGTGGAGTTGTTTTGGCACTGGAAGAGCTGTGATGCTGCTTCGGGCAGTTGCCATTCACCACCGCCCTGAGTTCCCTAGGTGACATATGTGGTGCCAGAGCACTTGGTTTCCATGGCAGCGGGAAATGGCTTGGGCGCTGAACTTGTGTTTGGCTGTGGAGTTTTGAGCGCGTTGAGTGAGGAGCTCCATGTGAGTTTAGTGTGGGTGCTCAACCTGCTTGATTCCATCCCACTGGGCTCAATGGGCATTGGACCGGAAGTGACCAAACAGGGCTTCCTAGATAGCTGCTAGTACAGCTGATGGTATGTGAAGTGAATGAGGCAGGTGGAGTTGTTTTGGCACTGGAAGAGCTGTGCTGCTGCTTGGGCAGTTGCCATTCACCACCGCCCTGAGTTCCCTAGACACATGTGGTGCCAGAGCCCTTGGTTTCCATGGCAGCGGGAAATGGCTTGGGCGCTGAACTTGTGTTTGGCTGATGAGTTTTGAGCGCCTTGAGTGAGGAGCTCCATGTGAGTTTAGTGTGGGTGCTCAACCTGCTTGATTCCATCCCACTGGGCTCAATGGGCATTGGACCGGAAGTGACCAAACAGGGTTTCCTAATAGCTGCTAGTACAGCTGATGGTATGTGAAGTTCTTCAGGCAGGTGGAGTTCTTTTGCACTGGAAGAGCTGTGCTGCTGCTTCGGGCAGTTGCCATTCACCACCGCCCTGAGTTCCCCTGGTTTCATAGCCACTTTCAGACATATGTGGTGCCAGAGCACTTGGTTTCCATGGCAGCGTTAAATGGCTTGGGTGCTGAACTTGTGTTTGGCTGTGGAGTTTTGAGCGCCTTGAGTGAGGAGCTCCATGTGAGTTTAGTGTGGGTGCTCAACCTGCTTGATTCCATCCCACTGGGCTCAATGGGCATTGGACCAGAAGTGACCAAACAGGGTTTCCTAGATAGCTGCTAGCACAGCTGATGGTATGTGAAGTTCATGAGGCAGGTGGAGTTGTTTTGGCACTGGAAGAGCTGTGCTGCTGCTTCGGGCAGTTGCCATTCACCACCGCCCTGAGTTCCCTTGGTTTCATAGCCACTTTCAGACATATGTGGTGCCAGAGCACTTGGCTTCCATGGCAGCGCAAATGGTTTGGGCGCTGAACTTGTGTTTGGCTGATGAGTTTTGAGCGCCTTGAGTGAGGAGCTCCATGTGAGTTTAGTGTGGGTGCTCAACCTGCTTGATTCCATCCCACTGGGCTCAATGGGCATTGGACCGGAAGTGACCAAACAGGGTTTCCTAGATAGCTGCTATCACAGCTGATGGTATGTGAAGTTCATGAGGCAGGTGGAGTTGTTTTGGCACTGGAAGAGCTGTGCTGCTGCTTCGGGCAGTTGCCATTCACCACCGCCCTGAGTTCCCTAGGTGACGTATGTGGTGCCAGAGCACTTGGTTTCCATGGCAGCGGGAAATGGCTTGGGCGCTGAACTTGTGCTTGGATGATGAGTTTTGAGCGCCTTGAGTGAGGAGCTCCATGTGAGTTTAGTGTGGGTGCTCAACCTGCTAGATTCCATCCCACTGGGCTCAATGGGCATTGGACCGGAAGTGACCAAACAGGGTTTCCTAGATAGCTGCTAGTACAGCTGATGGTATGTGAAGTTCATGAGGCAGGTGGAGTTGTTTTGGCACTGGAAGAGCTGTGCTGCTGCTTCGGGCAGTTGCCATTCACCACCGCCCTGAGTTCCCTAGACATATGTGGTGCCAGAGCACTTGGTTTCCATGGCAGCGGGAAATGGCTTGGGCGCTGAACTTGTGTTTGGCTGATGAGTTTTGAGTGCCTTGAGTGAGGATCTCCATGTGAGTTTAGTGTGGGTGCTCAACCTGCTTGATTCCATCCCACTGGGCTCAATGGACATTGGACCGGAAGTGACCAAACAGGGTTTCCTAGATAGCTGCTAGTGCAGCTGATGGTATGTGAAGTGAATGAGGCAGGTGGAGTTGTTTTGGCACTGGAAGAGCTGTGCTGCTGCTTCGGGCAGTTGCCATTCACCATCGCCCTGAGTTCCCTAGGTTGTCATAGCCACTTTCAGACATATGTGGTGCCAGAGCACTTGGTTTCCATGGCAGCGGGAAATGGTTTGGGCGCTGAACTTGTGTTTGGCTGTGGAGTTTTGAGTGCCTTGAGTGAGTAGCTCCATGTGAGTTTAGTGTGGGTGCTCAACCTGCTTGATTCCATCCCACTGGGCTCAATGGGCATTGGACCGGAAGTGACCAAACAGGGTTTCCTAGATAGCTGCTAGCACAGCTGATGATATGTGAAGTTCATGACTGAGGTGGAGTTGTTTTGGCACTGGAAGAGCTGTGCTGCTGCTTCGGGCAGTTGCCATTGACCACCGTCCTGAGTTCCCTAGGTTTCATAGCCACTTTCAGACATATGTGGTGCCAGAGCACTTGGTTTCCATGGCAGCAGTAAATGGCTTTTGCGCTGAACTTGTACTTGTCTGTGGAGTTTTGAGTGCCTTGAGTGAGGAGCTCCATGTGAGTTTAGTGTGGGTGCTCAACCTGCTTGATTCCATCCCACTGGGCTCAATGGGCATTGCACCGGAAGTGACCAAACAGGGTTTCCTAGATAGCTGCTAGCACAGCTGATGATATGTGAAGTTCATGAGGCAGGTGGAGTTGTTTTGGCACTGGAAGAGCTGTGCTGCTGCTTCGGGCAGTTGCCATTCACCACCGTCCTGAGTTCCCTAGGTTTCATAGCCACTTTCAGACATATGTGGTGCCAGAGCACTTGGTTTCCATGGCAGCAGTAAATGGCTTTTGCGCTGAACTTGTACTTGGCTGTGGAGTTTTGACTGCCTTGAGTGAGGAGCTCCATGTGAGTTTAGTGTGGGTGCTCAACCTGCTTGATTCCATCCCACTGGGCTCAATGGGCATTGGACCGGAAGTGACCAAACAGGGTTTCCTAGATAGCTGCTATCACAGCTGATGGTATGTGAAGTTCATGAGGCAGGTGGAGTTGTTTTGGCACTGGAAGAGCTGTGCTGCTGCTTTGGGCAGTTGCCATTCACCACCGCCCTGAGTTCCCTAGGTGTCATATCCACTTTCAGACATATGTGGTGCCAGAGCACTTGGTTTCCATGGCAGCGGGAAATGGTTTGGGCGCTGAACTTGTGTTTGGGTGTGGAGTTTTGAGCGCCTTGAGTGAGGAGCTCCATGTGAGTTTAGTGTGGGTGCTCAACCTGCTAGATTCCATCCCACTGGGCTCAATGGGCATTGGACCGGAAGTGACCAAACAGGGTTTCCTAGATAGCTGCTAGCACAGCTGATGGTATGTGAAGTGAATGAGGCAGGTGGAGTTGTTTTGGCACTGGAAGAGCTGTGCTGCTGCTTCGGGCAGTTGCCATTCACCACCGCCCTGAGTTCCCTTGGTTTCATAGCCACTTTCAGACATATGTGGTGCCAGAGCACTTGGTTTCCATGGCAGCGTTAAATGGCTTGGGTGCTGAACTTGTGTTTGGCTGTGGAGTTTTGAGCGCCTTGAGTGAGGAGCTCCATGTGAGTTTAGTGTGGGTGCTCAACCTGCTTGATTCCATCCCACTGGGCTCAATGGGCATTGGACCAGAAGTGACCAAACAGGGTTTCCTAGATAGCTGCTAGCACAGCTGATGGTATGTGAAGTTCATGAGGCAGGTGGAGTTGTTTTGGCACTGGAAGAGCTGTGCTGCTGCTTCGGGCAGTTGCCATTCACCACCGCCCTGAGTTCCCTTGGTTTCATAGCCACTTTCAGACATATGTGGTGCCAGAGCACTTGGTTTCCATGGCAGCGTTAAATGGCTTGGGTGCTGAACTTGTGTTTGGCTGTGGAGTTTTGAGCGCCTTGAGTGAGGAGCTCCATGTGAGTTTAGTGTGGGTGCTCAACCTGCTTGATTCCATCCCACTGGGCTCAATTGGCATTGGACCGGAAGTGACCAAACAGGGTTTCCTAGATAGCTGCTAGCACAGCTGATGGTATGTTTAGTGAATGAGGCAGGTGGAGTTGTTTTGGCACTGTAAGAGCTGTGCTGCTGCTTCGGGCAGTTGACATTCACCACCGCCCTGAGTTCCCTAGGTGACATATGTGGTGCCAGAGCACTTGGTTTCCATGGCAGCCGTGAAATGGCTTGGGCGCTGAACTTGTGTTTGGCTGTGGAGTTTTGAGCGCCTTGAGTGATGAGCTCCATGTGAGTTTAGTGTGGGTGCTCAACCTGCTAGATTCCATCCCACTGGGCTCAATGGGCATTGGACCGGAAGTGACCAAACAGGGTTTCCTAGATAGCTGCTAGTACAGCTGATGGTATGTGAAGTGAATGAGGCAGGTGGAGTTGTTTTGGCACTGGAAGAGCTGTGCTGCTGCTTTGGGCAGTTGCCATTCACCACCGCCCTGAGTTCCCTAGACACATGTGGTGCCAGAGCACTTGGTTTCCATGGCAGCGGGAAATGGTTTGGGCGCTGAACTTGTGTTTGGGTGTGGAGTTTTGAGCGCCTTGAGTGAGGAGCTCCATGTGAGTTTAGTGTGGGTGCTCAACCTGCTAGATTCCATCCCACTGGGCTCAATGGGCATTGGACCGGAAGTGACCAAAGAGGGTTTCCTAGAACGCTGCTAGCACAGCTGATGGTATGTGAAGTGAATGAGGCAGGTGGGGTTGTTTTGGCACTGGAAGAGCTGTGCTGCTGCTTCGGGCAGTTGCCATTCACCACCGCCTGAGTTCCCTTGGTTTCATATCCACTTTCAGACATATGTGGTGCCAGAGCACTTGGTTTCCATGGCAGCGGGAAATGGTTTGGGCGCTGAACTTGTGTTTGGCTGTGGAGTTTGAGCGCCTTGAGTGAGGAGCTCCATGTGAGTTTAGTGTGGGTGCTCAACCTGCTTGATTCCATCCCACTGGGCTCAATGGGCATTGGACCGGAAGTGACCAAACAGGGTTTCCTAGATAGCTGCTAGCACAGCTGATGGTATGTTTAGTGAATGAGGCAGGTGGAGTTGTTTTGGCACTGGAAGAGCTGTGATGCTGCTTCGGGCAGTTGCCATTCACCACCGCCCTGAGTTCCCTAGGTGACATATGTGGTGCCAGAGCACTTGGTTTCCATGGCAGCGGGAAATGGCTTGGGCGCTGAACTTGTGTTTGGCTGTGGAGTTTTGAGCGCGTTGAGTGAGGAGCTCCATGTGAGTTTAGTGTGGGTGCTCAACCTGCTTGATTCCATCCCACTGGGCTCAATGGGCATTGGACCGGAAGTGACCAAACAGGGCTTCCTAGATAGCTGCTAGTACAGCTGATGGTATGTGAAGTGAATGAGGCAGGTGGAGTTGTTTTGGCACTGGAAGAGCTGTGCTACTGCTTGGGCAGTTGCCATTCACCACCACCCTGAGTTCCCTAGACACATGTGGTGCCAGAGCCCTTGGTTTCCATGGCAGCGGGAAATGGCTTGGGCGCTGAACTTGTGTTTGGCTGATGAGTTTTGAGCGCCTTGAGTGAGGAGCTCCATGTGAGTTTAGTGTGGGTGCTCAACCTGCTTGATTCCATCCCACTGGGCTCAATGGGCATTGGACCGGAAGTGACCAAACAGGGTTTCCTAATAGCTGCTAGTACAGCTGATGGTATGTGAAGTGAATGAGGCAGGTGGAGTTGTTTTGGCACTGGAAGAGCTGTGCTGCTGCTTCGGGCAGTTGCCATTCACCACCGCCCTGAGTTCCCTTGGTTTCATAGCCACTTTCAGACATATGTGGTGCCAGAGCACTTGGTTTCCATGGCAGCAGGAAATGGCTTGGGCGCTGAACTTGTGTTTGGCTGTGGAGTTTTGAGGGCCTTGAGTGAGGAGCTCCATGTGCGTTTAGTGTGGGTGCTCAACCTGCTTGATTCCATCCCACTGGGCTCAATGGGCATTGGACCGGAAGTGACCAAACAGGGTTTCCTAGATAGCTGCTAGCACAGCTGATGGTATGTGAAGTGAATGAGGCAGGTGGAGTTGTTTTGGCACTGGAAGAGCTGTGCTGCTGCTTTGGGCAGTTGCCATTCACCACCGCCCTGAGTTCCCTAGGTGTCATATCCACTTTCAGACATATGTGGTGCCAGAGCACTTGGTTTCCATGGCAGCGGGAAATGGCTTGGGCGCTGAACTTGTGTTTGGCTGTGGAGTTTTGAGGGCCTTGAGTGAGGAGCTCCATGTGAGTTTAGTGTGGGTGCTCAACCTGCTTGATTCCATCCCACTGGGCTCAATGGGCATTGGACCGGAAGTGACCAAACAGGGTTTCCTAATAGCTGCTAGTACAGCTGATGGTATGTGAAGTGAATGAGGCAGGTGGAGTTGTTTTAGCACTGGAAGAGCTGTGCTGCTGCTTCGGGCAGTTGCCATTCACCACCGCCCTGAGTTCCCTAGGTGTCATATCCACTTTCAGACACATGTGGTGCCAGAGCACTTGGTTTCCATGGCAGCGGGAAATGGCTTGGGCGCTGAACTTGTGTTTGGCTGTGGAGTTTTGAGCGCCTTGAGTGAGGAGCTCCATGTGAGTTTAGTGTGGGTGCTCAACCTGCTTGATTCCATCCCACTGGGCTCAAGGGGCATTGGACCGGAAGTGACCAAACAGGGTTTCCTAGATAGCTTCTAGCACAGCTGATGGTATGTGAAGTTCATGAGGCAGGTGGAGTTCTTTTGCACTGGAAGAGCTGTGCTGCTGCTTCGGGCAGTTGCCATTCACCACCGCCCTGAGTTCCCTTGGTTTCATAGCCACTTTCAGACATATGTGCTGCCAGAGCACTTGGTTTCCATGGCAGCGGAAAATGGCTTGGGCACTGAACTTGTGTTTGGCTGTGGAGTTTTGAGCGCCTTGAGTGAGGAGCTCCATGTTAGTTTAGTGTGGGTGCTCAACCTGCTTGATTCCATCCCACTTGGCTCATTGGGCATTGGACCGGAAGTGACCAAACAGGGTTTCCTAGATAGCTGCTAGCACAGCTGATGGTATGTGAAGTTCATGAGGCAGGTGGAGTTGTTTTGGCACTGGAAGAGCTGTGCTGCTGCTTCGGGCAGTTGCCATTCACCACCGCCCTGTGTTCCCTAGGTGTCATATCCACTTTCAGACATATGTGGTGCCAGAGCACTTGGTTTCCATGGCAGCGGGAAATGGCTTGGGCGCTGAACTTGTGTTTGGCTGTGGAGTTTTGAGCGCCTTGAGTGAGGAGCTCCATGTGAGTTTAGTGTGGGTGCTCAACCTGCTTGATTCCATCCCACTGGGCTCAATGGGCATTGGACCGGAAGTGACCAAACAGGGTTTCTTAGATAGCTGCTAGTACAGCTGATGGTATGTGAAGTTCATGAGGCAGGTGGAGTTGTTTTGGCACTGGAAGAGCTGTGCTGCTGCTTCAGGCAGTTGCCATTCACCACGGCCCTGAGTTCCCTAGGTGTCATATCCACTTTCAGACATATGTGGTGCCAGAGCACTTGGATTCCATGGCAGCAGGAAATGGCTTGGGCGCTGAACTTGTGTTTGGCTGATGAGTTTTGAGCGCCTTGAGTGAGGAGCTCCATGTGAGTTTAGTGTGGGTGCTCAACCTGCTTGATTCCATCGACTGGGCTCAAGGGGCATTGGACCGGAAGTGACCAAACAGGGTTTCCTAGATAGCTGCTAGCACAGCTGATGGTATGTGAAGTTCATGACTGAGGTGGAGTTCTTTTGCACTGGAAGAGCTGTGCTGCTGCTTCGGGCAGTTGCCATTCACCACCGCCCTGAGTTCCCTAGGTGTCATAGCCACTTTCAGACATATGTGGTGCCAGAGCACTTGGTTTCCATAGCAGCAGGAAATGGCTTGGGCGCTGAACTCTTGTGTTTGGCTGTGGAGTTTTGAGCGCCTTGAGTGAGGAGCTCCATGTGAGTTTAGTGTGGGTGCTCAACCTGCTTGATTCCATCCCACTGGGCTCAATGGGCATTGGACCGGAAGTGACCAAACAGGGTTTCCTAGATAGCTGCTAGCACAGCTGATGGTATGTGAAGTTCATGAGGCAGGTGGAGTTGTTTTGGCACTGGAAGAGCTGTGCTGCTGCTTTGGGCAGTTGCCATTCACCACCGCCCTGAGTTCCCTAGGTGTCATATCCACTTTCAGACCTATGTGGTGCCAGAGCACTTGGTTTCCATGGCAGCGGGAAATGGCTTGGGCGCTGAACTTGTGTTTTGCTGTGGAGTTTTGAGCGCCTTGAGTGAGGAGCTCCATGTGAGTTTAGTGTGGGTGCTCAACCTGCTTGATTCCATCCCACTGGGCTCAATGGGCATTGGACCGGAAGTGACCAAACAGGGTTTCCTAGATAGCTGCTAGCACAGCTGATGGTATGTGAAGTTCATGAGGCAGGTGGAGTTCTTTTGCACTGGAAGAGCTGTGCTGCTGCTTCGGGCAGTTGCCATTCACCACCGCCCTGAGTTCCCTTGGTTTCATAGCCACTTTCAGACATATGTGGTGCCAGAGCACTTGGTTTCCATGGCAGCGGGAAATGGCTTGGGCACTGAACTTGTGTTTGGCTGTGCAGTTTTGAGCGCCTTGAGTGAGGAGCTCCATGTGAGTTTAGTGTGGGTGCTCAACCTGCTTGATTCCATCCCACTGGGCTCATTGGGCATTGGACCGGAAGTGACCAAACAGGGTTTCCTAGAAAGCTGCTAGCACAGCTGATGGTATGTGAAGTTGATGAGGCAGGTGGAGTTGTTTTGGCACTGGAAGAGCTGTGCTGCTGCTTCGAGCAGTTGCCATTCACCACCGCCCTGTGTTCCCTAGGTGTCATAGCCACTTTCAGACATATGTGGTGCCAGAGCACTTGGTTTCCATGGCAGCGGGAAACGGCTTGGGCGCTGAACTTGTGTTTGGCTGTGGAGTTTTGAGTGCCTTGAGTGAGGAGTTCCATGTTAGTTTAGTGTTTTGTGCTCAACCTGCTTGATTCCATCCCACTGGGCTCAATGGACATTGGACCGGAAGTGACCAAACAGGGTTTCCTAGATAGCTGCTAGCACAGCTGATGGTATGTGAAGTTCATGAGGCAGGTGGAGTTGTTTTGGCACTGGAAGAGCTGTGCTGCTGCTTCGGGCAGTTGCCATTCACCACCGCCCTGAGTTCCCTAGACATATGTGGTGCCAGAGCACTTGGTTTCCATGGCAGCGGGAAATGGCTTGGGCGCTGAACTTGTGTTTGGCTGTGGAGTTTTGAGCGCCTTGAGTGAGGAGCTCCATGTGAGTTTAGTGTGGGTGCTCAACCTGCTTGATTCCATCGACTGGGCTCAAGGGGCATTGGACCGGAAGTGACCAAACAGGGTTTCCTAGAATGAGGCTAGCACAGGTGATGGTATGTGAAGTGAATGAGGCAGGTGGAGTTGTTTTGGCACTGGAAGAGCTGTGCTGCTGCTTCGGGCAGTTGCCATTCACCATCGCCCTGAGTTCCCTAGACATATGTGGTGCCAGAGCACTTGGATTCCATGGCAGCGGGAAATGGCTTGGGCGCTGAACTTGTGTTTGGCTGTGGAGTTTTGAGCGCCTTGAGTGAGGAGGTGCATGTTACTTTAGTGTGGGTGCTCAACCTGCTTGATTCCATCCCACTGGGCTCAAGGGGCATTGGACCGGAAGTGACCAAACAGGGTTTCCTAGATAGCTGCTAGCACAGCTGATGGTATGTGAAGTTCATGAATGAGGTGGAGTTCTTTTGCACTGGAAGAGCTGTGCTGCTGCTTCGGGCAGTTGCCATTCACCACCGCCCTGAGTTCCCTAGGTGTCATAGCCACTTTCAGACATATGTGGTGCCAGACCACTTGGTTTCCATGGCAGCGGGAAATGGCTTGGGCGCTGAACTTGTGTTTGGCTGTGGAGTTTTGAGCGCCTTGAGTGAGGAGCTCCATGTGAGTTTAGTGTGGGTGCTCAACCTGCTTGATTCCATCCCACTGGGCTCAATGGACATTGGACCGGAAGTGACCAAACAGGGTTTCCTAGATAGCTGCTAGTACAGCTGATGGTATGTGAAGTGAATGAGGCAGGTGGAGTTGTTTTGGCACTGGAAGAGCTGTGCTGCTGCTTCGAGCAGTTGCCATTCACCATCGCCCTGAGTTCCCTAGTTGTCATAGCCACATTCAGACATATGTGGTGCCAGAGCACTTGGTTTCCATGGCAGCGGGAAATGGTTTGGGCGCTGAACTTGTGTTTGGCTGTGGAGTTTTGAGTGCCTTGAATGAGGAGCTCCATGTTCGTTTAGTGTGGGTGCTCAACCTGCTTGATTCCATCCCACTGGGCTCAATGGGCATTGGACCGGAAGTGACCAAACAAGGTTTCCTAGATAGCTGGTAGCACAGCTGATGGTATGTGAAGTGAATGAGGCAGGTGGAGTTGTTTTGGCAGTGGAAGAGCTGTGCTGCTGCTTCGGGCAGTTGCCATTCACCACCGCCCTGAGTTCCCTTGGTTTCATAGCCACTTTCAGACATATGTGGTGCCAGAGCACTTGGTTTCCATGGCAGCGGGAAATGGCTTGGGCGCTGAACTTGTGTTTGGCTGTGGAGTTTTGAGCGCCTTGAGTGAGGAGCTCCATGTTAGTTTAGTGTGGGTGCTCAACCTGCTTGATTCCATCCCACTGGGCTCAATGGGCATTGGACCGCAAGTGACCAAACAGGGTTTCCTAGATAGCTGCTAGCACAGCTGATGGTATGTGAAGTTCATGACTGAGGTGGAGTTGTTTTGGCACTGGAAGAGCTGTGCTGCTGCTTCGGGCAGTTGCCATTCACCACCGCCCTGTGTTCCCTAGGTGTCATATCCACTTTCAGACATATGTGGTGCCAGAGCACTTGGTTTCCATGGCAGCGGGAAATGGCTTGGGCGCTGAACTTGTGTTTGGCTGTGCAGGTTTTGAGCGCCTTGAGTGAGGAGCTCCATGTGAGTTTAGTGTGGGTGCTCAACCTGCTTGATTCCATCCCACTGGGCTCAATGGGCATTGGACCGGAAGTGACCAAACAGGGTTTCCTAGATAGCTGCTAGCACAGCTGATGGTATGTGAAGTGAATGAGGCAGGTGGAGTTGTTTTGGCACTGGAAGAGCTGTGCTGCTGCTTCGGGCAGTTGCCATTCACCACCGCCCTGAGTTCCCTAGACATATGTGGTGCCAGAGCACTTGGTTTCCATGGCAGCGGGAAATGGCTTGGGCGCTGAACTTGTGTTTCGCTGTGGAGTTTTGAGCGCCTTGAGTGAGGAGCTCCATGTGAGTTTAGTGTGGGTGCTCAACCTGCTTGATTCCATCCCACTGGGCTCAATGGGCATTGGACCGGAAGTGACCAAACAGGGTTTTCTAGATAGCTGCTAGCACAGCTGATGGTATGTGAAGTTCATGAGGCAGGTGGAGTTGTTTTGGCACTGGAAGAGCTCTGCTGCTGCTTCGGGCAGTTGCCATTCACCACCGCCCTGAGTTCCCTAGACATATGTGGTGCCAGAGCACTTGGTTTCCATGGCAGCGGGAAATGGCTTGGGCGCTGAACTTGTGTTTGGCTGTGGAGTTTTGAGCGCCTTGAGTGAGGAGCTCCATGTGAGTTTAGTGTGGGTGCTCAACCTGCTTGATTCCATCCCACTGGGCTCAATGGGCATTGGACCGGAAGTGACCAAACAGGGTTTCCCAGATAGCTTCTAGCACAGCTGATGGTATGTGAGGTTCATGAGGCAGGTGGAGTTGTTTTGGCACTGGAAGAGCTGTGCTGCTGCTTCTGGCAGTTGCCATTCACCACCGCCCTGAGTTCCCTAGGTGTTATATCCACTTTCAGACATATGTGGTGCCAGAGCACTTGGTTTCCATGGCAGCGGGAAATGGCTTGGGCGCTGAACTTGTGTTTGGCTGTGGAGTTTTGAGCACCTTGAGTGAGGAGCTCCGTGTGAGTTTAGTGTGGGTGCTCAACCTGCTAGATTCCATCCCACTGGGCTCAATGGACATTGGACCGGAAGTGACCAAACAGGGTTTCCTAGATAGCTGCTAGCACAGCTGATGGTATGTGAAGTTCATGAGGCAGGTGGAGTTGTTTTGGCACTGGAAGAGCTGTGCTGCTGCTTCGGGCAGTTGCCATTCACCATCGCCCTGAGTTCCCTAGGTTTCATATCCACTTTCAGACATATGTGGTGCCAGAGCACTTGGTTTCCACGGCAGCGGGAAATGGCTTGGGCGCTGAACTTGTGTTTGGCTGATGAGTTTTGAGCGCCTTGAATGAAGAGCTCCATGTGAGATTAGTGTGGGTGCTCAACCTGCTTGTTTCCATCCCACTGGGCTCAATGGACATTGGACGGGAAGTGACCAAACATGGTTTATTAGATAGCTGCTAGCACAGCTGATGGTATGTGAAGTGAATGAGGCAGGTGGAGTTGTTTTGGCACTGGAAGAGCTGTGCTGCTGCTTCGGGCAGTTGCCATTCACCACCGTCCTGAGTTCCCTAGACATATGTGGTGCCAGAGCACTTGGTTTGTCATGGCAGCGGGAAATGGCTTGGATGCTGAACTTGTGTTTGGCTGTGGAGTTTTGAGCGACTTGAGTGAGGAGCTCCATGTGAGTTTAGTGTGGGTGCTCAACCTGCTTGATTCCATCCCACTGGGCTCAATGGGCATTGGACCGGAAGTGACCAAACAGGGTTTCCTAGATAGCTTCTAGCACAGCTGATGGTATGTGAAGTGAATGAGGCAGGTGGAGTTGTTTTGGCACTGGAAGAGCTGTGCTGCTGCTTCGGGCTGTTGCCATTCACCACCGCACTGAGTTCCCTAGGTGTCATATCCTCTTTCTTTCTTTTTTTTTTTTTTTTGTTCACACACGCTTTATTAGATTTCCTTACTGTTTTTAGTCATTTCTCATTTGGTTTTTTTATTTATTGATTTTTATATTTTATTTTATTTTTTTTTAATTTTTTTTATTTTTAATTAATATTTATCATTATATGACAGTTTCTTATGCTTTGGGAATCCCCCTCCCCCTTCCCCTCCCCTCCCCTCCCCCCGGTGGATTCCTCCACCTTGCTGCAGCATTATAGTTCAAATTCAATCAAGATTCTTTCCTTGTAAACATATATTAAGCATGGAGTCCAGCTACTTATTTTCCAGATTGGTTGAACAGTTTCTTGGGGAGACCATTTCTGGTCCGAAGTCAGAGCTGGTATAATATCATCACAGTCAATTAAGAGTCCCAATATAACATCAACAGCAATTTGCAATATTATGGAATTGACATAGTTTTGAGTAACCAGTATGTTAAAGAAAAAAAAAACAATAAAAAAAACAAAATCAAAGAACAAAATAACAAAAAAACAAGTCCTAACCACAACCTATGATTAGCTCATTGACATCTCAATTTTTGTTTATATACAGGACCGGACCGGCTGCTATATACCCCGAAAAGGCCATAGGGTACCATTCAGCTGTCTCATGTCTATTTCATTTTAGTATTTAGCCATTTGTTGTGTTGAAGTATAATTTTGTTGATCTTGGCAGATTTTGGGATAATCCAGACTGGCTTGTAACTCTACCAAGATATTTGTCGACATTTAAGGTGCAGAACATTTTTTTTTGGGGGGGTGTGCAGGGAAATCCTCAACACCATGGTGAGGAGTGACCAATCTTTGTGTCCCACCCAGCAAGGCATGAGCCAATCCATGCCAGCTCTTTCCTGTCAGATTTCAAGCTCTACTTTCTGTTGTTTGTCTATTTATTTTAGGGTTTTTTTTTTTTTTTTAGTTTGTATGATTGTTTGTTTGCTGTGAGGGGTTTTCGAAGCGATCCCGATGGTCACTGCGAGGGAGGGGGGGGTCCAGAGGTGGAGCCAGGCTCGGACCAGAGAAAGCTCTCCTCCCTGGTCCCGAAGGACATTAATTGTTCTTCTGTGTCTGCGGACCGCTCAGGGCTTCTGGTTGTCTTTCCGATGACGTTGGTTTCTGCGCGGTAGTGTTTGGACTTCTTCTGGGGTATAGTCCTTGTTGCTCGTATTAGTAGTTTGTGTTGAAGATCTGGGAGTCTTCATGGTTGGGATCCAAGCTTCCTCCTTACCACCTGCTCCACTCTGGAGTGCCCCCCTGCTCCACGCACATGACCTCCTGTTAAGAGGTTGTCAGGATCGCACCCGATTCCCCCCTCATGCATTGGTATAGTAGTTTTATTGTTGTTTAGTGCTGCATTGAGTCTGCTGTCTATGAAATACCAGATTTGACCTTGATAAGCTATATTGTACTTTTTTTTCTCTCACTCTTTTTATGGTCTTGAAAGATTTCCCTGCACTCCCTCCCCATTACCGGTTAACATAGTGTATTGAGGGCATAGTAGGTTTTACACTTTTTTGATGTAGATCTTGAGTATTCTGACATTAATTGTTGTTTTATAGATTATATCGCATTATCTTATTGCATTGGATACAGGTTGTTAGAGATTGCTCTAATATTACAATATACAGGTACTATCTTTCAAGTTGTCATCTTTTCATCTCAGATTAAGGCGAACATGCGGTATTTAACCTTTTGGGATTGGTTCATTTCTCTTAGCATGATGGATTCCAGTCGGGCCCATTTGTCCACAAAGAACTGCATTTCGTTTTTTTTTAATAGCTGAGTAGTATTCCATAGAGTAGATGAACCATAGCTTTCTTATCCAGTCTTCTATTGATGGGCATTTTGGCTGCTTCCAGGTTTTTGTGATTGTAGATAGTGCTGCTATGAACATAGGCGTGCATGTTGGTTTCTTGTGTAGGAGATCTTTTGGATATATTCCTAGGAGTGCTATTGCTGGATCATATGGTATGCTGATTTTCAGTTGTTTGAGTATTCGCCAAACTGATTCCCAAAGAGGCTGTACAAGTCTGCAGTCCCACCAGCAGTGGAGAAGGGTTCCCTTTTCCCCACAGCCTCGCCAGCAAGTGTTGGTGGTATTATGTATGTGTGCCATCCTTACTGGAGTTAGGTGGTACCTCATTGTTGTCTTCATTTGGATTTCCCTTATTGCCAAGGAACTTGAACATTTTTTCATATGCTTGTGTGCCATTTGGGTTTGTTCTTTTGTGAAATGTCTGCCCATTTCCTGTGCCCATTTCTTGAGCAGTTTGTTTGTTCTGTTGTTTTGGTTTCTCTGTAGCTCTTTGTATATTCTGGAGATCAGCCCTCTATCTCCTATGTAGTGTGCAAAGATCTTCTCCCATTCTGTCGGTTGCCTTTTTACTTTGTTGATTGTTTCTCTAGCTGTACAGAAGCTTCTTAGTTTGATGAGGTCCCAATTGTTTATTTTGGTCTCGATTTCTACTGCATTTGAAGTCTTTTTTAGGAAGTGAGGGCCTACCCCTAAGTGTTCCAGTGTGTTTCCAACATTTTCTTCCAGAAGTTTGAAGGTTTCTGGATGTAACTTTAGGTCTTTTATCCATTTAGATTCGATCTTGGTGTATGGTGAGAGATGTGGGTCTATCTTTTTGTTTCTGCAGGCTATCAACCAGTTGTCCCAACAGCATTTATTGAACAGACCTTCCCATTTCCTTGGATTGTTGTCTGTCTTTTTGTCGAAGATTAATTGACTGCATCTGTGTGGGTTTCCATCTGTTGTTTCTATTCTGCTCCACTGATCTTCCTCTCTATCTTTGTGCCAGTACCAGGCTGTTTTGATGACCACTGCCCTATAGTATGTCCATAGATCCGGTACTGTGATTCCCCCTGTTAAGTGTCTGTTCTTCAGAGTGGTTCTGGCTATTCGTGGTTTTTTGTGTTTCCAGGTGAATCTGTGTATCATTTTTTCCAGTTCGATGAAGAATGCTGTGGGTAATTTGATTGGGATTGCATTGAATGTATATATTGCTTTTGGTAGTATAGACATTTTGATGATATTAATTTTGCCTATCCAGGAGCACGGGATGTTGTTCCATCTTTCGAGGTCTTGTTCTATTTGTTTTTTGAGTGTTTTGTAATTTTCTTCATAAAGGTCATCTACGCTTTTGGTTAAATTTATTCCCAGATATTTCATGCTTTTCTCTCTTATTTTGAATGGTAGCTTGTTGGTTAGATCTTCTTCCATCTTGCGGCCATTTGCATACACCATGGCTATTGATTTTTGTTCATTAATTTTGTATCCTGCCACTCTGCCAAATTCTCGTATGAGTTCTAGGAGTCTTTGTATTGAGTTTTTTGGTTCTTCTATGTAGAGAATCATGTCGTCTGCGAATAGTGAAAGCTTGACTTCTTCATTTCCAATTTGGATTCCTTTGATTTCTTTGTCTTGTCTTATGGCTTCTGCAAGTACCTCTAGGACTATATTGAATAGCAGTGGTGATAGTGGGCAGCCTTGTCTTGTTCCAGATCTCAGTGGGAAGGGATCCAGTTTTTCTCCATTTAGTATGATGCTGGCATTGGGTTTTTCATATATTGCTTTGATTATGTTGTGGATTGTTCCTTCTATCCCTACCCTGGTTAGGGTTTTTAACATGAAGTGGTGTTGAATTTTGTCGAAGGCTTTTTCTGCATCTATTGATACTATTATATGGTTTTTGTTTTTCAGTTTTTGGATGTGATGTATCACATTTATGGATTTTCTTATGTTGAACCATCCCTGCATTCCCTGGATGAAACCTACTTGGTCTGGATGGATGATCTGTCTGATGTTTTTTTGTATTCTATTGGCTAGGATTTTGTTGAGAATCTTAGCGTCAACGTTCATCAGGGAGATCGGTCTGTAGTTTTCCTTCTCTGTTAATTCTCTGTTCGGTTTGGGGATTAAGGTGACATTGGCTTCATAGAATGAGTTTGGAAGAACTGCTTCCTTTTCTATTGTTTTGAAGAGCTTGTAAAGGATTGGGGTTAGCTCTGGTTGGAATGTTTTGTAGAATTCTGTGGTAAAACCATCTGGGCCTGGGCTTTTCTTTGTTGGGAGCTCTTTAATCACTGATTCTATTTCTGATTCGGTAATGGGTTTATTCAGGTCTTCTGTTGCTTCTGGGGTGAGTTTTGGTAAGTGGTGGGATTCTAAGAATCTTTCCATTTCCAAGTGGTTATCGGATTTGTTGGCGTATAGTTCTTTGTAATAATTTCTAATTATTTCCTTAATGGTAGTAGTGTCTGTTGTTATGTTGCCTTTTTCATCTTTGATGCTGCTAATTCTTGCATTGTCTTGTTTTTTCTTTGTCAGTTGGGCCAGTGGGGTATCTATTTTGTCTATCCTCTCAAAGAACCAGCTTTTTGATTCATTTATTTTCTGAATGGTTTTTTAATTTCTTTCTGATTTAGTTCTTGTCTTGTTTTGATAATTTCTTGTTTCCTCTTGTTTGTGGGGTCCTTCTGCTGTTGCTTTTCCAGTTCCTGGAGGTGTGTGCTTAATTCCTGCGTTTGTTGCCTTTCTTGAGCTTTGACGTGCGCGCTAATTGCAATAAACTTACCACGTAACACTGCTTTGGCGGTGTCCCATAAGTTTTGGACATTTGTATCTGGGTTTTCGTTGGTTTCCATAAATTTTTTGATCTCGTCTTTAATTTCTTCTCTAACCCATTGTTCGTTTAGTAGCATATTGTTCAGCCTCCAGGAGTTTACATGTTTCCTGGGACATTTTGAGTTGTTGATTTCCAGTTTCACTCCGTGATGGTCTGAGAAGGTACATGGTATGATTCTGATATTTTTGTAGTTAGTTAAACTTGCTTTGTGTCCTATTATGTGGTCTATCCTGGAGAAGGTACCATGCACTGCTGAGAAGAAGGTGTAGTCTGAAGCCTTAGGATGAAATATTCTATAGATGTCTACTAGGTCCAGTTGTTCTATTGTTTGTGTGAGTTCTGTGGCTTCTCTGTTGAGCTTTTGCTGCGTTGATCTATCTATTGGTGTTAGTGGGGTGTTCAGATCTCCCAGAATTATCGTATGTTCATCTATGTCTCCCTTTAAGTCCAAAAGTAGTTGTTTCACATAGCTGGGTGCATCCGGGCTAGGAGCATATATGTTAAGAATTGCGATTGGTTCTTGTTGGATCCTCCCTTTCAAGAGGATGTAGCGCCCTTCCCTGTCCTTTTTGACGTTTGTTACTTTGAAGTCCGTATCATCTGAGAATAGGACTGCCATGCCAGCCTTTTTTTCTCGTCCATTGGCATGGAATATTTGTTTCCATCCTTTCACTTTGAGTTTCCTGAAGTTTCTTCTGGTTAGATGCGTTTCTTGCAAGCAGCATATAGTTGGGTCCTGATTTTTAACCCAGTCTGCTAATCGGTGCCTTTTCAGTGATGAATTTAAGCCATTTGTGTTGAGGGTTAATATTGAGAAATTATAATAATGCCGTGACATATGCCTGTGTTTTTGAGGTTGTTGGTAATTGATTGTCGTTTCCGTGGATGGACTTTATTGAGATCTCCCTGATTGCCATCCTTGCTTATGGCTTGCTTCCTTTTTCTCTGGGAGTAGCGCATTTCTAAGGAGATTTTGTAGAGTTGGTTTTGTGTTGGCATATTCTTCTAATTACTCTTTGCTGTGGAAGTATCTAGTTTCATTCTCGTATACAAATGAAATCTTTGCTGGGTAGAGTATTCTTGGTTGACAGTTGTTCTCTTTCAGTACTTGAAAGATTTTGTTCCACTCCCTTCTTGCCTGGAGCGTCTGTTCTGAGAAGTCGGCAGTGATTCTGATGGTCCTACCCCTAAATGTAAGCTTCTCTTTGGATCGTGCTAACCTTAGGATTCTTTCTTTGTATTCATTGGAGGGTAGCTTGATTACCACGTGTCTTGGGGAGGATCGTTTTGGGTCCACCCTGTGGAGAGTCCTCTGGCCTTCCTGAATTTGGATTGGACTCATGTTCCAGGTATTTTGGAAGTTCTCCTGCATAATTTCCTCAAGTACTGGTTGTATGCCTGTTTCTCTTTCCACTCCTTCTGGGAGCCCCATGATTCTGATATTTGACTTCTTGATGTTGTCATTCATCTCCTGGATCGTCTTGGTCGCCTTGTGTAGTTGTGACTCTAGTTGGTTAATAATCTGCCTGCTTTCATTCTGGGAATCTTCTAAGTCGGATATCCTGTCTTCTGCTGGTGTAATTCTGTTGGCTAAGCTCTCAACTTTATTCTTCAAGTCCAGGATCTCGTTTTTGAGTGATTTTGTTTCTGTGATTATGTGGTTTTTAAAATCTTTGAGCTCGTCCCATCGTTTTTCATTGTCTCTGAAGAGTTTTATAATTATTTTCCTGAACTCCTTATCAGAGACGTCTTCAATTTCTTCATCTGTAATCTCTGCGATCGACCAGGCTTTATGGTGGCTTTTTGGGATGGCATTAGCTGCATCTACCTCACTGGCTCTCCTATTGCGCCTCATGCTTGTGGCCCCAGGTGTTGCTGAATTCTCACCCTTGACCTCTGTTGCCACCTAGTGGGTGGCCTGAGGTCTTGCTAGCCTAGGTTTTTGTTTTCCTTCAGCCCAGGGAGTTGTTTTTGTTTCCCTTCTGGGTTTCAGGTTTCAGCGCCTTAGGTTTCAGCCTTAGGTTTCAGTGCCTAGGATTTTTTGTTGTTGTTGTTGTTTTACTTTGGTTTTTTGTCTGAGGCACGGCCGCTTTCCTTCGGCCTGGGTTGGCCCAGAATTTAGTTTAGCTGTGGTCCCGGGGTACCTGCCGGCTACCGCACCTCAGGATCCCAGCGCCCTTCCGGTACTGTAGCGTTCGTTATGTGGGAATGTGTGTTACTTAGCCGTCCCTGTCTTTGCCTGGGTCCCACCAAGGTCACTAATATCGCCACCAGTGCTAGAGGTTTCAGCACTCCTGCAGTTTCCAGCCGCCACTGGCGGGGCCTTGTGCAACGATCTCCCAAAGTTGGCTGTTCAAAACACCCGCGGGCCTTTCCCCTCGCTGGGTTCCCAACTCACCCGTTTTCGAGCTGCGGTGAGACTGAGCCGGGGGCTGAGCGCTTCCTTGGTTTATTTGTTGTTATTTTTGGTTGATTCTCCAAATTGCGTGGAT
This sequence comes from Ochotona princeps, assembly GCF_030435755.1. Taxonomy (NCBI): domain Eukaryota; kingdom Metazoa; phylum Chordata; class Mammalia; order Lagomorpha; family Ochotonidae; genus Ochotona; species Ochotona princeps. The sequence continues at coordinate 98,926,779 of NC_080835.1, read as the reverse complement.
CTTGTTGATTCCGCAGTGTCCTGTGGGATTCGCACACCTGTGTATACTATTTTTAATTAGACTTGCTCCTTCTTCTGGCACTTTTTGGCCCTCTCTCTCTGCCTTCCCCTTTACATCAACCCTCCGTGGTCGGCCATTTTGCAAACTCCCATATCCAATTTCAGACATATGTGGTGCCAGAGCACTTGGTTTCCATGGCAGCGGGAAATGGCTTGGGCGCTGAACTTGTGTTTGGCTGTGGAGTTTTGAGCGCCTTGAGTGAGGAGCTCCATGTTAGTTTAGTGTGGGTGCTCAACCTGCTTGATTCCATCCCACTGGGCTCAATGGGCATTGGACCGCAAGTGACCAAACAGGGTTTCCTAGATAGCTGCTAGCACAGCTGATGGTATGTGAAGTGAATGAGGCAGGTGGAGTTGTTTTGGCACTGGAAGAGCTGTGCTGCTGCTTCGGGCAGTTGCCATTCACCACCGCCCTGTGTTCCCTAGGTGTCATATCCACTTTCAGACATATGTGGTGCCAGAGCACTTGGTTTCCATGGCAGCGGGAAATGGCTTGGGCGCTGAACTTGTGTTTGGCTGTGCAGGTTTTGAGCGCCTTGAGTGAGGAGCTCCATGTGAGTTTAGTGTGGGTGCTCAACCTGCTTGATTCCATCCCACTGGGCTCAATGGGCATTGGACCGGAAGTGACCAAACAGGGTTTCCTAGATAGCTGCTAGCACAGCTGATGGTATGTGAAGTGAATGAGGCAGGTGGAGTTGTTTTGGCACTGGAAGACCTGTGCTGCTGCTTCGGGCAGTTGCCATTCACGATCACCCTGAGTTCCCTACGTGTCATATCCACTTTCAGACATATGTGGTGCCAGAGCACTTGGTTTCCATGGCAGCGGGAAATGGTTTGGGCGCTGAACTTGTGTTTGGCTGTGGAGTTTTGAGCGCCTTGAGTGAGGAGCTCCATGTGAGTTTAGTGTGGGTGCTCAACCTGCTTGATTCCATCCCACTGGGCTCAATGGGCATTGGGCCGGAAGTGACCAAACAGAGTTTCCTAGATAGCTCCTAGCACAGCTGATGGTATGTGAAGTTCATGAGGCAGGTGGAGTTGTTTTGGCACTGGAAGAGCTGTGCTGCTTCTCCTTCGGGCAGTTGCCATTCACCATCGAACTGAGTTCCCTAGGTGTCATAGCCACTTTCAGACATATGTGGTGCCAGAGCACTTGGTTTCCATGGCGCCGTGAAATGGCTTGGGCGCTGAACTTGTGTTTGGCTGTGGAGTTTTGAGTGCCTTGAGTGAGGTGCTCCATGTTAGTTTAGTGTGGGTGCTCAACCTGCTTGATTCCATTCCACTGGGCTCAATGGGCATTGGACCGGAAGTGACCAAACAGGGTTTCCTAGATAGCTGCTAGCACAGCTGATGGTATGTGAAGTGAATGAGGCAGGTGGAGTTGTTTTGGCACTGGAAGAGCTGTGCTGCTGCTTCGGGCAGTTGCCATTCACCACCGCCTGAGTTCCCTAGGTGTCATATCCACTTTCAGACATATGTGGTGCCAGAGCACTTGGTTTCCATGGCAGCGGGAAATGGCTTGGGCGCTGAACTTGTGTTTGGCTGTGGAGTTTTGAGTGCCTTGAATGAGGAGCTCCATGTGAGTTTAGTGTGGGTGCTCAACCTGCTTGATTCCATCCCACTGGGCTCAATGGACATTGGACCGGAAGTGACCAAACAGGGTTTCCTAGATAGCTGCTAGCACAGCTGATGATATGTGAAGTGAATGCGGCAGGTGGAGTTGCTTTGGCACTGGAAGAGCTGTGCTACTGCTTCGCGCAGTTGCCATTCACCACCGCCCTGAGTTTCCTACGTGTCATATCCACTTTCAGACATATGTGGTGCCAGAGCACTTGGTTTCCATGGCAGCGGGAAATGGTTTGTGCGCTGAACTTGTGTTTGACTGTGGAGTTTTGAGCCCCTTGAGTGAGGAGCTCCATGTGAGTTTAGTGTGGGTGCTCAACCTGCTTGATTCCATCCCGCTGGACTCAATGGACATTGGACCGGAAGTGACCAAACAGGGTTTCCTAGATAGCTGCTAGCACAGCTGATGGTATGTGACGTTCATGACTGAGGTGGAGTTGTTTTGGCACTGGAAGATCTGTGCTGCTGCTTCGGGCAGTTGCCATTCACCACCGCCCTGAGTTCCCTAGGTGTCATATCCACTTTCAGACATATGTGGTGCCAGAGCAGTTGGTTTCCATGGCAGCGGGAAATGGTTTGGGCGCTGAACTTGTGTTTGGCTGTGGAGATTTGAGTGCCTTGAGTGAGGAGCTCCATGTGAGTTTAGTGTGGGTGCTCAACCTGCTTGATTCCAAACCACTGGGCTCAATGGACATTGGACCGGAAGTGACCAAACAGGGTTTCCTAGATAGCTGCTAGCGCAGCTGATGGTATGTGAAGTGAATGAGGCAGGTGGAGTTGTTTTGGCACTGGAAGAGCTGTGCTGCTTTTGCTTCGGGCAGTTGCCATTCACCATCGCCCTGAGTTCCCTAGGTGTCATATCCACTTTCAGACATATGTGGTGCCAGAGCACTTGGTTTCCATGGCAGCGGGAAATGGCTTGGGCGCTGAACTTGTCATGGCAGCGGGAAATGGCTTGGGCGCTGAACTTGTGTTTGGCTGTGGAGTTTTGAGCGCCTTGAGTGAGGAGGTGCATGTGAGTTTAGTGTGGGTGCTCAACATGCTTGATTCCATCCCACTGGGCTCAATGGACATTGGACCGGAAGTGACCAAACAGGGTTTCCTAGATAGCTGCTAATACAGCTGATGGTATGTGAAGTGAATGAGGCAGGTGGAGTTGTTTTGGCACTGGAAGAGCTGTGCTGCTGCTTTGGGCAGTTGCCATTCACCACCGCACTGAGTTCCCTAGGTGTCATATCCACTTTCAGACATATGTGGTGCCAGAGCACTTGGTTTCCATGGCTGTGGGAAATGGCTTGGGCGCTGAACTTGTGTTTGGCTGTGGAGTTTTGAGCGCCTTGAGTGAGGAGCTCCATGTGAGTTTAGTGTGGGTGCTCAACCTGCTTGATTCCATCCCACTGGGCTCAATGGGCATTGGACCGGAAGTGACCAAACAGGGTTTCCCAGAGAGCTGCTAGCACAGCTGATGGTATGTGAAGTTAATGAGGCAGTTGGAGTTGTTTTGGCACTGGAAGAGCTGTGCTGCTTTTGCTTCGGGCAGTTGCCATTCACCACCATCTTGAGTTCCCTAGGTGTCATATCCACTTTCAGACATATGTGGTGCCAGAGCACTTGGTTTCCATGGCAGCGGGAAATGGCTTGGGCGCTGAACTTGTCATGGCAGCGGGAAATGGCTTGGGCGCTGAACTTGTGTTTGGCTGTGGAGTTTTGAGCGCCTTGAGTGAGGAGGTGCATGTTACTTTAATGTGGGTGCTCAACCTGCTTGATTCCATCCCACTGGGCTCAATGGACATTGGACCGGAAGTGACCAAACAGGGTTTCCTAGATAGCTGCTAATACAGCTGATGGTATGTGAAGTGAATGCGGCAGGTGGAGTTGCTTTGGCACTGGAAGAGCTGTGCTGCTGCTTCGGGCAGTTGCCATTCACCACCACCCTGAGTTCCCTAGGTGTCATATCCACTTTCAGACATATGTGGTGCCAGAGCACTTGGTTTCCATGGCAGCGGGAAATGGCTTGGGCGCTGAACTTGTGTTTGGCTGTGGAGTTTTGAGCGCCTTGAGTGAGGATCTCCATGTGAGTTTAGTGTGGGTGCTCAACCTGCTTGATTCTATCCCACTGGACTCAAAGGACATTGGACCGGAAGTGACCAAACAGGGTTTCCTAGATAGCTGCTAATACAGCTGATGGTATGTGAAGTTCATGAGGCAGGTGGAGTTGTTTTGGCACTGGAAGAGCTCTGCTGATGCTTCGGGCAGTTGCCATTCACCACCGCCCTGAGTTCCCTAGGTGTCATATCCACTTTCAGACATATGTGGTGCCAGAGCACTTGGTTTCCATGGCAGCGGGAAATGGCTTGGGCGCTGAACTTGTGTTTGGCTGTGGAGTTTTGAGCGCCTTGAGTGAGGAGCTCCATGTGAGTTTAGTGTGGGTGCTCAACCTGCTTGATTCCATCCCACTGGGCTCAATGGACATTGGACCGGAAGTGACCAAACAGGGTTTCCTAGATAGCTGCTAGCACAGCTGATGGTATGTGAAGTTCATGACTGAGGTGGAGTTGTTTTGGCACTGGAAGAGCTGTGCTGCTGCTTCGGGCAGTTGCCATTCACCACCGCCCTGAGTTCCCTAGGTGTCATATCCACTTTCAGACATATGTGGTGCCAGAACACTTGGTTTCCATGGCAGCGGGAAATGGCTTGGGCGCTGAACTTGTGTTTGGCTGTGGAGTTTTGAGCGCCTTGAGTGAGGAGCTCCATGTGAGTTTAGTGTGGGTGCTCAACCTGCTTGATTCCATCCCACTGGGCTCAATGGGCATTAGACGGGAAGTGACCAAACAGGGTTTCCTAGATAGCTGCTAACACAGCTGATGGTATGTGAAGTTCATGAGGCAGGTGGAGTTGTTTTGGCAGTGGAAGAGCTGTGCTGCTGCTTCGGGCAGTTGCCATTCACCACCGCCCTGAGTTCCCTAGGTGTCATATCCACTTTCAGACATATGTGGTGCAAGAGCACTTGGTTTCCATGGCAGCGGGAAATGGCTTGGGCGCTGAACTTGTGTTTGGCTGTGGAGTTTTGAGCGCCTTGAGTGAGGAGCTCCATGTTAGTTTAGTGTGGGTGCTCAACCTGCTTAAAACCATCCCACTGGGCTCAATGGGCATTAGACCGGAAGTGACCAAACAGGGTTTCCTAGATAGCTGCTAGCACAGCTGATGGTATGTGAAGTGAATGAGGCAGGTGGAGTTGTTTTGGCAGTGGAAGAGCTGTGCTGCTGCTTCGGGCAGTTGCCATTCACCACCGCCCTGAGTTCCCTAGGTGTCATATCCACTTTCAGACATATGTGGTGCCAGAGCACTTGGTTTCCATGGCAGCGGGAAATGGCTTGGGCGCTGAACTTGTGTTTGGCTGTGGAGTTTTGATCGCCTTGAGTGAGGAGCTCCATGTGAGTTTAGTGTGGGTGCTCAACCTGCTTGATTCTATCCCACTGGACTCAATGGACATTGGACAGGAAGTGACCAAACAGGGTTTCCTAGATAGCTGCTAGCACAGCTGATGGTATGTGAAGTTCATGAGGCAGGTGGAGTTGTTTTGGCACTGGAAGATCTGTGCTGCTGCTTCGGGCAGTTGCCATTCACCACCGCCCTGAGTTCCCTAGGTGTCATATCCACTTTCAGACATATGTGGTGCCAGAGCACTTGGTTTCCATGGCAGCGGGAAATGGCTTGGGCGCTGAACTTGTGTTTGGCTGTGGAGTTTTGAGCGCCTTGAGTGAGGAGGTGCATGTTACTTTAGTGTGGGTGCTCAACCTGCTTGATTCCATCCCACTGGGCTCAATGGGCATTGGACCGGAAGTGACCAAACAGGGTTTCCTAGATAGCTGCTAATACAGCTGATGGTATGTGAAGTGAATGACTGAGGTGGAGTTGCTTTGGCACTGGAAGAGCTGTGCTGCTGCTTTGGGCAGTTGCCATTCACCACCACCCTGAGTTCCCTAGGTGTCATATCCACTTTCAGACATATGTGGTGCCAGAGCACTTGGTTTCCATGGCAGCGGGAAATGGCTTGGGCGCTGAACTTGTGTTTGGCTGTGGAGTTTTGAGCGCCTTTAGTGAGGAGCTCCATGTGAGTTTAGTGTGGGTGCTCAACCTGCTTGATTCCATCCCACTGGGCTCAATGGACATTGGACCGGAAGTGACCAAACAGGGTTTCCTAGATAGCTGCTAGCACAGCTGATGGTATGTGAAGTGAATGAGGCAGGTGGAGTTGTTTTGGCACTGGAAGAGCTGTGCTGCTGCTTCGGGCAGTTGAAATTCACCACCGCCCTGAGTTCCCTAGGTGTCATATCCACTTTCAGACATATGTGGTGCCAGAGCACTTGGTTTCCATGGCAGCGGGAAATGGCTTGGGTGCTGAACTTGTGTTTGGCTGAGGAGTTTTGAGCGCTTTGAGTGAGGAGCTCCATGTGAGTTTAGTGTGGGTGCTCAACCTGCTTGATTCCATCCCACTGGGCTCAATGGGCATTGGACCGCAAGTGACCAAACAGGGTTTCCTAGATAGCTGCTAGCACAGCTGATGGTATGTGAAGTGAATGCGGCAGGTGGAGTTGCTTTGGCACTGGAAGAGCTGTGCTGCTGCTTCGGGCAGTTGCCATTCACCACCGCCCTGAGTTCCCTAGGTGTCATATCCACTTTCAGACATATGTGGTGCCAGAGCACTTGGTTTCCATGGCAGCGGGAAATGGCTTGGGCGCTGAACTTGTGTTTGGCTGTGGAGTTTTGAGCGCCTTTAGTGAGGAGCTCCATGTGAGTTTATTGTGGGTGCTCAACCTGCTTGATTCTATCCCAGTGGACTCAATGGACATTGGACCGGAAGTGACCAAACAGGGTTTCCTAGATAGCTGCTAGCACAGCTGATGGTATGTGAAGTTCATGACTGAGGTGGAGTTGTTTTGGCACTGGAAGATCTGTGCTGCTGCTTCGGGCAGTTGCCATTCACCACTGCCCTGAGTTCCCTAGGTGTCATATCCACTTTCAGACATATGTGGTGCCAGAGCACTTGGATTCCATGGCAGCGGGAAATGGCTTGGGCGCTGAACTTGTCATGGCAGCGGGAAATGGCTTGGGCGCTGAACTTTTGTTTGGCTGTGGAGTTTTGATCTCCTTGAGTGAGGAGCTCCATGTGAGTTTAGTGTGGGTGCTCAACCTGCTTGATTCCATCCCACTGGGCTCAATGGGCATTGGACCGCAAGTGACCAAACAGGGTTTCCTAGATAGCTGCTAGCACAGCTGATGGTATGTGAAGTGAATGACTGAGGTGGAGTTGTTTTGGCACTGGAAGAGCTGTGCTGCTTCTGCTTCGGGCAGTTGCCATTCACCATCGCCCTGAGTTCCCTAGGTGTCATATCCACTTTCAGACATATGTGGTGCCAGAGCACTTGGTTTCCATGGCAGCGGGAAATGGCTTGGGCGCTGAACTTGTGTTTGGCTGTGGAGTTTTGATCGCCTTGAGTGAGGAGCTCCATGTGAGTTTAGTGTGGGTGCTCAACCTGCTTGATTCCATCCCACTGGGCTCAATTGGCATTGGACCGGAAGTGACCAAACAGGGTTTCCTAGATAGCTGCTAGTACAGCTGATGGTATGTGAAGTGAATGCGGCAGGTGGAGTTGTTTTGGCACTGGAAGAGCTGTGCTGCTGCTTCGGGCAGTTGCCATTCACCACCGCCCTGAGTTCCCTAGGTGTCATAGCCACTTTCAGACCTATGTGGTGCCAGAGCACTTGGTTTCCATGGCAGCGGGAAATGGCTTGGGCGCTGAACTTGTGTTTGGCTGTGGAGTTTTGAGCGCCTTGAGTGAGGAGCTCCATGTTAGTTTAGTGTGGGTGAACAACCTGCTTAAAACCATCCCACTGGGCTCAATGGACATTGGACAGGAAGTGACCAAACAGGGTTTCCTAGATAGCTGCTAGCACAGCTGATGGTATGTGAAGTGAATGAGGCAGGTGGAGTTGTTTGGTCACTGGAAGATCTGTGCTGCTGCTTCGGGCAGTTGCCATTCACCACCGCCCTGAGTTCCCTAGGTGTCATATCCACTTTCAGACATATGTGGTGCCAGAGCACTTGGTTTTCATGGCAGTGGGAAATGGCTTGGGCGCTGAACTTGTCATGGCAGCGGGAAATGGCTTGGGCGCTGAACTTGTGTTTGGCTGTGGAGTTTTGAGCGCCTTGAGTGAGGAGCTCCATGTGAGTTTAGTGTGGGTGCTCAACCTGCTTGATTCCATCCCACTGGGCTCAATGGACATTGGACCGGAAGTGACCAAACAAGGTTTCCTAGATAGCTGCTAGCACAGCTGATGGTATGTGAAGTTCATGAGGCAGGTGGAGTTGTTTTGGCACTGGAAGAGCTGTGCTGCTTCTGCTTCGGGCAGTTGCCATTCACCATTGCCCTGAGTTCCCTAGGTGTCATATCCACTTTCAGACATATGTGGTGCCAGAGCACTTGGTTTCCATGGCAGCGGGAAATGGCTTGGGCGCTGAACTTGTGTTTGGCTGTAGAGTTTTGAGCGCCTTGAGTGAGGAGGTGCATGTTACTTTAGTGTGGGTGCTCAACCTGCTTGATTCCATCCCACTGGGCTCAATGGGCATTGGACCGGGAAGTGACCAAACAGGGTTTCCTAGATAGCTGCTAGTACAGCTGATGGTATGTGAAGTGAATGAGGCAGGTGGAGTTGTTTTGGCACTGGAAGAGCTGTGCTGCTGCTTCGGGCAGTTGCCATTCACCACCGCCCTGAGTTCCCTAGGTGTCATAGCCACTTTCAGACATATGTGGTGCCAGAGCACTTGGTTTCCATGGCAGCGGGAAATGGCTTGGGCGCTGAACTTGTCATGGCAGCGGGAAATGGCTTGGGCGCTGAACTTGTGTTTGGCTGTGGAGTTTTGAGCGCCTTGAGTGAGGAGGTGCATGTTACTTTAGTGTGGGTGCTCAACCTGCTTGATTCCATCCCACTGGGCTCAATGGACATTGGACCGGAAGTGACCAAACAGGGTTTCCTAGATAGCTGCTAGCACAGCTGATGGTATGTGAAGTGAATGAGGCAGGTGGAGTTGTTTTGGCACTGGAAGAGCTGTGCTGCTGCTGCTTCGCGCAGTTGCCATTCACCATCGCCTTGAGTTCCCTAGGTGTCATATCCACTTTCAAACATATGTGGTGCCAGAGCACTTGGATTCCATGGCAGCGGGAAATGGCTTGGGCGCTGAACTTGTCATGGCAGCGGGAAATGGCTTGGGCGCTGAACTTGTGTTTGGCTCTGGAGTTTTGATCGCCTTGAGTGAGGAGCTCCATGTGAGTTTAGTGTGGGTGCTCAACCTGCTTGATTCCATCCCACTGGGCTCAATGGGCATTGGACCGCAAATGACCAAACAGGGTTTCCTAGATAGCTGGTAGCACAGCTGATGGTATGTGAAGTGAATGACTGAGGTGGAGTTGTTTTGGCACTGGAAGAGCTGTGCTGCTTCTGCTTCGGGCAGTTGCCATTCACCATCGCCCTGAGTTCCCTAGGTGTCATATCCACTTTCAGACATATGTGGTGCCAGAGCACTTGGTTTCCATGGCAGCGGGAAATGGCTTGGGCGCTGAACTTGTGTTTGGCTGTGGAGTTTTGAGCGCCTTGAGTGAGGAGCTCCATGTGAGTTTAGTGTGGGTGCTCAACCTGCTTGATTCCATCCCACTGGGCTCAATTGGCATTGGACCGCAAGTGACCAAACAGGGTTTCCTAGATAGCTGCTAGTACAGCTGATGGTATGTGAAGTGAATGCGGCAGGTGGAGTTGTTTTGGCACTGGAAGAGCTGTGCTGCTGCTTCGGGCAGTTGCCATTCACCACCGCCCTGAGTTCCCTAGGTGTCATAGCCACTTTCAGACCTATGTGGTGCCAGAGCACTTGGTTTTCATGGCAGCGGGAAATGGCTTGTTCGCTGAACTTGTCATGGCAGCGGGAAATGGCTTGGGCGCTGAACTTGTGTTTGGCTGTGGAGTTTTGAGCGCCTTGAGTGAGGAGCTCCATGTGAGTTTAGTGTGGGTGCTCAACCTGCTTGATTCCATCCCACTGGGCTCAATGGACATTGGACCGGAAGTGACCAAACAGGGTTTCCTAGATAGCTGCTAGCACAGCTGATGGTATGTGAAGTGAATGAGGCAGGTGGAGTTGTTTTGGCACTGGAAGAGCTGTGCTGCTTCTGCTTCGGGCAGTTGCCATTCACCATTGCCCTGAGTTCCCTAGGTGTCATATCCACTTTCAGACATATGTGGTGCCAGAGCACTTGGTTTCCATGGCAGCGGGAAATGGCTTGGGCGCTGAACTTGTGTTTGGCTGTAGAGTTTTGAGCGCCTTGAGTGAGGAGCTCCATGTTAGTTTAGTGTGGGTGCTCAACCTGCTTGATTCCATCCCACTGGGCTCAATGGGCATTGGACCGGAAGTGACCAAACAGGGTTTCCTAGATAGCTGCTAGCACAGCTGATGGTATGTGAAGTTCATGACTGAGGTGGAGTTGTTTTGGCACTGGAAGAGCTGTGCTGCTGCTTCGGGCAGTTGCCATTCACCACCGCCCTGAGTTCCCTAGGTGTCATAGCCACTTTCAGACATATGTGGTGCCAGAGCACTTGGTTTCCATGGCAGCGGGAAATGGCTTGGGCGCTGAACTTGTCATGGCAGCGGGAAATGGCTTGGGCGCTGAACTTGTGTTTGGCTGTGGAGTTTTGAGCGCCTTCATTGAGGAGGTGCATGTTACTTTAGTGTGGGTGCTCAACCTGCTTGATTCCATCCCACTGGGCTCAATGGACATTGGACCGGAAGTGACCAAACAGGGTTTCCTAGATAGCTGCTAGCACAGCTGATGGTATGTGAAGTGAATGAGGCAGGTGGAGTTGTTTGGGCACTGGAAGAGCTGTGCTGCTGCTTCTGGCAGTTGCCATTCACCACCGCCCTGAGTTCCCTAGGTGTCATATGCACTCTCAGACATATGTGGTGCCAGAGCACTTGGTTTCCATGGCAGCGGGAAATGGCTTGGGTGCTGAACTTGTGTTTGGCTATGGAGATTTGAGCCCCTTGAGTGAGGAGCTCCATGTGAGTTTAGTGTGGGTGCTCAACCTGCTTAAAACCATCCCACTGGGCTCAATGGGCATTAGACCGGAAGTGACCAAACAGGGTTTCCTAGATAGCTGCTAGCACAGCTGATGGTATGTGAAGTTCATGACTGAGGTGGAGTTGTTTTGGCACTGGAAGATCTGTGCTGCTGCTTCGGGCAGTTGCCATTCACCACCGCCCTGAGTTCCCTAGGTGTCATAGCCACTTTCAGACATATGTGGTGCCAGAGCACTTGGTTTCCATGGCAGCGGGAAATGGTTTGGGCGCTGAACTTGTGTTTGGCTGTGGAGTTTTGAGCGCCTTGAGTGAGGGGCTCCATGTGAGTTTAGTGTGGGTGCTCAACCTGCTTGATTCCATCCCACTGGGCTCAATGGGCATTGGACCGCAAGTGACCAAACAGGGTTTCCTAGATAGCTGCTAGCACAGCTGATGGTATGTGAAGTTCATGAGGCAGGTGGAGTTGTTTTGGCACTGGAAGACCTGTGCTGCTGCTTCGGGCAGTTGCCATTCACGATCACCCTGAGTTCCCTACGTGTCATATCCACTTTCAGACATATGTGGTGCCAGAGCACTTGGTTTCCATGGCAGCGGGAAATGGTTTGGGCGCTGAACTTGTGTTTGGCTGTGGAGTTTTGAGCGCCTTGAGTGAGGAGCTCCATGTGAGTTTAGTGTGGGTGCTCAACCTGCTTGATTCCATCCCACTGGGCTCAATGGGCATTGGGCCGGAAGTGACCAAACAGAGTTTCCTAGATAGCTCCTAGCACAGCTGATGGTATGTGAAGTGAATGCGGCAGGTGGAGTTGTTTTGGCACTGGAAGAGCTGTGCTGCTTCTCCTTCGGGCAGTTGCCATTCACCACCGCCCTGAGTTCCCTAGGTGTCATAGCCACTTTCAGACATATGTGGTGCCAGAGCACTTGGTTTCCATGGCGCCGTGAAATGGCTTGGGCGCTGAACTTGTGTTTGGCTGTGGAGTTTTGAGTGCCTTGAGTGAGGTGCTCCATGTTAGTTTAGTGTGGGTGCTCAACCTGCTTGATTCCATCCCACTGGGCTCAATGGGCATTGGACCGGAAGTGACCAAACAGGGTTTCCTAGATAGCTGCTAGCACAGCTGATGGTATGTGAAGTTCATGAGGCAGGTGGAGTTGTTTTGGCACTGGAAGAGCTGTGCTGCTGCTTCGGGCAGTTGCCATTCACCACCGCCTGAGTTCCCTAGGTGTCATATCCACTTTCAGACATATGTGGTGCCAGAGCACTTGGTTTCCATGGCAGCGGGAAATGGTTTGGGCGCTGAACTTGTGTTTGGCTGTGGAGTTTTGAGTGCCTTGAATGAGGAGCTGCATGTGAGTTTAGTGTGGGTGCTCAACCTGCTTGATTCCATCCCACTGGGCTCAATGGACATTGGACCGGAAGTGACCAAACAGGGTTTCCTAGATAGCTGCTAGCACAGCTGATGGTATGTGAAGTGAATGAGGCAGGTGGAGTTGTTTTGGCACTGGAAGAGCTGTGCTGCTGCTTCGGGCAGTTGCCATTCACCACCATCTTGAGTTCCCTAGGTGTCATATCCACTTTCAGACATATGTGGTGCCAGAGCACTTGGTTTCCATGGCAGCGGGAAATGGCTTGGGCGCTGAACTTGTGTTTGGCTGTGGAGTTTTGAGCGCCTTGAGTGAGGATCTCCATGTGAGTTTAGTGTGGGTGCTCAACCTGCTTGATTCTATCCCACTGGGCTCAATGGGCATTGGACCGGAAGTGACCAAACAGGGTTTCCTAGATAGCTGCTAGCACAGCTGATGGTATGTGAAGTTCATGAGGCAGGTGGAGTTGTTTTGGCACTGGAAGAGCTCTGCTGATGCTTCGGGCAGTTGCCATTCACCACCGCCCTGAGTTCCCTAGGTGTCATATCCACTCTCAGATATATGTGGTGCCAGAGCACTTGGTTTCCATGGCAGCGGGAAATGGCTTGGGCGCTGAACTTGTGTTTGGCTGTGGAGTTTTGAGTGCCTTGAGTGAGGAGCTCCATGTGAGTTTAGTGTGGGTGCTCAACCTGCTTGATTCCATCCCACTGGGCTCAATGGGCATTGGACCTGAAGTGACCAAACAGGGTTTCCTAGATAGCTGCTAGCACAGCTGATGATATGTGAAGTGAATGAGGCAGATGGAGTTGTTTTGGCACTGGAAGAGCTGTGCTGCTGCTTCGGGCAGTTGCCATTCACCATCGCCCTGAGTTCCCTAGGTGTCATATCCACTTTCAGACATATGTGGTGAGAGCACTTGGTTTCCATGGCAGCGGGAAATGGCTTGGGCGCTGAACTTGTGTTTGGGTGTGGAGTTTTGAGCGCCTTGAGTGAGGAGCTCCATGTTAGTTTAGTGTGGGTGCTCAACCTGCTTGATTCCATCCCACTGGGCTCAATGGACATTGGACCGGAAGTGACCAAACAGGGTTTCCTAGATAGCTGCTAGCACAGCTAATGGTATGTGAAGTGAATGAGGCAGGTGGAGTTGTTTTGGCACTGGAAGATCTGTGCTGCTGCTTCGGGCAGTTGCCATTCACCACCGCCCTGAGTTCCCTAGGTGTCATATCCACTTTCAGACATATGTGGTGCCAGAGCACTTGGTTTCCATGGCAGCGGGAAATGGCTTGGGCGCTGAACTTGTGCTTGGCTGTGGAGTTTTGAGCGCCTTGAGTGAGGATCTCCATGTGAGTTTAGTGTGGGTGCTCAAGCTTCTTGATTCCATCCCACTGGGCTCAATGGACATTGGACCGGAAGTGACCAAACAGGGTTTCCTAGATAGCTGCTAGCACAGCTGATGATATGTGAAGTGAATGCGGCAGGTGGAGTTGTTTTGGCACTGGAAGAGCTGTGCTACTGCTTCGCGCATTTGCCATTCACCACCGCCCTGAGTTTCCTACGTGTCATATCCACTTTCAGACATATGTGGTGCCAGAGCACTTGGTTTCCATGGCAGCGGGAAATGGCTTGGGCCCTGAACTTGTCATGGCAGCGGGAAATGGCTTGGGCGCTGAACTTGTGTTTGGCTGTGGAGTTTTGAGCGCCTTGAGTGAGGAGCTCCATGTGAGTTTAGTGTGGGTGCTCAACCTGCTTGATTCCATCCCACTGGGCTCAATGGACATTGGACCGGAAGTGACCAAACAGGGTTTCCTAGATAGCTGCTAATACAGCTGATGGTATGTGAAGTTCATGAGGCAGGTGGAGTTGTTTTGGCACTGGAAGAGCTCTGCTGATGCTTCGGGCAGTTGCCATTCACCACCGCACTGAGTTCCCTAGGTGTCATATCCACTTTCAGACATATGTGGTGCCAGAGCACTTGGTTTCCATGGCTGTGGGAAATGGCTTGGGCGCTGAACTTGTGTTTGGCTGTGGAGTTTTGAGCGCCTTGAGTGAGGAGCTCCATGTGAGTTTAGTGTGGGTGCTCAACCTGCTTGATTCCATCCCACTGGGCTCAATGGGCATTGGACCGGAAGTGACCAAACAGGGTTTCCCAGAGAGCTGCTAGCACAGCTGATGGTATGTGAAGTTCATGAGGCAGGTGGAGTTGTTTTGGCACTGGAAGAGCTGTGCTGCTTTTGCTTCGGGCAGTTGCCATTCACCATCGCCATGAGTTCCCTAGGTGTCATAGCCACTTTCAGACATATGTGGTGCCAGAGCACTTGGTTTCCATGGCAGCGGGAAATGGCTTGGGCGCTGAACTTGTCATGGCAGCGGGAAATGGCTTGGGCGCTGAACTTGTGTTTGGCTGTGGAGTTTTGAGCGCCTTGAGTGAGGAGGTGCATGTTACTTTAGTGTGGGTGCTCAACCTGCTTGATTCCATCCCACTGGGCTCAATGGACATTGGACCGGAAGTGACCAAACAGGGTTTCCTAGATAGCTGCTAATACAGCTGATGGTATGTGAAGTGAATGCGGCAGGTGGAGTTGCTTTGGCACTGGAAGAGCTGTGCTGCTGCTTTGGGCAGTTGCCATTCACCACCACCCTGAGTTCCCTAGGTGTCATATCCACTTTCAGACATATGTGGTGCCAGAGCACTTGGTTTCCATGGCAGCGGGAAATGGCTTGGGCGCTGAACTTGTGTTTGGCTGTGGAGTTTTGAGCGCCTTGAGTGAGGATCTCCATGTGAGTTTAGTGTGGGTGCTCAACCTGCTTGATTCTATCCCACTGGACTCAAAGGACATTGGACCGGAAGTGACCAAACAGGGTTTCCTAGATAGCTGCTAGCACAGCTGATGGTATGTGAAGTGAATGCGGCAGGTGGAGTTGTTTTGGCACTGGAAGAGCTGTGCTGCTGCTTCGGGCAGTTGCCATTCACCACCGCCCTGAGTTCCCTAGGTGTCATATCCACTTTCAGACATATGTGGTGCCAGAGCACTTGGTTTCCATGGCAGCGGGAAATGGCTTGGGCGCTGAACTTGTGTTTGGCTGTGGAGTTTTGAGCGCCTTGAGTGAGGAGCTCCATGTTAGTTTAGTGTGGGTGCTCAACCTGCTTGATTCCATCCCACTGGGCTCAATGGACATTGGACCGGAAGTGACCAAACAGGGTTTCCAAGATAGCTGCTAGCACAGCTAATGGTATGTGAAGTGAATGAGGCAGGTGGAGTTGTTTTGGCACTGGAAGAGCTGTGCTGCTGCTTCGGGCAGTTGCCATTCACCACCGCCCTGAGTTCCCTAGGTGTCATATCCACTTTCAGACATATGTGGTGCCAGAGCACTTGGTTTCCATGGCAGCGGGAAATGGTTTGGGCGCTGAACTTGTGTTTGGCTGTGGAGATTTGAGTGCCTTGAGTGAGGAGCTCCATGTGAGTTTAGTGTGGGTGCTCAACCTGCTTGATTCCAAACCACTGGGCTCAATGGACATTGGACCGGAAGTGTCCAAACAGGGTTTCCTAGATAGCTGCTAGCGCAGCTGATGGTATGTGAAGTGAATGAGGCAGGTGGAGTTGTTTTGGCACTGGAAGAGCTGTGCTGCTTCTGCTTCGGGCAGTTGCCATTCACCATCGCCCTGAGTTCCCTAGGTGTCATATCCACTTTCAGACATATGTGGTGCCAGAGCACTTGGTTTCCATGGCAGCGGGAAATGGCTTGGGCGCTGAACTTGTCATGGCAGCGGGAAATGGCTTGGGCGCTGAACTTGTGTTTGGCTGTGGAGTTTTGAGCGCCTTGAGTGAGGAGCTCCATGTGAGTTTAGTGTGGGTGCTCAACCTGCTTGATTCCATCCCACTGGGCTCAATGGACATTGGACCGGAAGTGACCAAACAGGGTTTCCTAGATAGCTGCTAATACAGCTGATGGTATGTGAAGTTCATGAGGCAGGTGGAGTTGTTTTGGCACTGGAAGAGCTCTGCTGATGCTTCGGGCAGTTGCCATTCACCACCGCACTGAGTTCCCTAGGTGTCATATCCACTTTCAGACATATGTGGTGCCAGAGCACTTGGTTTCCATGGCAGCGGGAAATGGCTTGGGCGCTGAACTTGTGTTTGGCTGTGGAGTTTTGAGCGCCTTGAGTGAGGAGCTCCATGTGAGTTTAGTGTGGGTGCTCAACCTGCTTGATTCCATCCCACTGGGCTCAATGGGCATTGGACCGGAAGTGACCAAACAGGGTTTCCTAGAGAGCTGCTAGCACAGCTGATGGTATATGAAGTTCATGAGGCTGGTGGAGTTGTTTTGGCACTGGAAGAGCTGTGCTGCTTTTGCTTCGGGCAGTTGCCATTCACCATCGCCATGAGTTCCCTAGGTGTCATATCCACTTTCAGACATATGTGGTGCCAGAGCACTTGGTTTCCATGGCAGCGGGAAATGGCTTGGGCGCTGAACTTGTCATGGCAGCGGGAAATGGCTTGGGCGCTGAACTTGTGTTTGGCTGTGGAGTTTTGAGCGCCTTGAGTGAGGAGGTGCATGTTACTTTAGTGTGGGTGCTCAACCTGCTTGATTCCATCCCACTGGGCTCAATGGACATTGGACCGGAAGTGACCAAACAGGGTTTCCTAGATAGCTGCTAATACAGCTGATGGTATGTGAAGTGAATGCGGCAGGTGGAGTTGCTTTGGCACTGGAAGAGCTGTGCTGCTGCTTCGGGCAGTTGCCATTCACCACCACCCTGAGTTCCCTAGGTGTCATATCCACTTTCAGACATATGTGGTGCCAGAGCACTTGGTTTCCATGGCAGCGGGAAATGGCTTGGGCGCTGAACTTGTGTTTGGCTGTGGAGTTTTGAGCGCCTTGAGTGAGGATCTCCATGTGAGTTTAGTGTGGGTGCTCAACCTGCTTGATTCTATCCCACTGGACTCAAAGGACATTGGACCGGAAGTGACCAAACAGGGTTTCCTAGATAGCTGCTAGCACAGCTGATGGTATGTGAAGTGAATGAGGCAGGTGGAGTTGTTTTGGCACTGGAAGAGCTGTGCTGCTGCTTCGGGCAGTTGCCATTCACCACCGCCCTGAGTTCCCTAGGTGTCATATCCACTTTCAGACATATGTGGTGCCAGAGCACTTGGTTTCCATGGCAGCGGGAAAAGGCTTGGGCGCTGAACTTGTGTTTGGCTGTGGAGTTTTGAGCGCCTTGAGTGAGGAGCTCCATGTGAGTTTAGTGTGGGTGCTCAACCTGCTTGATTCCATCCCACTGGGCTCAATGGGCATTGGACCGGAAGTGACCAAACAGGGTTTCCTAGATAGCTGCTAGCACAGCTGATGGTATGTGAAGTTCATGACTGAGGTGGAGTTGTTTTGGCACTGGAAGAGCTGTGCTGCTGCTTCGGGCAGTTGCCATTCACCACCGCCCTGAGTTCCCTAGGTGTCATATCCACTTTCAGACATATGTGGTGCCAGAACACTTGGTTTCCATGGCAGCGGGAAATGGCTTGGGCGCTGAACTTGTGTTTGGCTGTGGAGTTTTGAGCGCCTTGAGTGAGGAGCTCCATGTGAGTTTAGTGTGGGTGCTCAACCTGCTTGATTCTATCCTCCTGGACTCAATGGACATTAAAAAGGAAGTGACCAAACAGGGTTTCCTAGATAGCTGCTAGCACAGCTGATGGTATGTGACGTTCATGACTGAGGTGGAGTTGTTTTGGCACTGGAAGATCTGTGCTGCTGCTTCGGGCAGTTGCCATTCACCATCGCCCTGAGTTCCCTAGGTGTCATATCCACTTTCAGACCTATGTGGTGCCAGAGCACTTGGTTTCCATGGCAGCGGGAAATGGCTTGGGCGCTGAACTTGTGTTTGGCTGTGGAGTTTTGAGCGCCTTGAGTGAGGATCTCCATGTGAGTTTAGTGTGGGTGCTCAACCTGCTTGATTCCATCCCACTGGGCTCAATGGACATTGGACCGGAAGTGACCAAACAGGGTTTCCTAGATAGCTGCTAGCACAGCTGATGGTATGTGAAGTGAATGAGGCAGGTGGAGTTGTTTTGGCACTGGAAGAGCTCTGCTGATGCTTCGGGCAGTTGCCATTCACCACCGCCCTGAGTTCCCTAGGTGTCATATCCACTTTCAGACATATGTGGTGCCAGAGCACTTGGTTTCCATGGCAGCGGGAAATGGCTTGGGCGCTGAACTTGTGTTTGGCTGTGGAGTTTTGAGCGCCTTGAGTGAGGAGGTGCATGTTACTTTAGTGTGGGTGCTCAACCTGCTTGATTCCATCCCACTGGGCTCAATGGACATTGGACCGGAAGTGACCAAACAGGGTTTCCTAGATAGCTGCTAACACAGCTGATGGTATGTGAAGTGAATGCGGCAGGTGGAGTTGTTTTGGCACTGGAAGAGCTGTGCTGCTGCTTCGGGCAGTTGCCATTCACCACCGCCCTGAGTTCCCTAGGTGTCATATCCACTTTCAGACATATGTGGTGCCAGAGCACTTGGTTTCCATGGCAGCGGGAAATGGCTTGGGCGCTGAACTTGTGTTTGGCTGAGGAGTTTTGAGCGCCTTGAGTGAGGAGCTCCATGTGAGTTTAGTGTGGGTGCTCAACCTGCTTGATTCCATCCCACTGGGCTCAATGGGCATTGGACCGGAAGTGACCAAACAGGGTTTCCTAAATAGCTGCTAATACAGCTGATGGTATGTGAAGTTCATGACTGAGGTGGAGTTGTTTTGGCACTGGAAGAGCTGTGCTGCTTCTGCTTCGGGCAGTTGCCATTCACCACCGCCCTGAGTTCCCTACGTGTCATATCCACTTTCAGACATATGTGGTGCCAGAGCACTTGGTTTCCATGGCAGCGGGAAATGGCTTGGGCGCTGAACTTGTGTTTGGCTGTGGAGTTTTGAGCGCCTTGAGTGAGGAGGTGCATGTTACTTTAGTGTGGGTGCTCAACCTGCTTGATTCCATCCCACTGGGCGCAATGGGCATTGGACCGGAAGTGACCAAACAGGGTTTCCTAGATAGCTGCTAATACAGCTGATGGTATGTGAAGTGAATGCGGCAGGTGGAGTTGCTTTGGCACTGGAAGAGCTGTGCTGCTGCTTTGGGCAGTTGCCATTCACCACCACCCTGAGTTCCCTAGGTGTCATATCCACTTTCAGACATATGTGGTGCCAGAGCACTTGGTTTCCATGGCAGCGGGAAATGGCTTGGGCGCTGAACTTGTGTTTGGCTGTGGAGTTTTGAGCGCCTTTAGTGAGGAGCTCCATGTGAGTTTATTGTGGGTGCTCAACCTGCTTGATTCTATCCCACTGGACTCAATGGACATTGGACCGGAAGTGACCAAACAGGGTTTCCTAGATAGCTGCTAGCACAGCTGATGGTATGTGAAGTTCATGACTGAGGTGGAGTTGTTTTGGCACTGGAAGATCTGTGCTGCTGCTTCGGGCAGTTGCCATTCACCACCGCCCTGAGTTCCCTAGGTGTCATATCCACTTTCAGACCTATGTGGTGCCAGAGCACTTGGTTTCCATGGCAGCGGGAAATGGCTTGGGCGCTGAACTTGTGTTTGGCTGTGGAGTTTTGAGCGCCTTGAGTGAGGATCTCCATGTGAGTTTAGTGTGGGTGCTCAACCTGCTTGATTCCATCCCACTGGGCTCAATGGACATTGGACCGGAAGTGACCAAACAGGGTTTCCTAGATAGCTGCTAGCACAGCTGATGGTATGTGAAGTGAATGAGGCAGGTGGAGTTGTTTTGGCACTGGAAGAGCTGTGCTGCTGCTTCGGGCAGTTGCCATTCACCACCGCCCTGAGTTCCCTAGGTGTCATATCCACTTTCAGACATATGTGGTGCCAGAGCACTTGGTTTCCATGGCAGCGGGAAATGGCTTGGGCGCTGAACTTGTGTTTGGCTGTGGAGTTTTGAGCGCCTTGAGTGAGGAGGTGCATGTTACTTTAGTGTGGGTGCTCAACCTGCTTGATTCCATCCCACTGGGCTCAATGGACATTGGACCGGAAGTGACCAAACAGGGTTTCCTAGATAGCTGCTAACACAGCTGATGGTATGTGAAGTTCATGAGGCAGGTGGAGTTGTTTTGGCACTGGAAGAGCTGTGCTGCTGCTTCGGGCAGTTGCCATTCACCACCGCCCTGAGTTCCCTAGGTGTCATATCCACTTTCAGACATATGTGGTGCCAGAGCACTTGGTTTCCATGGCAGCGGGAAATGGCTTGGGCGCTGAACTTGTGTTTGGCTGTGGAGTTTTGAGCGCCTTGAGTGAGGAGCTCCATGTGAGTTTAGTGTGGGTGCTCAACCTGCTTGATTCTATCCCACTGGACTCAATGGACATTGGACCGGAAGTGACCAAACAGGGTTTCCTAGATAGCTGCTAGCACAGCTGATGGTATGTGAAGTTCATGACTGAGGTGGAGTTGTTTTGGCACTGGAAGATCTGTGCTGCTGCTTCGGGCAGTTGCCATTCACCACCGCCTTGAGTTCCCTAGGTGTCATATCCACTTTCAGACATATGTGGTGCCAGAGCACTTGGTTTCCATGGCAGCGGGAAATGGCTTGGGCGATGAACTTGTGTTTGGCTGTGGAGTTTTGAGCCCCTTGAGTGAGGAGCTCCATGTTAGTTTAGTGTGGGTGCTCAACCTGCTTAAAACCATCCCACTGGGCTCAATGGGCATTAGACCAGAAGTGACCAAACAGGGTTTCCTAGATAGCTGCTAGCACAGCTGATGGTATGTGAAGTGAATGAGGCAGGTGGAGTTGTTTTGGCACTGGAAGAGCTGTGCTGCTGCTTCGGGCAGTTGCCATTCACCACCGCCCTGAGTTCCCTAGGTGTCATATCCACTTTCAGACATATGTGGTGCCAGAGCACTTGGTTTCCATGGCAGCGGGAAATGGTTTGGGCGCTGAACTTGTGTTTGGCTGTGGAGTTTTGAGCGCCTTGAGTGAGGGGCTCCATGTGAGTTTAGTGTGGGTGCTCAACCTTCTTGATTCCATCCCACTGGGCTCAATGGGCATTGGACCGGAAGTGACCAAACAGGGTTTCCTAGATAGCTGCTAGCACAGCTGATGGTATGTGAAGTGAATGAGGCAGGTGGAGTTGTTTTGGCACTGGAAGAGCTGTGCTGCTGCTGCTTCGCGCAGTTGCCATTCACCATCGCCCTGAGTTCCCTAGGTGTCATATCCACTTTCAAACATATGTGGTGCCAGAGCACTTGGATTCCATGGCAGCGGGAAATGGCTTGGGCGCTGAACTTGTCATGGCAGCGGGAAATGGCTTGGGCGCTGAACTTGTGTTTGGCTGTGGAGTTTTGATCGCCTTGAGTGAGGATCTCCATGTGAGTTTAGTGTGGGTGCTCAACCTGCTTGATTCCATCCCACTGGGCTCAATGGGCATTGGACCGCAAATGACCAAACAGGGTTTCCTAGATAGCTGCTAGCACAGCTGATGGTATGTGAAGTGAATGACTGAGGTGGAGTTGTTTTGGCACTGGAAGAGCTGTGCTGCTTCTGCTTCGGGCAGTTGCCATTCACCATCGCCCTGAGTTCCCTAGGTGTCATATCCACTTTCAGACATATGTGGTGCCAGAGCACTTGGTTTCCATGGCAGCGGGACATGGCTTGGGACCTGAACTTGTGTTTGGCTGTGGAGTTTTGAGCGCCTTGAGTGAGGAGCTCCATGTGAGTTTAGTGTGGGTGCTCAACCTGCTTGATTCCATCCCACTGGGCTCAATTGGCATTGGACCGCAAGTGACCAAACAGGGTTTCCTAGATAGCTGCTAGTACAGCTGATGGTATGTGAAGTGAATGCGGCAGGTGGAGTTGTTTTGGCACTGGAAGAGCTGTGCTGCTGCTTCGGGCAGTTGCCATTCACCACCGCCCTGAGTTCCCTAGGTGTCATAGCCACTTTCAGACATATGTGGTGCCAGAGCACTTGGTTTCCATGGCAGCGGGAAATGGCTTGGGCGCTGAACTTGTGTTTGGCTGTGGAGTTTTGAGCGCCTTGAGTGAGGAGCTCCATGTTAGTTTAGTGTGGCTGAACAACCTGCTTAAAACCATCCCACTGGGCTCAATGGACATTGGACAGGAAGTGACCAAACAGGGTTTCCTAGATAGCTGCTAGCACAGCTGATGGTATGTGAAGTGAATGAGGCAGGTGGAGTTGTTTGGTCACTGGAAGATCTGTGCTGCTGCTTCGGGCAGTTGCCATTCTCCACCGCCCTGAGTTCCCTAGGTGTCATATCCACTTTCAGACATATGTGGTGCCAGAGCACTTGGTTTTCATGGCAGCGGGAAATGGATTGTTCGCTGAACTTGTCATGGCAGCGGGAAATGGCTTGGGCGCTGAACTTGTGTTTGGCTGTGGAGTTTTGAGCGCCTTGAGTGAGGAGCTCCATGTGAGTTTAGTGTGGGTGCTCAACCTGCTTGATTCCATCCCACTGGGCTCAATGGGCATTGGACCGGAAGTGACCAAACAGGGTTTCCTAGATAGCTGCTAGCACAGCTGATGGTATGTGAAGTTCATGAGGCAGGTGGAGTTGTTTTGGCACTGGAAGAGCTGTGCTGCTTCTGCTTCGGGCAGTTGCCATTCACCATCGTCCTGAGTTCCCTAGGTGTCATATCCACTTTCAGACATATGTGGTGCCAGAGCACTTGGTTTCCATGGCAGCGGGAAATGGCTTGGGCGCTGAACTTGTGTTTGGCTGTAGAGTTTTGAGCGCCTTGAGTGAGGAGCTCCATGTTAGTTTAGTGTGGGTGCTCAACCTGCTTGATTCCATCCCACTGGGCTCAATGGGCATTGGACCGGAAGTGACCAAACAGGGTTTCCTAGATAGCTGCTAGCACAGCTGATGGTATGTGAAGTGAATGAGGCAGGTGGAGTTGTTTTGGCACTGGAAGAGCTGTGCTGCTGCTTCGGGCAGTTGCCATTCACCACCGCCCTGAGTTCCCTAGGTGTCATAGCCACTTTCAGACATATGTGGTGCCAGAGCACTTGGTTTCCATGGCAGCGGGAAATGGCTTGGGCGCTGAACTTGTCATGGCAGCGGGAAATGGCTTGGGCGCTGAACTTGTGTTTGGCTGTGGAGTTTTGAGCGCCTTGAGTGAGGAGGTGCATGTTACTTTAGTGTGGGTGCTCAACCTGCTTGATTCCATCCCACTGGGCTCAATGGACATTGGACCGGAAGTGACCAAACAGGTTTCCTAGATAGCTGCTAGCACAGCTGATGGTATGTGAAGTTCATGACTGAGGTGGAGTTGTTTTGGCACTGGAAGATCTGTGCTGCTGCTTCGGGCAGTTGCCATTCACCACCGCCCTGAGTTCCCTAGGTGTCATATCCACTTTCAGACATATGTGGTGCCAGAGCACTTGGTTTCCATGGCAGCGGGAAATGGTTTGGGCGCTGAACTTGTGTTTGGCTGTGGAGTTTTGAGCGCCTTGAGTGAGGGGCTCCATGTGAGTTTAGTGTGGGTGCTCAACCTGCTTGATTCCATCCCACTGGGCTCAATGGGCATTGGACCGCAAGTGACCAAACAGGGTTTCCTAGATAGCTGCTAGCACAGCTGATGGTATGTGAAGTGAATGACTGAGGTGGAGTTGTTTTGACACTGGAAGAGATGTGCTGCTTCTGCTTCGGGCAGTTGCCATTCACCATCGCCCTGAGTTCCCTAGGTGTCATATCCACTTTCAGACATATGTGGTGCCAGAGCACTTGGTTTCCATGGCAGCGGGAAATGGCTTGGGACCTGAACTTGTGTTTGGCTGTGGAGTTTTGAGCGCCTTGAGTGAGGAGCTCCATGTGAGTTTAGTGTCGGTGCTCAACCTGCTTGATTCCATCCCACTGGGCTCAATTGGCATTGGACCGGAAGTGACCAAACAGGGTTTCCTAGATAGCTGCTAGTACAGCTGATGGTATGTGAAGTGAATGAGGCAGGTGGAGTTGTTTTGGCACTGGAAGAGCTGTGCTGCTTAGGGCAGTTGCCATTCACCACCGCCCTGAGTTCCCTAGGTGTCATAGCCACTTTCAGACGTATGTGGTGCCAGAGCACTTGGTTTTCCATGGCAGCGGGAAATGGCTTGGGCGCTGAACTTGTGTTTCGCTGTGGAGTTTTGAGCGCCTTGAGTGAGGAGCTCCATGTTAGTTTAGTGTGGGTGAACAACCTGCTTAAAACCATCCCACTGGGCTCAATGGACATTGGACAGGAAGTGACCAAACAGGGTTTCCTAGATAGCTGCTAGTACAGCTGATGGTATGTGAAGTGAATGAGGCAGGTGGAGTTGTTTTGGCACTGGAAGAGCTGTGCTGCTGCTTCGGGCAGTTGCCATTCACCACCGCCCTGAGTTCCCTAGGTGTCATATCCACTTTCAGACATATGTGGTGCCAGAGCACTTGGTTTCCATGGCAGCGGGAAATGGCTTGGGCGATGAACTTGTGTTTGGCAGCGGGAAATGGCTTGGGCGCTGAACTTGTGTTTGGCTGTATGGGGAGTTTTGAGCGCCTTGAGTGAGGAGCTCCATGTGAGTTTAGTGTGGGTGCTCAACCTGCTTGATTCCATCCCACTGGGCTCAATTGGCATTGGACCGGAAGTGACCAAACAGGGTTTCCTAGATAGCTGCTAGTACAGCTGATGGTATGTGAAGTGAATGCGGCAGGTGGAGTTGTTTTGGCACTGGAAGAGCTGTGCTGCTTAGGGCAGTTGCCATTCACCACCGCTCTGAGTTCCCTAGGTGTCATAGCCACTTTCAGACATATGTGGTGCCAGAGCACTTGGATTCCATGGCAGCGGGAAATGGCTGAACTTGTGTTTCGCTGTAGAGTTTTGAGCGCCTTGAGTGAGGAGCTCCATGTTAGTTTAGTGTGGGTGCTCAACCTGCTTAAAACCATCCCACTGGGCTCAATGGACATTGGACAGGAAGTGACCAAACAGGGTTTCCTAGATAGCTGCTAGCACAGCTGATGGTATGTGAAGTTCATGAGGCAGGTGGAGTTGTTTTGGCACTGGAAGAGCTGTGCTGCTTCTGCTTCGGGCAGTTGCCATTCACCATCGCCCTGAGTTCCCTAGGTGTCATATCCACTTTCAGACATATGTGGTGCCAGAGCACTTGGTTTCCATGGCAGCGGGAAATGGCTTGGGCGATGAACTTGTGTTTGGCTGTAGAGTTTTGAGCGCCTTGAGTGTGGAGCTCCATGTTAGTTTAGTGTGGGTGCTCAACCTGCTTGATTCCATCCCACTGGGCTCAATGGGCATTGGACCGGAAGTGACCAAACAGGGTTTCCTAGATAGCTGCTAGTACAGCTGATGGTATGTGAAGTGAATGAGGCAGGTGGAGTTGTTTTGGCACTGGAAGAGCTGTGCTGCTGCTCTTCGGGCAGTTGCCATTCACCACCGCCCTGAGTTCCCTAGGTGTCCATATCCACTTTCAGACATATGTGGTGCCAGAGCACTTGGTTTCCATGGCAGCGGGAAATGGCTTGGGCGCTGAACTTGTGTTTGGCTGTGGAGTTTTGAGCGCCATTAGTGAGGAGCTCCATGTGAGTTTATTTGTGGGTGCTCAACCTGCTTGATTCTATCCCACTGGACTCAATGGACATTGGACCGGAAGTGACCAAACAGGGTTTCCTAGATAGCTGCTAGCACAGCTGATGGTATGTGAAGTTCATGACTGAGGTGGAGTTGTTTTGGCACTGGAAGATCTGTGCTGCTGCTTCGGGGCAGTTGCCATTCACCACCGCCCTGAGTTCCCTAGATGTCATATCCACTTTCAGACCTATGTGGTGCCAGAGCACTTGGTTTCCATTGGCAGCGGGAAATGGCTTGGGCGCTGAACTTGTGTTTGGCTGTGGAGTTTTGAGCGCCCCTGAGTGAGGAGCTCCATGTGAGTTTAGTGTGGGTGCTCAACCTTCTTGATTCCATCCCACTGGGGCTCAATGGGCATTGGACCGGAAGTGACCAAACAGGGTTTCCTAGATAGCTGCTAGCACAGCTGATGGTATGTGAAGTGAATGCGGCAGGTGGAGTTTGTTTTGGCACTGGAAGAGCTGTGCTGCTGCTTCGGGCAGTTGCCATTCACCACCGCCCTGAGTTCCCTAGGTGTCATATCCACTTTCAGACATATGTGGTGCCAGAGCACTTGGTTTCCATGGCAGCGGGAAATGGCTTGGGCGCTGAACTTGTGTTTGGCTGTGGAGTTTTGAGCGCCATTAGTGAGGAGCTCCATGTGAGTTTATTGTGGGTGCTCAACCTGCTTGATTCTATCCCACTGGACTCAATGGACATTGGACCGGAAGTGACCAAACAGGGTTTCCTAGATAGCTGCTAGCACAGCTGATGGTATGTGAAGTTCATGACTGAGGTGGAGTTGTTTTGGCACTGGAAGATCTGTGCTGCTGCTTCGGGCAGTTGCCATTCACCACCGCCCTGAGTTCCCTAGGTGTCATATCCACTTTCAGACATATGTGGTGCCAGAGCACTTGGTTTCCATGGCAGCGGGAAATGGTTTGGGGCCCTGAACTTGTGTTTGGCTGTGGAGTTTTGAGCGCCCCTGAGTGAGGAGCTCCATGTGAGTTTAGTGTGGGTGCTCAACCTTCTTGATTCCATCCCACTGGGCTCAATGGACATTGGACCGGAAGTGACCAAACAGGGTTTCCTAGATAGCTGCTAGCACAGCTGATGGTATGTGAAGTTCATGAGGCAGGTGGAGTTGTTTTGGCACTGGAAGAGCTGTGCTGCTGCTTCGGGCAGTTGCCATTCACCACCGCCCTGAGTTCCCTAGGTGTCATATCCACTTTCAGACATATGTGGTGCCAGAGCACTTGGTTTCCATGGCAGCGGGAAATGGCTTGGGCGCTGAACTTGTGTTTGGCTGTGGAGTTTTGAGCACCTTGAGTGAGGAGGTGCATGTTACTTTAGTGTGGGTGCTCAACCTGCTTGATTCCATCCCACTGGGCTCAATGGGCATTGGACGGGAAGTGACCAAACAGGGTTTCCTAGATAGCTGCTAATACAGCTGATGGTATGTGAAGTGAATGCGGCAGGCGGAGTTGCTTTGGCACTGGAAGATCTGTGCTGCTGCTTCGGGCAGTTGCCATTCACCACCGCCCTGAGTTCCCTAGGTGTCATATCCACTCTCAGACATATGTGGTGCCAGAGCACTTGGTTTCCATGGCAGCGGGAAATGGCTTGGGCGATGAACTTGTGTTTGGCTGTGGAGTTTTGAGCGCCTTGAGTGAGGAGCTCTATGTGAGTTTAGTGTGGGTGCTCAACCTGCTTAAAACCATCCCACTGGGCTCAATGGGCATTAGACCGGAAGTGACCAAACAGGGTTTCCTAGATAGCTGCTAGCACAGCTGATGGTATGTGAAGTGAATGAGGCAGGTGGAGTTGTTTTGGCACTGGAAGATCTGTGCTGCTGCTTCGGGCAGTTGCCATTCACCACCGCCCTGAGTTCCCTAGGTGTCATATCCACTTTCAGACATATGTGGTGCCAGAGCACTTGGTTTCCATGGCAGCGGGAAATGGTTTGGGCGCTGAACTTGTGTTTGGCTGTGGAGTTTTGAGCGCCTTGAGTGAGGAGCTCCATGTGAGTTTAGTGTGGGTGCTCAACCTGCTTGATTCCATCCCACTGGGCTCAATGGACATTGGACCGGAAGTGACCAAACAGGGTTTCCTAGATAGCTGCTAGCACAGCTGATGGTATGTGAAGTGAATGAGGCAGGTGGAGTTGTTTTGGCACTGGAAGAGCTGTGCTGCTGCTTCGGGCAGTTGCCATTCACCACCGCCCTGAGTTCCCTAGGTGTCATATCCACTTTCAGACATATGTGGTGCCAGAGCACTTGGTTTCCATGGCAGCGGGAAATGGCTTGGGCGCTGAACTTGTGTTTGGCTGAGGAGTTTTGAGCGCTTTGAGTGAGGAGCTCCATGTGAGTTTAGTGTGGGTGCTCAACCTGCTTGATTCCATCCCACTGGGCTCAATGGGCATTGGACCGCAAGTGACCAAACAGGGTTTCCTAGATAGCTGCTAGCACAGCTGATGGTATGTGAAGTGAATGCGGCAGGTGGAGTTGCTTTGGCACTGGAAGAGCTGTGCTGCTGCTTCGGGCAGTTGCCATTCACCACCGCCCTGAGTTCCCTAGGTGTCATATCCACTTTCAGACATATGTGGTGCCAGAGCACTTGGTTTCCATGGCAGCGGGAAATGGCTTGGGCGCTGAACTTGTGTTTGGCTGTGGAGTTTTGAGCGCCTTTAGTGAGGAGCTCCATGTGAGTTTATTGTGGGTGCTCAACCTGCTTGATTCTATCCCACTGGACTCAATGGACATTGGACCGGAAGTGACCAAACAGGGTTTCCTAGATAGCTGCTAGCACAGCTGATGGTATGTGAAGTTCATGACTGAGGTGGAGTTGTTTTGGCACTGGAAGATCTATGCTGCTGCTTCGGGCAGTTGCCATTCACCACTGCCCTGAGTTCCCTAGGTGTCATATCCACTTTCAGACATATGTGGTGCCAGAGCACTTGGATTCCATGGCAGCGGGAAATGGCTTGGGCGCTGAACTTGTCATGGCAGCGGGAAATGGCTTGGGCGCTGAACTTGTGTTTGGCTGTGGAGTTTTGGTCGCCTTGAGTGAGGAGGTGCATGTTAGTTTAGTGTGGGTGCTCAACCTGCTTGATTCCATCCCACTGGGCTCAATTGGCATTGGACCGGAAGTGACCAAACAGGGTTTCCTAGATAGCTGCTAGTACAGCTGATGGTATGTGAAGTGAATGCGGCAGGTGGAGTTGTTTTGGCACTGGAAGAGCTGTGCTGCTGCTTCGGGCAGTTGCCATTCACCACCGCCCTGAGTTCCCTAGGTGTCATAGCCACTTTCAGACATATGTGGTGCCAGAGCACTTGGTTTCCATGGCAGCGGGAAATGGCTTGGGCGCTGAACTTGTGTTTCGCTGTGGAGTTTTGAGCGCCTTGAGTGAGGAGCTCCATGTTAGTTTAGTGTGGGTGAACAACCTGCTTAAAACCATCCCACTGGGCTCAATGGACATTGGACAGGAAGTGACCAAACAGGGTTTCCTAGATAGCTGCTAGCACAGCTGATGGTATGTTAAGTGAATGAGGCAGGTGGAGTTGTTTGGTCACTGGAAGATCTGTGCTGCTGCTTCGGGCAGTTGCCATTCACCACCGCCCTGAGTTCCCTAGGTGTCATATCCACTTTCAGACATATGTGGTGCCAGAGCACTTGGTTTTCATGGCAGCAGGAAATGGCTTGGGCGCTGAACTTGTCATGGCAGCGGGAAATGGCTTGGGCGCTGAACTTGTGTTTGGCTGTGGAGTTTTGAGCGCCTTGAGTGAGGAGCTCCATGTGAGTTTAGTGTGGGTGCTCAACCTGCTTGATTCCATCCCACTGGGCTCAATGGGCATTGGACCGGAAGTGACCAAACAGGGTTTCCTAGATAGCTGCTAGCACAGCTGATGGTATGTGAAGTTCATGAGGCAGGTGGAGTTGTTTTGGCACTGGAAGAGCTGTGCTGCTTCTGCTTCGGGCAGTTGCCATTCACCATCGCCCTGAGTTCCCTAGGTGTCATATCCACTTTCAGACATATGTGGTGCCAGAGCACTTGGTTTCCATGGCAGCGGGAAATGGCTTGGGCGCTGAACTTGTGTTTGGCTGTAGAGTTTTGAGCGCCTTGAGTGAGGAGCTCCATGTTAGTTTAGTGTGGGTGCTCAACCTGCTTGATTCCATCCCACTGGGCTCAATGGGCATTGGACCGGAAGTTCCAAACAGGGTTTCCTAGCTAGCTGCTAGTACAGCTGATGGTATGTGAAGTGAATGAGGCAGGTGGAGTTGTTTTGGCACTGGAAGAGCTGTGCTGCTGCTTCGGGCAGTTGCCATTCACCACCGCCCTGAGTTCCCTAGGTGTCATAGCCACTTTCAGACATATGTGGTGCCAGAGCACTTGGTTTCCATGGCAGCGGGAAATGGCTTGGGCGCTGAACTTGTGTTTGGCTGTGGAGTTTTGAGCGCCATTAGTGAGGAGCTCCATGTGAGTTTATTGTGAGTGCTCAACCTGCTTGATTCTATCCCACTGGACTCAATGGACATTGGACCGGAAGTGACCAAACAGGGTTTCCTAGATAGCTGCTAGCACAGCTGATGGTATGTGAAGTTCATGACTGAGGTGGAGTTGTTTTGGCACTGGAAGATCTGTGCTGCTGCTTCGGGCAGTTGCCATTCACCACCGCCCTGAGTTCCCTAGGTGTCATATCCACTTTCAGACCTATGTGGTGCCAGAGCACTTGGTTTCCATGGCAGCGGGAAATGGCTTGGGCGCTGAACTTGTGTTTGGCTGTGGAGTTTTGAGCGCCCCTGAGTGAGGAGCTCCATGTGAGTTTAGTGTGGGTGCTCAACCTTCTTGATTCCATCCCACTGGGCTCAATGGGCATTGGACCGGAAGTGACCAAACAGGGTTTCCTAGATAGCTGCTAGCACAGCTGATGGTATGTGAAGTTCATGAGGCAGGTGGAGTTGTTTTGGCACTGGAAGAGCTGTGCTGCTGCTTCGGGCAGTTGCCATTCACCACCGCCCTGAGTTCCCTAGGTGTCATATCCACTTTCAGACATATGTGGTGCCAGAGCACTTGGTTTCCATGGCAGCGGGAAATGGCTTGGGCGCTGAACTTGTGTTTGGGTGTGGAGTTTTGAGCGCCATTAGTGAGGAGCTCCATGTGAGTTTATTGTGGGTGCTCAACCTGCTTGATTCTATCCCACTGGACTCAATGGACATTGGACCGGAAGTGACCAAACAGGGTTTCCTAGATAGCTGCTAGCACAGCTGATGGTATGTGAAGTTCATGACTGAGGTGGAGTTGTTTTGGCACTGGAAGATCTGTGCTGCTGCTTCGGGCAGTTGCCATTCACCACCGCCCTGAGTTCCCTACGTGTCATATCCACTTTCAGACCTATGTGGTGCCAGAGCACTTGGTTTCCATGGCAGCGGGAAATGGTTTGGGCCCTGAACTTGTGTTTGGCTGTGGAGTTTTGCGCGCCCCTGAGTGACGAGCTCCATGTGAGTTTAGTGTGGGTGCTCAACCTTCTTGATTCCATCCCACTGGGCTCAATGGGCATTGGACCGGAAGTGACCAAACAGGGTTTCCTAGATAGCTGCTAGCACAGCTGATGGTATGTGAAGTGAATGAGGCAGGTGGAGTTGTTTTGGCACTGGAAGAGCTGTGCTGCTGCTTCGGGCAGTTGCCATTCACCACCGCCCTGAGTTCCCTAGGTGTCATATCCACTTTCAGACATATGTGGTGCCAGAGCACTTGGTTTCCATGGCAGCGGGAAATGGCTTGGGCGCTGAACTTGTGTTTGGCTGTGGAGTTTTGAGCGCCTTGAGTGAGGAGGTGCATGTTACTTTAGTGTGGGTGCTCAACCTGCTTGATTCCATCCCACTGGGCTCAATGGGCATTGGACGGGAAGTGACCAAACAGGGTTTCCTAGATAGCTGCTAATACAGCTGATGGTATGTGAAGTTTATGAGGCAGGTGGAGTTGTTTTGGCACTGGAAGAGCTGTGCTGCTGCTTCGGGCAGTTGCCATTCACCACCGCCCTGAGTTCCCTAGGTGTCATATCCACTCTCAGACATAT
The DNA here is from genome assembly GCF_030435755.1 of Ochotona princeps. Taxonomy (NCBI): domain Eukaryota; kingdom Metazoa; phylum Chordata; class Mammalia; order Lagomorpha; family Ochotonidae; genus Ochotona; species Ochotona princeps. The sequence continues at coordinate 98,894,963 of NC_080835.1, read as the reverse complement.
GTGGTGCCAGAGCACTTGGTTTCCATGGCAGCGGGAAATGGCTTGGGCGATGAACTTGTGTTTGGCTGTGGAGTTTTGAGCGCCTTGAGTGAGGAGCTCCATGTGAGTTTAGTGTGGGTGCTCAACCTGCTTGATTCCATCCCACTGGGCTCAATGGACATTGGACCGGAAGTGACCAAACAGGGTTTCCTAGATAGCTGCTAGCACAGCTGATGGTATGTGAAGTGAATGAGGCAGGTGGAGTTGTTTTGGCACTGGAAGAGCTGTGCTGCTTCTGCTTCGGGCAGTTGCCATTCACCATCGCCCTGAGTTCCCTAGGTGTCATATCCACTTTCAGACATATGTGGTGCCAGAGCACTTGGTTTCCATGGCAGCGGGAAATGGCTTGGGCGCTGAACTTGTGTTTGGCTGTAGAGTTTTGAGCGCCTTGAGTGAGGAGGTGCATGTTAGTTTAGTGTGGGTGCTCAACCTGCTTGATTCCATCCCACTGGGCTCAATGGGCATTGGACCGGAAGTGACCAAACAGGGTTTCCTAGATAGCTGCTAGTACAGCTGATGGTATGTGAAGTGAATGAGGCAGGTGGAGTTGTTTTGGCACTGGAAGAGCTGTGCTGCTGCTTCGGGCAGTTGCCATTCACCACCGCCCTGAGTTCCCTACGTGTCATATCCACTTTCAGACATATGTGGTGCCAGAGCACTTGGTTTCCATGGCAGCGGGAAATGGCTTGGGCGCTGAACTTGTCATGGCAGCGGGAAATGGCTTGGGCGCTGAACTTGTGTTTGGCTGTGGAGTTTTGAGCGCCTTGAGTGAGGAGGTGCATGTTACTTTAGTGTGGGTGCTCAACCTGCTTGATTCCATCCCACTGGGCTCAATGGGCATTGGACCGCAAGTGACCAAACAGGGTTTCCTAGATAGCTGCTAATACAGCTGATGGTATGTGAAGTGAATGCGGCAGGCGGAGTTGCTTTGGCACTGGAAGAGCTGTGCTGCTGCTTTGGGCAGTTGCCATTCACCACCACCCTGAGTTCCCTAGGTGTCATATCCACTGTCAGACATATGTGGTGCCAGACTTGGTTTCCATGGCAGCGGGAAATGGCTTGGGCGCTGAACTTGTGTTTCGCTGTGGAGTTTTGAGCGCCTTTAGTGAGGAGCTCCATGTGAGTTTATTGTGGGTGCTCAACCTGCTTGATTCTATCCCACTGGACTCAATGGACATTGGACCGGAAGTGACCAAACAGGGTTTCCTAGATAGCTGCTAGCACAGCTGATGGTATGTGAAGTGAATGACTGAGGTGGAGTTGTTTTGGCACTGGAAGAGCTGTGCTGCTGCTTCGGGCAGTTGCCATTCACCACCGCCCTGAGTTCCCTACGTGTCATATCCACTTTCAGACCTATGTGGTGGCAGAGCACTTGGTTTCCATGGCAGCGGGAAATGGTTTGGGCCCTGAACTTGTGTTTGGCTGTGGAGTTTTGAGCGCCCCTGAGTGAGGAGCTCCATGTTAGTTTAGTGTGGGTGCTCAACCTGCTTAAAACCATCCCACTGGGCTCAATGGGCATTGGACCGCAAGTGACCAAACAGGGTTTCCTAGATAGCTGCTAGCACAGCTGATGGTATGTGAAGTGAATGAGGCAGGTGGAGTTGTTTTGGCACTGGAAGAGCTGTGCTGCTTCTGCTTCGGGCAGTTGCCATTCACCATCGCCCTGAGTTCCCTAGGTGTCATATCCACTTTCAGACATATGTGGTGCCAGAGCACTTGGTTTCCATGGCAGCGGGAAATGGCTTGGGACCTGAACTTGTGTTTGGCTGTGGAGTTTTGAGCGCCTTGAGTGAGGAGCTCCATGTGAGTTTAGTGTGGGTGCTCAACCTGCTTGATTCCATCCCACTGGGCTCAATGGACATTGGACCGGAAGTGACCAAACAGGGTTTCCTAGATAGCTGCTAGCACAGCTGATGGTATGTGAAGTGAATGAGGCAGGTGGAGTTGTTTTGGCACTGGAAGAGCTGTGCTGCTTCTGCTTCGGGCAGTTGCCATTCACCATCGCCCTGAGTTCCCTAGGTGTCATATCCACTTTCAGACATATGTGGTGCCAGAGCACTTGGTTTCCATGGCAGCGGGAAATGGCTTGGGCGCTGAACTTGTGTTTGGCTGTAGAGTTTTGAGCGCCTTGAGTGAGGAGGTGCATGTTACTTTAGTGTGGGTGCTCAACCTGCTTGATTCCATCCCACTGGGCTCAATGGGCATTGGACCGGAAGTGACCAAACAGGGTTTCCTAGATAGCTGCTAGTACAGCTGATGGTATGTGAAGTGAATGAGGCAGGTGGAGTTGTTTTGGCACTGGAAGAGCTGTGCTGCTGCTTCGGGCAGTTGCCATTCACCACCGCCCTGAGTTCCCTAGGTGTCATATCCACTTTCAGACATATGTGGTGCCAGAGCACTTGGTTTCCATGGCAGCGGGAAATGGCTTGGGCGCTGAACTTGTGTTTGGCTGTGGAGTTTTGAGCGCCTTGAGTGAGGAGGTGCATGTTACTTTAGTGTGGGTGCTCAACCTGCTTGATTCCATCCCACTGGGCTCAATGGGCATTGGACGGGAAGTGACCAAACAGGGTTTCCTAGATAGCTGCTAATACAGCTGATGGTATGTGAAGTTTATGAGGCAGGTGGAGTTGTTTTGGCACTGGAAGAGCTGTGCTGCTGCTTCGGGCAGTTGCCATTCACCATCGCCCTGAGTTCCCTAGGTGTCATATCCACTCTCAGACATATGTGGTGCCAGAGCACTTGGTTTCCATGGCAGCGGGAAATGGCTTGGGCGATGAACTTGTGTTTGGCTGTGGAGTTTTGAGCGCCTTGAGTGAGGAGCTCCATGTGAGTTTAGTGTGGGTGCTCAACCTGCTTGATTCCATCCCACTGGGCTCAATGGCCATTGGACCGGAAGTGACCAAACAGGGTTTCCTAGATAGCTGCTAGCACAGCTGATGGTATGTGAAGTGAATGAGGCAGGTGGAGTTGTTTTGGCACTGGAAGAGCTGTGCGGCTTCTGCTTCGGGCAGTTGCCATTTACCATCGCCCTGAGTTCCCTAGGTGTCATATCCACTTTCAGACATATGTGGTGCCAGAGCACTTGGTTTCCATGGCAGCGGGAAATGGCTTGGGCGCTGAACTTGTGTTTGGCTGTGGAGTTTTGAGCGCCTTGAGTGAGGAGCTCCATGTTAGTTTAGTGTGGGTGCTCAACCTGCTTGATTCCATCCCACTGGGCTCAATGGGCATTGGACCGGAAGTTACCAAACAGGGTTTCCTAGATAGCTGCTAGTACAGCTGATGGTATGTGAAGTGAATGAGGCAGGTGGAGTTGTTTTGGCACTGGAAGAGCTGTGCTGCTGCTTCGGGCAGTTGCCATTCACCACCGCCCTGAGTTCCCTACGTGTCACATCCACTTTCAGACATATGTGGTGCCAGAGCACTTGGTTTCCATGGCAGCGGGAAATGGCTTGGGCGCTGAACTTGTCATGGCAGCGGGAAATGGCTTGGGCGCTGAACTTGTGTTTGGCTGTGGAGTTTTGAGCGCCTTGAGTGAGGAGGTGCATGTTACTTTAGTGTGGGTGCTCAACCTGCTTGATTCCATCCCACTGGGCTCAATGGGCATTGGACCGGAAGTGACCAAACAGGGTTTCCTAGATAGCTGCTAATACAGCTGATGGTATGTGAAGTGAATGCGGCAGGCGGAGTTGCTTTGGCACTGGAAGAGCTGTGCTGCTGCTTTGGGCAGCTGCCATTCACCACCACCCTGAGTTCCCTAGGTGTCATATCCACTTTCAGACATATGTGGTGCCAGAGCACTTGGTTTCCATGGCAGCGGGAAATGGCTTGGGCGCTGAACTTGTGTTTGGCTGTGGAGTTTTGAGCGCCTTTAGTGAGGAGCTCCATGTGAGTTTAGTGTGGGTGCTCAACCTGCTTGATTCTATCCCACTGGACTCAATGGACATTGGACCGGAAGTGACCAAACAGGGTTTCCTAGATAGCTGCTAGCACAGCTGATGGTATGTGAAGTGAATGACTGAGGTGGAGTTGTTTTGGCACTGGAAGATCTGTGCTGCTGCTTCGGGCAGTTGCCATTCACCACCGCCCTGAGTTCCCTATGTGTCATATCCACTTTCAGACCTATGTGGTGCCAGAGCACTTGGTTTCCATGGCAGCGGAAAATGGTTTGGGCCCTGAACTTGTGTTTGGCTGTGGAGTTTTGAGCGCTTTGAGTGAGGAGCTCCATGTGAGTTTAGTGTGGGTGCTCAACCTTCTTGATTCCATCCCACTGGGCTCAATGGGCATTGGACCGGATGTGACCAAACAGGGTTTCCTAGATAGCTGCTAGCACAGCTGATGGTATGTGAAGTGAATGAGGCAGGTGGAGTTGTTTTGGCACTGGAAGAGCTGTGCTGCTGCTTCGGGCAGTTGCCATTCACCACCGCCCTGAGTTCCCTAGGTGTCATATCCACTTTCAGACATATGTGGTGCCAGAGCACTTGGTTTCCATGGCAGCGGGAAATGGCTTGGGCGCTGAACTTGTGTTTGGCTGTGGAGTTTTGAGCGCCTTGAGTGAGGAGGTGCATGTTAGTTTAGTGTGGGTGCTCAACCTGCTTGATTCCATCCCACTGGGCTCAATGGGCATTGGACGGGAAGTGACCAAACAGGGTTTCCTAGATAGCTGCTAATACAGCTGATGGTATGTGAAGTTTATGAGGCAGGTGGAGTTGTTTTGGCACTGGAAGAGCTGTGCTGCTGCTTCGGGCAGTTGCCATTCACCACCGCCCTGAGTTCCCTAGGTGTCATATCCACTCTCAGACATATGTGGTGCCAGAGCACTTGGTTTCCATGGCAGCGGGAAATGGCTTGGGCGCTGAACTTGTGTTTGGCTGTGGAGTTTTGAGCCCCTTGAGTGAGGAGCTCCATGTTAGTTTAGTGTGGGTGCTCAACCTGCTTAAAACCATCCCACTGGGCTCAATGGGCATTGGACCGGAAGTGACCAAACAGGGTTTCCTAGATAGCTGCTAGCACAGCTGATGGTATGTGAAGTGAATGAGGCAGGTGGAGTTGTTTTGGCACTGGAAGAGCTGTGCTGCTGCTTCGGGCAGTTGCCATTCACCACCGCCCTGAGTTCCCTAGGTGTCATATCCACTTTCAGACATATGTGGTGCCAGAGCACTTGGTTTCCATGGCAGCGGGAAATGGCTTGGGCGCTGAACTTGTGTTTGGCTGTGGAGTTTTGAGCGCCTTGAGTGAGGGGCTCCATGTGAGTTTAGTGTGGGTGCTCAACCTGCTTGATTCCATCCCACTGGGCTCAATGGGCATTGGATCGGAAGTGACCAAACAGGGTTTCCTAGATAGCTGCTAGCACAGCTGATGGTATGTGAAGTGAATGAGGCAGGTGGAGTTGTTTTGGCACTGGAAGAGCTGTGCTGCTTCTGCTTCGGGCAGTTGCCATTCACCATCGCCCTGAGTTCCCTAGGTGTCATATCCACTTTCAGACATATGTGGTGCCAGAGCACTTGGTTTCCATGGCAGCGGGAAATGGCTTGGTCGCTGAACTTGTCATGGCAGCGGGAAATGGCTTGGGCGCTGAACTTGTGTTTGGCTGTGGAGTTTTGATCGCCTTGAGTGAGGATCTCCATGTGAGTTTAGTGTGGGTGCTCAACCTGCTTGATTCCATCCCACTGGACTCAATGGGCATTGGACCGGAAGTGACCAAACAGGGTTTCCTAGATAGCTGCTAGCACAGCTGATGGTATGTGAAGTGAATGAGGCAGGTGGAGTTGTTTTGGCACTGGAAGAGCTGTGCTGCTTCTGCTTCGGGCAGTTGCCATTCACCACCGCCCTGAGTTCCCTAGGTGTCATATCCACTTTCAGACATATGTGGTGCCAGAGCACTTGGTTTCCATGGCAGCGGGAAATGGCTTGGGACCTGAACTTGTGTTTGGCTGTGGAGTTTTGAGCGCCTTGAGTGAGGAGCTCCATGTGAGTTTAGTGTGGGTGCTCAACCTGCTTGATTCCATCCCACTGGGCTCAATGGGCATTGGACCGGAAGTGACCAAACGTGGTTTCCTAGATAGCTGCTAGTACAGCTGATGGTATGTGAAGTGAATGCGGCAGGTGGAGTTGTTTTGGCACTGGAAGAGCTGTTCTGCTGCTTCGGGCAGTTGCCATTCACCACCGCCCTGAGTTCCCTAGGTGTCAGATCCACTTTCAGACATATGTGGTGCCAGAGCACTTGGTTTTCATGGCAGCGGGAAATGGCTTGGGCGCTGAACTTGTGTTTGGCTGTGGAGTTTTGAACGCCTTGAGTGAGGAGCTCCATGTGAGTTTAGTGTGGGTGCTCAACCTGCTTGATTCCATCCCACTGGGCTCAATGGGCATTGGACCGGAAGTGACCAAACAGGGTTTCCTAGATAGCTGCTAGCACAGCTGATGGTATGTGAAGTGAATGAGGCAGGTGGAGTTGTTTTGGCACTGGAAGAGCTGTGCTGCTTCTGCTTCGGGCAGTTGCCATTCACCATCGCCCTGAGTTCCCTAGGTGTCATATCCACTTTCAGACATATGTGGTGCCAGAGCACTTGGTTTCCATGGCAGCGGGAAATGGCTTTTGCGCTGAACTTGTGTTTGGCTGTGGAGTTTTGAGCGGCTTGAGTGTGGAGCTCCATGTTAGTTTACTGTGGGTGCTCAACCTGCTTGATTCCATCCCACTGGGCTCAATGGGCATTGGACGGGAAGTGACCAAACAGGGTTTCCTAGATAGCTGCTAGCACAGCTGATGGTATGTGAAGTGAATGAGGCAGGTGGAGTTGTTTTGGCACTGGAAGAGCTGTGCTGCTGCTTCGGGCAGTTGCCATTCACCACCGCCCTGAGTTCCCTAGCTGTCATATCCACTTTCAGACATATGTGGTGCCAGAGCACTTGGTTTCCATGGCAGCGGGAAATGGCTTGGGCGCTGAACTTGTGTTTGGCTGTGGAGTTTTGAGCGCCTTGAGTGAGGAGGTGCATGTTACTTTAGTGTGGGTGCTCAACCTGCTTGATTCCATCCCACTGGGCTCAATGGGCATTGGACGGGAAGTGACCAAACAGGGTTTCCTAGATAGCTGCTAATACAGCTGATGGTATGTGAAGTTTATGAGGCAGGTGGAGTTGTTTTGGCACTGGAAGAGCTGTGCTGCTGCTTCGGGCAGTTGCCATTCACCACCGCCCTGAGTTCCCTAGGTGTCATATCCACTCTCAGACATATGTGGTGCCAGAGCACTTGGTTTCCATGGCAGCGGGAAATGGCTTGGGCGCTGAACTTGTGTTTGGCTGTGGAGTTTTGAGCGCCTTGAGTGAGGAGCTCCATGTTAGTTTAGTGTGGGTGCTCAACCTGCTTAAAACCATCCCACTGGGCTCAATGGGCATTAGACCGGAAGTGACCAAACAGGGTTTCCTAGATAGCTGCTAGCACAGCTGATGGTATGTGAAGTGCATGACTGAGGTGGAGTTGTTTTGGCACTGGAAGAGCTGTGCTGCTGCTTCGGGCAGTTGCCATTCACCACCGCCCTGAGTTCCCTACGTGTCATATCCACTTTCAGACATATGTGGTGCCAGAGCACTTGGTTTCCATGGCAGCGGGAAATGGCTTGGGCGCTGAACTTGTGTTTGGCTGTGGAGTTTTGAGCGCCTTGAGTGAGGGGCTCCATGTGAGTTTAGTGTGGGTGCTCAACCTGCTTGATTCCATCCCACTGGGCTCAATGGGCATTGGATCGGAAGTGACCAAACAGGGTTTCCTAGATAGCTGCTAGCACAGCTGATGGTATGTGAAGTGAATGAGGCAGGTGGAGTTGTTTTGGCACTGGAAGAGCTGTGCTGCTTCTGCTTCGGGCAGTTGCCATTCACCATCGCCCTGAGTTCCCTAGGTGTCATATCCACTTTCAGACATATGTGGTGCCAGAGCACTTGGTTTCCATGGCAGCGGGAAATGGCTTGGGCGCTGAACTTGTCATGGCAGCGGGAAATGGCTTGGGCGCTGAACTTGTGTTTGGCTGTGGAGTTTTGATCGCCTTGAGTGAGGATCTCCATGTGAGTTTAGTGTGGGTGCTCAACCTGCTTGATTCCATCCCACTGGACTCAATGGGCATTGGACCGGAAGTGACCAAACAGGGTTTCCTAGATAGCTGCTAGCACAGCTGATGGTATGTGAAGTGAATGAGGCAGGTGGAGTTGTTTTGGCACTGGAAGAGCTGTGCTGCTTCTGCTTCGGGCAGTTGCCATTCACCACCGCCCTGAGTTCCCTAGGTGTCATATCCACTTTCAGACATATGTGGTGCCAGAGCACTTGGTTTCCATGGCAGCGGGAAATGGCTTGGGACCTGAACTTGTGTTTGGCTGTGGAGTTTTGAGCGCCTTGAGTGAGGAGCTCCATGTGAGTTTAGTGTGGGTGCTCAACCTGCTTGATTCCATCCCACTGGGCTCAATGGGCATTGGACCGGAAGTGACCAAACGTGGTTTCCTAGATAGCTGCTAGTACAGCTGATGGTATGTGACGTGAATGCGGCAGGTGGAGTTGTTTTGGCACTGGAAGAGCTGTTCTGCTGCTTCGGGCAGTTGCCATTCACCACCGCCCTGAGTTCCCTAGGTGTCAGATCCACTTTCAGACATATGTGGTGCCAGAGCACTTGGTTTTCATGGCAGCGGGAAATGGCTTGGGCGCTGAACTTGTGTTTGGCTGTGGAGTTTTGAACGCCTTGAGTGAGGAGCTCCATGTGAGTTTAGTGTGGGTGCTCAACCTGCTTGATTCCATCCCACTGGGCTCAATGGGCATTGGACCGGAAGTGACCAAACAGGGTTTCCTAGATAGCTGCTAGCACAGCTGATGGTATGTGAAGTGAATGAGGCAGGTGGAGTTGTTTTGGCACTGGAAGAGCTGTGCTGCTTCTGCTTCGGGCAGTTGCCATTCACCATCGCCCTGAGTTCCCTAGGTGTCATATCCACTTTCAGACATATGTGGTGCCAGAGCACTTGGTTTCCATGGCAGCGGGAAATGGCTTTTGCGCTGAACTTGTGTTTGGCTGTGGAGTTTTGAGCGGCTTGAGTGTGGAGCTCCATGTTAGTTTACTGTGGGTGCTCAACCTGCTTGATTCCATCCCACTGGGCTCAATGGGCATTGGACGGGAAGTGACCAAACAGGGTTTCCTAGATAGCTGCTAGTACAGCTGATGGTATGTGAAGTTCATGACTGAGGTGGAGTTGTTTTGGCACTGGAAGAGCTGTGCTGCTGCTTCGGGCCGTTGCCATTCACCACCGCCCTGAGTTCCCTACGTGTCATATCCACTTTCAGACATATGTGGTGCCAGAGCACTTGGTTTCCATGGCAGCGGGAAATGGCTTGGGCGCTGAACTTGTGTTTGGCTGTGGAGTTTTGAGCCCCTTGAGTGAGGAGCTCCATGTTAGTTTAGTGTGGGTGCTCAACCTGCTTGATTCTATCCCACTGGGCTCAATGGACATTGGACCGGAAGTGACCAAACAGGGTTTCCTAGATAGCTGCTAGCACAGCTGATGGTATGTGAAGTGAATGAGGCAGGTGGAGTTGTTTTGGCACTGGAAGAGCTGTGCTGCTGCTTCGGCCAGTTGAAATTCACCACCGCCCTGAGTTCCCTAGGTGTCATATCCACTTTCAGACATATGTGGTGCCAGAGCACTTGGTTTCCATGGCAGCGGGAAATGGCTTGGGCGCTGAACTTGTGTTTGGCTGAGGAGTTTTGAGCGCTTTGAGTGAGGAGCTCCATGTGAGTTTAGTGTGGGTGCTCAACCTGCTTGATTCCATCCCACTGGGCTCAATGGGCATTGGACCGGAAGTGACCAAACAGGTTTTCCTAGATAGCTGCTAGCACAGCTGATGGTATGTGAAGTGAATGACGCAGGTGGAGTTGTTTTGGCACTGGAAGAGCTGTGCTGCTGCTTCGGGCAGTTGCCATTCACCACCATCTTGAGTTCCCTAGGTGTCATATCCACTTTCAGACCTATGTGGTGCCAGAGCACTTGGTTTCCATGGCAGCGAGAAATGGCTTGTGCGCTGAACTTGTGTTTGTCTGTGCAGGATTTGAGCGCCTTGAGTGAGGAGCTCCATGTGAGTTTATTGTGGGTGCTCAACCTGCTTGATTCCATCCCACTGGGCAAAATGGGCATTGGACCGGAAGTGTCCCAACAGGGTTTCCTAGATAGCTGCTAGCACAGCTGATGGTATGTGAAGTTCATGAGGCAGGTGGAGTTGTTTTGGCACTGGAAGAGCTGTGCTGCTGCTTCGGGCAGTTGCCATTCACCACCGCCCTGAGTTCCATAGGTGTCATAGCCACTTTCAGACATATGTGGTGCCAGAGCACTTGGTTTCCATGGCGCCGTGAAATGGCTTGGGCGCTGAACTTGTGTTTGGCTGTGGAGTTTTGAGCGCCTTGAGTGAGGAGCTCCATGTGAGTTTAGTGTGGGTGCTCAACCTGCTTGATTCCATCCCACTGGGCTCAATGGGCATTGGACCGGAAGTGACCAAACAAGGTTTCCCAGATAGCTGCTAGCACAGCTGATGGTATGTGAAGTTCATGACTGAGGTGGAGTTGTTTTGGCACTGGAAGATCTGTGCTGCTGCTTCGGGCAGTTGCCATTCACCACCGCCGTGACTCCCTAGGTGTCATATCCACTTTCAGACATATGTGGTGCCAGAGCACTTGGTTTCCATGGCAGCGGGAAATGGCTTGGGCGCTGAACTTGTCATGGCAGCGGGAAATGGCTTGGGCGCTGAACTTGTGTTTGGCTGTGGAGTTTTGAGCGCCTTGAGTGAGGAGGTGCATATTACTTTAGTGTGGGTGCTCAACCTGCTTGATTCCATCCCACTGGGCTCAATGGGCATTGGACCGGAAGTGACCAAACAGGGTTTCCTAGATAGCTGCTAGCACAGCTGATGGTATGTGAAGTGAATGAGGCAGGTGGAGTTGTTTTGGCACTGGAAGAGCTGTGCTGCTGCTTCGGGCAGTTGCCATTCACCACCGCCCTGAGTTCCCTAGGTGTCATATCCACTTTCAGACATATGTGGTGCCAGAGCACTTGGTTTCCATGGCAGCGGGAAATGGTTTGGGCGCTGAACTTGTGTTTGGCTGTGGAGTTTTGAGCGGCTTGAGTGAGGAGTTCCATGTGAGTTTAGTGTGGGTGCTCAACCTGCTTGATTCCATCCCACTGGGCTCAATGGACATTGGACCGGAAGTGACCAAACAGGGTTTCCTAGATAGCTGCTAGCACAGCTGATGGTATGTGAAGTGAATGAGGCAGGTGGAGTTGTTTTGGCACTGGAAGAGCTGTGCTGCTGCTTCGGGCAGTTGAAATTCACCACCGCCCTGAGTTCCCTAGGTGTCATATCCACTTTCAGACATATGTGGTGCCAGAGCACTTGGTTTCCATGGCAGCGGGAAATGGCTTGGGCGCTGAACTTGTGTTTGGCTGAGGAGTTTTGAGCGCTTTGAGTGAGGAGCTCCATGTGAGTTTAGTGTGGGTGCTCAACCTGCTTGATTCCATCCCACTGGGCTCAATGGGCATTGGACCGGAAGTGACCAAACAGGTTTTCCTAGATAGCTGCTAGCACAGCTGATGGTATGTGAAGTGAATGACGCAGGTGGAGTTGTTTTGGCACTGGAAGAGCTGTGCTGCTGCTTCGGGCAGTTGCCATTCACCACCATCTTGAGTTCCCTAGGTGTCATATCCACTTTCAGACATATGTGGTGCCAGAGCACTTGGTTTCCATGGCAGCGGGAAATGGCTTGGGCGCTGAACTTGTGTTTGTCTGTGCAGGATTTGAGCGCCTTGAGTGAGGAGCTCCATGTGAGTTTATTGTGGGTGCTCAACCTGCTTGATTCCATCCCACTGGGCAAAATGGGCATTGGACCGAAGTGACCAAACAGGGTTTCCTAGATAGCTGCTAGCACAGCTGATGGTATGTGAAGTGAATGAGGCAGGTGGAGTTGTTTTGGCACTGGAAGAGCTGTGCTGCTGCTTCGGGCAGTTGCCATTCACCACCGCCCTGAGTTCCCTAGGTGTCATATCCACTTTCAGACATATGTGGTGCCAGAGCACTTGGTTTCCATGGCAGCGGGAAATGGCTTGGGCGCTGAACTTGTGTTTGGCTGTGGAGTTTTGAGCGCCTTGAGTGAGGAGGTGCATGTTACTTTAGTGTGGGTGCTCAACCTGCTTGATTCCATCCCACTGGGCTCAATGGGCATTGGACGGGAAGTGACCAAACAGGGTTTCCTAGATAGCTGCTAATACAGCTGATGGTATGTGAAGTTCATGACTGAGGTGGAGTTGTTTTGGCACTGGAAGAGCTGTGCTGCTGCTTCGGGCAGTTGCCATTCACCACCGCCCTGAGTTCCCTAGGTGTCATATCCACTCTCAGACATATGTGGTGCCAGAGCACTTGGTTTCCATGGCAGCGGGAAATGGCTTGGGCGATGAACTTGTGTTTGGCTGTGGAGTTTTGAGCCCCTTGAGTGAGGAGCTCCATGTTAGTTTAGTGTGGGTGCTCAACCTGCTTAAAACCATCCCACTGGGCTCAATGGGCATTAGACCGGAAGTGACCAAACAGGGTTTCCTAGATAGCTGCTAGCACAGCTGATGGTATGTGAAGTGTATGACTGAGGTGGAGTTGTTTTGGCACTGGAAGAGCTGTGCTGCTGCTTCGGGCAGTTGCCATTCACCACCGCCCTGAGTTCCCTAGGTGTCATATCCACTTTCAGACATATGTGGTGCCAGAGCACTTGGTTTCCATGGCAGCGGGAAATGGCTTGGGCGCTGAACTTGTGTTTGGCTGTGGAGTTTTGAGCGCCTTGAGTGAGGGGCTCCATGTGAGTTTAGTGTGGGTGAACAACCTGCTTAAAACCATCCCACTGGGCTCAATGGGCATTGGATCGGAAGTGACCAAACAGGGTTTCCTAGATAGCTGCTAGCACAGCTGATGGTATGTGAAGTGAATGAGGCAGGTGGAGTTGTTTTGGCACTGGAAGAGCTGTGCTGCTTCTGCTTCGGGCAGTTGCCATTCACCATCGCCCTGAGTTCCCTAGGTGTCATATCCAATTTCAGACATATGTGGTGCCAGAGCACTTGGTTTCCATGGCAGCGGGAAATGGCTTGGGCGCTGAACTTGTCATGGCAGCGGGAAATGGCTTGGGCGCTGAACTTGTGTTTGGCTGTGGAGTTTTGATCGCCTTGAGTGAGGATCTCCATGTGAGTTTAGTGTGGGTGCTCAACCTGCTTGATTCCATCCCACTGGACTCAATGGGCATTGGACCGGAAGTGACCAAACAGGGTTTCCTAGATAGCTGCTAGCACAGCTGATGGTATGTGAAGTGAATGAGGCAGGTGGAGTTGTTTTGGCACTGGAAGAGCTGTGCTGCTTCTGCTTCGGGCAGTTGCCATTCACCATTGCCCTGAGTTCCCTAGGTGTCATATCCACTTTCAGACATATGTGGTGCCAGAGCACTTGGTTTCCATGGCAGCGGGAAATGGCTTGGGACCTGAACTTGTGTTTGGCTGTGGAGTTTTGAGCGCCTTGAGTGAGGAGCTCCATGTGAGTTTAGTGTGGGTGCTCAACCTGCTTGATTCCATCCCACTGGGCTCAATGGGCATTGGACCGGAAGTGACCAAACGGGGTTTCCTAGATAGCTGCTAGTACAGCTGATGGTATGTGAAGTGAATGCGGCAGGTGGAGTTGTTTTGGCACTGGAAGAGCTGTTCTGCTGCTTCGGGCAGTTGCCATTCACCACCGCCCTGAGTTCCCTAGGTGTCAGATCCACTTTCAGACATATGTGGTGCCAGAGCACTTGGTTTTCATGGCAGCGGGAAATGGCTTGGGCGCTGAACTTGTGTTTGGCTGTGGAGTTTTGAGTGCCTTGAGTGAGGAGCTCCATGTGAGTTTAGTGTGGGTGCTCAACCTGCTTGATTCCATCCCACTGGGCTCAATGGGCATTGGACCGGAAGTGACCAAACAGGGTTTCCTAGATAGCTGCTAGCACAGCTGATGGTATGTGAAGTGAATGAGGCAGGTGGAGTTGTTTTGGCACTGGAAGAGCTGTGCTGCTTCTGCTTCGGGCAGTTGCCATTCACCATCGCCCTGAGTTCCCTAGGTGTCATATCCACTTTCAGACATATGTGGTGCCAGAGCACTTGGTTTCCATGGCAGCGGGAAATGGCTTTTGCGCTGAACTTGTGTTTGGCTGTGGAGTTTTGAGCGGCTTGAGTGAGGAGCTCCATGTTAGTTTAGTGTGGGTGCTCAACCTGCTTGATTCCATCCCACTGGGCTCAATGGGCATTGGACCGCAAGTGACCAAACAGGGTTTCCTAGATAGCTGCTAGTACAGCTGATGGTATGTGAAGTTCATGACTGAGGTGGAGTTGTTTTGGCACTGGAAGAGCTGTGCTGCTGCTTCGGGCCGTTGCCATTCACCACCGCCCTGAGTTCCCTACGTGTCATATCCACTTTCAGACATATGTGGTGCCAGAGCACTTGGTTTCCATGGCAGCGGGAAATGGCTTGGGCGCTGAACTTGTGTTTGGCTGTGGAGTTTTGAGCGCCTTGAGTGAGGAGCTCCATGTTAGTTTAGTGTGGGTGCTCAACCTGCTTGATTCTATCCCACTGGACTCAATGGACATTGGACAGGAAGTGACCAAACAGGGTTTCCTAGATAGCTGCTAGCACAGCTGATGGTATGTGAAGTGAATGAGGCAGGTGGAGTTGTTTTGGCACTGGAAGATCTGTGCTGCTGCTTCGGGCAGTTGCCATTCACCACCGCCCTGAGTTTCCTAGGTGTCATATCCACTTTCAGACATATGTGGTGCCAGAGCACTTGGTTTCCATGGCAGCGGGAAATGGTTTGGGCGCTGAACTTGTGTTTGGCTGTGGAGTTTTGAGCGGCTTGAGTGAGGAGTTCCATGTGAGTTTAGTGTGGGTGCTCAACCTGCTTGATTCCATCCCACTGGGCTCAATGGACATTGGACCGGAAGTGACCAAACAGGGTTTCCTAGATAGCTGCTAGCACAGCTGATGGTATGTGAAGTGAATGAGGCAGGTGGAGTTGTTTTGGCACTGGAAGAGCTGTGCTGCTGCTTCGGGCAGTTGAAATTCACCACCGCCCTGAGTTCCCTAGGTGTCATATCCACTTTCAGACATATGTGGTGCCAGAGCACTTGGTTTCCATGGCAGCGGGAAATGGCTTGGGCGCTGAACTTGTGTTTGGCTGAGGAGTTTTGAGCGCTTTGAGTGAGGAGCTCCATGTGAGTTTAGTGTGGGTGCTCAACCTGCTTGATTCCATCCCACTGGGCTCAATGGGCATTGGACCGGAAGTGACCAAACAGGTTTTCCTAGATAGCTGCTAGCACAGCTGATGGTATGTGAAGTGAATGACGCAGGTGGAGTTGTTTTGGCACTGGAAGAGCTGTGCTGCTGCTTCGGGCAGTTGCCATTCACCACCATCTTGAGTTCCCTAGGTGTCATATCCACTTTCAGACATATGTGGTGCCAGAGCACTTGGTTTCCATGGCAGCGGGAAATGGCTTGTGCGCTGAACTTGTGTTTGTCTGTGCAGGATTTGAGCGCCTTGAGTGAGGAGCTCCATGTGAGTTTATTGTGGGTGCTCAACCTGCTTGATTCCATCCCACTGGGCAAAATGGGCATTGGACCGAAGTGACCCAACAGGGTTTCCTAGATAGCTGCTAGCACAGCTGATGGTATGTGAAGTTCATGAGGCAGGTGGAGTTGTTTTGGCACTGGAAGAGCTGTGCTGCTGCTTCGGGCAGTTGCCATTCACCACCGCCCTGAGTTCCCTAGGTGTCATAGCCACTTTCAGACATATGTGGTGCCAGAGCACTTGGTTTCCATGGCGCCGTGAAATGGCTTGGGCGCTGAACTTGTGTTTGGCTGTGGAGTTTTGAGCGCCTTGAGTGAGGAGCTCCATGTGAGTTTAGTGTGGGTGCTCAACCTGCTTGATTCCATCCCACTTGGCTCAATGGGCATTGGACCGGAAGTGACCAAACAAGGTTTCCCAGATAGCTGCTAGCACAGCTGATGGTATGTGAAGTTCATGAGGCAGGTGGAGTTGTTTTGGCACTGGAAGAGCTGTGCTGCTGCTTCGGGCAGTTGCCATTCACCACCGCCCTGAGTTCCCTAGGTGTCATATCCACTCTCAGACATATGTGGTGCCAGAGCACTTGGTTTCCATGGCAGCGGGAAATGGCTTGGGCGCTGAACTTGTGTTTGTCTGTGCAGGTTTTGAGCGCCTTGAGTGAGGAGCTCCATGTGAGTTTAGTGTGGGTGCTCAACCTGCTTGATTCCATCCCACTGGGCTCAATGGGCATTGGTCCGGAAGTGACAAAACAGGGTTTCCTAGATAGCTGCTAGCACAGCTGATGGTATGTGAAGTGCATGACTGAGGTGGAGTTGTTTTGGCACTGGAAGAGTTGTGCTGCTGCTTCGGGCAGTTGCCATTCACCACCGCCCTGAGTTCCCTAGGTGTCATAGCCACTTTCAGACATATGTGGTGCCAGAGCACTTGGTTTCCATGGCAGCGGGAAATGGCTTGGGCGCTGAACTTGTGTTTGGCTGAGGAGTTTTGAGCGCCTTGAGTGAGGAGCTCTATGTTAGTTTAGTGTGGGTGCTCAACCTGCTTGATTCCATCCCACTGGGCTCAATGGGCATTGGACCGGAAGTGACCAAACGGGGTTTCCTAGATAGCTGCTAGTACAGCTGATGGTATGTGAAGTGAATGCGGCAGGTGGAGTTGTTTTGGCACTGGAAGAGCTGTTCTGCTGCTTCGGGCAGTTGCCATTCACCACCGCCCTGAGTTCCCTACGTGTCAGATCCACTTTCAGACATATGTGGTGCCAGAGCACTTGGTTTTCATGGCAGCGGGAAATGGCTTGGGCGCTGAACTTGTGTTTGGCTGTGGAGTTTTGAGCGCCTTGAGTGAGGAGCTCCATGTGAGTTTAGTGTGGGTGCTCAACCTGCTTGATTCCATCCCACTGGGCTCAATGGGCATTGGACCGGAAGTGACCAAACAGGGTTTCCTAGATAGCTGCTAGCACAGCTGATGGTATGTGAAGTGAATGAGGCAGGTGGAGTTGTTTTGGCACTGGAAGAGCTGTGCTGCTTCTGCTTCGGGCAGTTGCCATTCACCATCGCCCTGAGTTCCCTAGGTGTCATATCCACTTTCAGACATATGTGGTGCCAGAGCACTTGGTTTCCATGGCAGCGGGAAATGGCTTTTGCGCTGAACTTGTGTTTGGCTGTGGAGTTTTGAGCGGCTTGAGTGAGGAGCTCCATGTTAGTTTAGTGTGGGTGCTCAACCTGCTTGATTCCATCCCACTGGGCTCAATGGGCATTGGACCGCAAGTGACCAAACAGGGTTTCCTAGATAGCTGCTAGTACAGCTGATGGTATGTGAAGTTCATGACTGAGGTGGAGTTGTTTTGGCACTGGAAGAGCTGTGCTGCTGCTTCGGGCAGTTGCCATTCACCACCGCCCTGAGTTCCCTACGTGTCATATCCACTTTCAGACATATGTGGTGCCAGAGCACTTGGTTTCCATGGCAGCGGGAAATGGCTTGGGCGCTGAACTTGTGTTTGGCTGTGGAGTTTTGAGCGCCTTGAGTGAGGAGCTCCATGTTAGTTTAGTGTGGGTGCTCAACCTGCTTGATTCTATCCCACTGGACTCAATGGACATTGGACAGGAAGTGACCAAACAGGGTTTCCTAGATAGCTGCTAGCACAGCTGATGGTATGTGAAGTGAATGAGGCAGGTGGAGTTGTTTTGGCACTGGAAGATCTGTGCTGCTGCTTCGGGCAGTTGCCATTCACCACCGCCCTGAGTTCCCTAGGTGTCATATCCACTTTCAGACATATGTGGTGCCAGAGCACTTGGTTTCCATGGCAGCGGGAAATGGTTTGGGCGCTGAACTTGTGTTTGGCTGTGGAGTTTTGAGCGGCTTGAGTGAGGAGTTCCATGTGAGTTTAGTGTGGGTGCTCAACCTGCTTGATTCCATCCCACTGGGCTCAATGGGCATTGGACCGGAAGTGACCAAACAGGGTTTCCTAGATAGCTGCTAGCACAGCTGATGGTATGTGAAGTGAATGAGGCAGGTGGAGTTGTTTTGGCACTGGAAGAGCTGTGCTGCTTCTGCTTCGGGCAGTTGCCATTCACCATCGCCCTGAGTTCCCTAGGTGTCATATCCACTTTCAGACATATGTGGTGCCAGAGCACTTGGTTTCCATGGCAGCGGGAAATGGCTTTTGCGCTGAACTTGTGTTTGGCTGTGGAGTTTTGAGCGGCTTGAGTGAGGAGCTCCATGTTAGTTTAGTGTGGGTGCTCAACCTGCTTGATTCCATCCCACTGGGCTCAATGGGCATTGGACCGCAAGTGACCAAACAGGGTTTCCTAGATAGCTGCTAGTACAGCTGATGGTATGTGAAGTTCATGACTGAGGTGGAGTTGTTTTGGCACTGGAAGAGCTGTGCTGCTGCTTCGGGCAGTTGCCATTCACCACCGCCCTGAGTTCCCTACGTGTCATATCCACTTTCAGACATATGTGGTGCCAGAGCACTTGGTTTCCATGGCAGCGGGAAATGGCTTGGGCGCTGAACTTGTGTTTGGCTGTGGAGTTTTGAGCGCCTTGAGTGAGGAGCTCCATGTTAGTTTAGTGTGGGTGCTCAACCTGCTTGATTCTATCCCACTGGACTCAATGGACATTGGACAGGAAGTGACCAAACAGGGTTTCCTAGATAGCTGCTAGCACAGCTGATGGTATGTGAAGTGAATGAGGCAGGTGGAGTTGTTTTGGCACTGGAAGATCTGTGCTGCTGCTTCGGGCAGTTGCCATTCACCACCGCCCTGAGTTCCCTAGGTGTCATATCCACTTTCAGACATATGTGGTGCCAGAGCACTTGGTTTCCATGGCAGCGGGAAATGGTTTGGGCGCTGAACTTGTGTTTGGCTGTGGAGTTTTGAGCGGCTTGAGTGAGGAGTTCCATGTGAGTTTAGTGTGGGTGCTCAACCTGCTTGATTCCATCCCACTGGGCTCAATGGACATTGGACCGGAAGTGACCAAACAGGGTTTCCTAGATAGCTGCTAGCACAGCTGATGGTATGTGAAGTGAATGAGGCAGGTGGAGTTGTTTTGGCACTGGAAGAGCTGTGCTGCTGCTTCGGGCAGTTGAAATTCACCACCGCCCTGAGTTCCCTAGGTGTCATATCCACTTTCAGACATATGTGGTGCCAGAGCACTTGGTTTCCATGGCAGCGGGAAATGGCTTGGGCGCTGAACTTGTGTTTGGCTGAGGAGTTTTGAGCGCTTTGAGTGAGGAGCTCCATGTGAGTTTAGTGTGGGTGCTCAACCTGCTTGATTCCATCCCACTGGGCTCAATGGGCATTGGACCGGAAGTGACCAAACAGGTTTTCCTAGATAGCTGCTAGCACAGCTGATGGTATGTGAAGTGAATGACGCAGGTGGAGTTGTTTTGGCACTGGAAGAGCTGTGCTGCTGCTTCGGGCAGTTGCCATTCACCACCATCTTGAGTTCCCTAGGTGTCATATCCACTTTCAGACATATGTGGTGCCAGAGCACTTGGTTTCCATGGCAGCGGGAAATGGCTTGTGCGCTGAACTTGTGTTTGTCTGTGCAGGATTTGAGCGCCTTGAGTGAGGAGCTCCATGTGAGTTTATTGTGGGTGCTCAACCTGCTTGATTCCATCCCACTATGCAAAATGGGCATTGGACCGGAAGTGACCCAACAGGGTTTCCTAGATAGCTGCTAGCACAGCTGATGGTATGTGAAGTTCATGAGGCAGGTGGAGTTGTTTTGGCACTGGAAGAGCTGTGCTGCTGCTTCGGGCAGTTGCCATTCACCACCGCCCTGAGTTCCCTAGGTGTCATAGCCACTTTCAGACATATGTGGTGCCAGAGCACTTGGTTTCCATGGCGCCGTGAAATGGCTTGGGCGCTGAACTTGTGTTTGGCTGTGGAGTTTTGAGCGCCTTGAGTGAGGAGCTCCATGTGAGTTTAGTGTGGGTGCTCAACCTGCTTGATTCCATCCCACTGGGCTCAATGGGCATTGGACCGGAAGTGACCAAACAGGGTTTCCTAGATAGCTGCTAGCACAGCTGATGGTATGTGAAGTTCATGAGGCAGGTGGAGTTGTTTTGGCACTGGAAGAGCTGTGCTGCTGCTTCGGGCAGTTGCCATTCACCACCGCCCTGAGTTCCCTAGGTGTCATATCCACTCTCAGACATATGTGGTGCCAGAGCACTTGGTTTCCATGGCAGCGGGAAATGGCTTGGGCGCTGAACTTGTGTTTGGCTGT
Organism: Ochotona princeps; assembly: GCF_030435755.1. Classification (NCBI taxonomy): domain Eukaryota; kingdom Metazoa; phylum Chordata; class Mammalia; order Lagomorpha; family Ochotonidae; genus Ochotona; species Ochotona princeps. Next base: position 98,874,573 of record NC_080835.1, on the reverse strand, counting down.
GGAGTTTTGAGCGCCTTGAGTGAGGAGCTCCATGTGAGTTTAGTGTGGGTGCTCAACCTGCTTGATTCTATCCCACTGGACTCAATGGACATTGGACCGGAAGTGACCAAACAGGGTTTCCTAGATAGCTGCTAGCACAGCTGATGGTATGTGAAGTTCATGACTGAGGTGGAGTTGTTTTGGCACTGGAAGAGTTGTGCTGCTGCTTCGGGCAGTTGCCATTCACCACCGCCGTGACTCCCTAGGTGTCATATCCACTTTCAGACATATGTGGTGCCAGAGCACTTGGTTTCCATGGCAGCGGGAAATGGCTTGGGCGCTGAACTTGTGTTTGGCTGTGGAGTTTTGAGCGCCTTGAGTGAGGAGCTCCATGTGAGTTTAGTGTGGGTGCTCAACCTGCTTGATTCCATCCCACTGGGCTCAATGGGCATTGGACCGGAAGTGACCAAACAGGGTTTCCTAGATAGCTGCTAGCACAGCTGATGGTATGTGAAGTGAATGAGGCAGGTGGAGTTGTTTTGGCACTGGAAGATCTGTGCTGCTGCTTCGGGCAGTTGCCATTCACCACCGCCCTGAGTTCCCTAGGTGTCATATCCACTTTCAGACATATGTGGTGCCAGAGCACTTGGTTTCCATGGCAGCGGGAAATGGCTTGGGCGCTGAACTTGTGTTTGTCTGTGCAGGTTTTGAGCGCCTTGAGTGAGGAGCTCCATGTGAGTTTAGTGTGGGTGCTCAACCTGCTTGATTCCATCCCACTGGGCTCAATGGGCATTGGTCCGGAAGTGACAAAACAGGGTTTCCTAGATAGCTGCTAGCACAGCTGATGGTATGTGAAGTGAATGAGGCAGGTGGAGTTGTTTTGGCACTGGAAGAGCTGTGCTGCTGCTTCGGGCAGTTGCCATTCACCACCATCTTGAGTTCCCTAGGTGTCATATCCACTTTCAGACATATGTGGTGCCAGAGCACTTGGTTTCCATGGCAGCGGGAAATGGCTTGGGCGCTGAACTTGTGTTTGTCTGTGCAGGATTTGAGCGCCTTGAGTGAGGAGCTCCATGTGAGTTTATTGTGGGTGCTCAACCTGCTTGATTCCATCCCACTATGCAAAATGGGCATTGGACCGGAAGTGACCCAACAGGGTTTCCTAGATAGCTGCTAGCACAGCTGATGGTATGTGAAGTGAATGAGGCAGGTGGAGTTGTTTTGGCACTGGAAGAGCTGTGCTGCTGCTTCGGGCAGTTGCCATTCACCACCGCCCTGAGTTCCCTAGGTGTCATAGCCACTTTCAGACATATGTGGTGCCAGAGCACTTGGTTTCCATGGCGCCGTGAAATGGCTTGGGCGCTGAACTTGTGTTTGGCTGTGGAGTTTTGAGCGCCTTGAGTGAGGAGCTCCATGTGAGTTTAGTGTGGGTGCTCAACCTGCTTGATTCCATCCCACTGGGCTCAATGGGCATTGGACCGGAAGTGACCAAACAAGGTTTCCTAGATAGCTGCTAGCACAGCTGATGGTATGTGAAGTTCATGAGGCAGGTGGAGTTGTTTTGGCACTGGAAGAGCTGTGCTGCTGCTTCGGGCAGTTGCCATTCACCACCGCCCTGAGTTCCCTAGGTGTCATATCCACTCTCAGACATATGTGGTGCCAGAGCACTTGGTTTCCATGGCAGCGGGAAATGGCTTGGGCGCTGAACTTGTGTTTGGCTGTGGAGTTTTGAGCGCCTTGAGTGAGGAGCTCCATGTGAGTTTAGTGTGGGTGCTCAACCTGCTTGATTCTATCCCACTGGACTCAATGGACATTGGACCGGAAGTGACCAAACAGGGTTTCCTAGATAGCTGCTAGCACAGCTGATGGTATGTGAAGTTCATGACTGAGGTGGAGTTGTTTTGGCACTGGAAGAGCTGTGCTGCTGCTTCGGGCAGTTGCCATTCACCACCGCCGTGACTCCATAGGTGTCATATCCACTTTCAGACATATGTGGTGCCAGAGCACTTGGTTTCCATGGCAGCGGGAAATGGCTTGGGCGCTGAACTTGTGTTTGGCTGTGGAGTTTTGAGCGCCTTGAGTGAGGAGCTCCATGTGAGTTTAGTGTGGGTGCTCAACCTGCTTGATTCCATCCCACTGGGCTCAATGGGCATTGGACCGGAAGTGACCAAACAGGGTTTCCTAGATAGCTGCTAGCACAGCTGATGGTATGTGAAGTGAATGAGGCAGGTGGAGTTGTTTTGGCACTGGAAGATCTGTGCTGCTGCTTCGGGCAGTTGCCATTCACCACCGCCCTGAGTTCCCTAGGTGTCATATCCACTTTCAGACATATGTGGTGCCAGAGCACTTGGTTTCCATGGCAGCGGGAAATGGCTTGGGCGCTGAACTTGTGTTTGGCTGTGCAGGTTTTGAGCGCCTTGAGTGAGGAGCTCCATGTGAGTTTAGTGTGGGTGCTCAACCTGCTTGATTCCATCCCACTGGGCTCAATGGGCATTGGTCCGGAAGTGACAAAACAGGGTTTCCTAGATAGCTGCTAGCACAGCTGATGGTATGTGAAGTGCATGACTGAGGTGGAGTTGTTTTGGCACTGGAAGAGTTGTGCTGCTGCTTCGGGCAGTTGCCATTCACCACCGCCCTGAGTTCCCTAGGTGTCATATCCACTTTCAGACATATGTGGTGCCAGAGCACTTGGTTTCCATGGCAGCGGGAAATGGCTTGGGCGCTGAACTTGTGTTTGGCTGTGGAGTTTTGAGCGCCTTGAGTGAGGAGCTCTATGTTAGTTTAGTGTGGGTGCTCAACCTGCTTGATTCCATCCCACTGGACTCAATGGGCATTGGACCGGAAGTGACCAAACAGGGTTTCCTAGATAGCTGCTAGCACAGCTGATGGTATGTGAAGTGAATGAGGCAGGTGGAGTTGTTTTGGCACTGGAAGATCTGTGCTGCTGCTTCGGGCAGTTGCCATTCACCACCGCCCTGAGTTCCCTAGGTGTCATAGCCACTTTCAGACATATGTGGTGCCAGAGCACTTGGTTTCCATGGCAGCGGGAAATGGCTTGGGCGCTGAACTTGTGTTTGTCTGTGCAGGTTTTGAGCGCCTTGAGTGAGGAGCTCCATGTGAGTTTAGTGTGGGTGCTCAACCTGCTTGATTCTATCTCACTGGACTCAATGGACATTGGACCAGAAGTGACCAAACAGGGTTTCCTAGATAGCTGCTAGCACAGCTGATGGTATGTGAAATGAATGAGGCAGGTGGAGTTGTTTTGGCACTGGAAGAGCTGTGCTGCTGCTTCGGGCAGTTGCCATTCACCACCATCTTGAGTTCCCTAGGTGTCATATCCACTTTCAGACATATGTGGTGCCAGAGCACTTGGTTTCCATGGCAGCGGGAAATGGCTTGTGCGCTGAACTTGTGTTTGTCTGTGCAGGATTTGAGCGCCTTGAGTGAGGAGCTCCATGTGAGTTTAGTGTGGGTGCTCAACCTGCTTGATTCCATCCCACTGGGCAAAATGGGCATTGGACCGGAAGTGACCCAACAGGGTTTCCTAGATAGCTGCTAGCACAGCTGATGGTATGTGAAGTTCATGAGGCAGGTGGAGTTGTTTTGGCACTGGAAGAGCTGTGCTGCTGCTTCGGGCAGTTGCCATTCACCACCGCCCTGAGTTCCCTAGGTGTCATAGCCACTTTCAGACATATGTGGTGCCAGAGCACTTGGTTTCCATGGCGCCGTGAAATGGCTTGGGCGCTGAACTTGTGTTTGGCTGTGGAGTTTTGAGCGCCTTGAGTGAGGAGCTCCATGTGAGTTTAGTGTGGGTGCTCAACCTGCTTGATTCTATCCCACTGGACTCAATGGACATTGGACCGGAAGTGACCAAACAGGGTTTCCTAGATAGCTGCTAGCACAGCTGATGGTATGTGAAGTTCATGACTGAGGTGGAGTTGTTTTGGCACTGGAAGATCTGTGCTGCTGCTTCGGGCAGTTGCCATTCACCACCGCCGTGACTCCCTAGGTGTCATATCCACTTTCAGACATATGTGGTGCCAGAGCACTTGGTTTCCATGGCAGCGGGAAATGGCTTGGGCGCTGAACTTGTGTTTGGCTGTGGAGTTTTGAGCACCTTGAGTGAGGAGCTCCATGTGAGTTTAGTGTGGGTGCTCAACCTGCTTGATTCCATCCCACTGGGCTCAATGGGCATTGGACCGGAAGTGACCAAACAGGGTTTCCTAGATAGCTGCTAGCACAGCTGATGGTATGTGAAGTGAATGAGGCAGGTGGAGTTGTTTTGGCACTGGAAGATCTGTGCTGCTGCTTCGGGCAGTTGCCATTCACCACCGCCCTGAGTTCCCTAGGTGTCATATCCACTTTCAGACATATGTGGTGCCAGAGCACTTGGTTTCCATGGCAGCGGGAAATGGCTTGGGCGCTGAACTTGTGTTTGTCTGTGCAGGTTTTGAGCGCCTTGAGTGAGGAGCTCCATGTGAGTTTAGTGTGGGTGCTCAACCTGCTTGATTCCATCCCACTGGGCTCAATGGACATTGGTCCGGAAGTGACAAAACAGGGTTTCCTAGATAGCTGCTAGCACAGCTGATGGTATGTGAAGTTCATGACTGAGGTGGAGTTGTTTTGGCACTGGAAGAGTTGTGCTGCTGCTTCGGGCAGTTGCCATTCACCACCGCCCTGAGTTCCCTAGGTGTCATATCCACTTTCAGACATATGTGGTGCAAGAGCACTTGGTTTCCATGGCAGCGGGAAATGGCTTGGGCGCTGAACTTGTGTTTGGCTGTGGAGTTTTGAGCGCCTTGAGTGAGGAGCTCTATGTTAGTTTAGTGTGGGTGCTCAACCTGCTTGATTCCATCCCACTGGGCTCAATGGGCATTGGACCGGAAGTGACCAAACAGGGTTTCCTAGATAGCTGCTAGCACAGCTGATGGTATGTGAAGTGAATGAGGCAGGTGGAGTTGTTTTGGCACTGGAAGATCTGTGCTGCTGCTTCGGGCAGTTGCCATTCACCACCGCCCTGAGTTCCCTAGGTGTCATATCCACTTTCAGACATATGTGGTGCCAGAGCACTTGGTTTCCATGGCAGCGGGAAATGGCTTGGGCGCTGAACTTGTGTTTGGCTGTGGAGTTTTGAGCGCCTTGAGTGAGGAGCTCCATGTGAGTTTAGTGTGGGTGCTCAACCTGCTTGATTCTATCTCACTGGACTCAATGGACATTGGACCAGAAGTGACCAAACAGGGTTTCCTAGATAGCTGCTAGCACAGCTGATGGTATGTGAAATGAATGAGGCAGGTGGAGTTGTTTTGGCACTGGAAGAGCTGTGCTGCTGCTTCGGGCAGTTGCCATTCACCATCGCCCTGAGTTCCCTAGGTGTCATATCCACTTTCAGACATATGTGGTGCCAGAGCACTTGGTTTCCATGGGAGCGGGAAATGGTTTGGGCCCTGAACTTGTGTTTGGCTGTGGAGTTTTGAGCGGCCCTGAGTGAGGAGCTACATGTGAGTTTAGTGTGGGTGCTCAACCTGCTTGATTCCATGCCACTGGGCTGAATTGGCATTGGACCGGAAGTGACCAAACAGGGTTTCCTAGATAGCTGCTAGCACAGCTAATGGCATGTGAAGTGAATGAGGCAGGTGGAGTTGTTTTGGCACTGGAAGAGCTGTGCTGCTTCTGCTTCGGGCAGTTGCCATTCACCACCGCCCTGAGTTCCCTAGGTGTCATATCCACTTTCAGACATATGTGGTGCCAGAGCACTTGGTTTCCATGGCAGCGGGAAATGGCTTGGGCACTGAACTTGTGTTTGGCTGTGGAGTTTTGAGCGCCTTGAGTGAGGAGCTCCATGTGAGTTTAGTGTCGGTGCTCAACCTGCTTGATTCTATCCCACTGGACTCAATGGACATTGGACCGGAAGTGACCAAACAGGGTTTCCTAGATAGCTGCTAGCACAGCTGATGGTATGTGAAGTTCATCACTGAGGTGGAGTTGTTTTGGCACTGAAAGAGCTGTGCTGCTTCTGTTTCGGGCAGTTGCCATTCACCATCGCCCTGAGTTCCCTAGGTGTCATATCCACTTTCAGACATATGTGGTGCCAGAGCACTTGGTTTCCATGGCAGCGGGAAATGGCTTGGGCGCTGAACTTGTCATGGCAGCGGGAAATGGCTTGGGCGCTGAACTTGTGTTTGGCTGTGGAGTTTTGAGCGCCTTGAGTGAGGAGCTCCATGTGAGTTTAGTGTGGGTGCTCAACCTGCTTGATTCCATCCCACTGGGCTCAATGGGCATTGGACCGGAAGTGACCAAACAGGGTTTCCTAGATAGCTGCTAGCACAGCTGATGGTATGTGAAGTGAATGAGGCAGGTGCAGTTGTTTTGGCACTGGAAGAGCTGTGCTGCTTCTCCTTCGGGCAGTTGCCATTCAGCATCGCCCTGAGTTCCCTAGGTGTCATATCCACTTTCAGACATATGTGGTGCCAGAGCGCTTGGTTTCCATGGCAGCGGGAAATGACTTGGGCGCTGAACTTGTGTTTGGCTGTGGAGTTTTGAGCGCCTTGAGTGAGGAGCTCCATGTGAGTTTACTGTGGGTGCTCAACCTTCTTGATTCCATCCCACTGGGCTCAATGGGCATTGGACCGGAAGTGACCAAACAGGGTTTCCTAGATAGCTGCTAGCACAGCTGATGGTATGTGAAGTGAATGAGGCAGGTGGAGTTGTTTTGGCACTGGAAGATCTGTGCTGCTGCTTCGGGCAGTTGCCATTCACCACCGCCCTGAGTTCCCTAGGTGTCATATCCACTTTCAGACATATGTGGTGCCAGAGCACTTGGTTTCCATGGCAGCGGGAAATGGCTTGGGCGCTGAACTTGTGTTTGGCTGTGGAGTTTTTAGCGCCTTGAGTGAGGAGTTGCATGTTAGTTTAGTGTGGGTGCTCAACCTGCTTGATTCCATCCCACTGGGCTCAATGGGCATTGGACCGGAAGTGACCAAACAGGGTTTCCCAGATAGCTGCTAGCACAGCTGATGGTATGTGAAGTTCATGAGGCAGGTGGAGTTGTTTTGGCACTGGAAGAGCTGTGCTGCTTCTGCTTCGGGCAGTTGCCATTCACCATCGCCCTGAGTTCCCTAGGTGTCATATCCACTTTCAGACCTATGTGGTGCCAGAGCACTTGGTTTCCATGGCAGCGGGAAATGGCTTGGGCACTGAACTTGTGTTTGGCTGTGGAGTTTTGAGCGCCTTGAGTGAGGAGCTCCATGTGAGTTTAGTGTCGGTGCTCAACCTGCTTGATTCTATCCCACTGGACTCAATGGACATTGGACCGGAAGTGACCAAACAGGGTTTCCTAGATAGCTGCTAGCACAGCTGATGGTATGTGAAGTTCATCACTGAGGTGGAGTTGTTTTGGCACTGAAAGAGCTGTGCTGCTTCTGTTTCGGGCAGTTGCCATTCACCATCGCCCTGAGTTCCCTAGGTGTCATATCCACTTTCAGACATATGTGGTGCCAGAGCACTTGGTTTCCATGGCAGCGGGAAATGGCTTGGGCGCTGAACTTGTCATGGCAGCGGGAAATGGCTTGGGCGCTGAACTTGTGTTTGGCTGTGGAGTTTTGAGCGCCTTGAGTGAGGAGCTCCATGTGAGTTTAGTGTGGGTGCTCAACCTGCTTGATTCCATCCCACTGGGCTCAATGGGCATTGGACCGGAAGTGACCAAACAGGGTTTCCTAGATAGCTGCTAGCACAGCTGATGGTATGTGAAGTGAATGAGGCAGGTGCAGTTGTTTTGGCACTGGAAGAGCTGTGCTGCTTCTCCTTCGGGCAGTTGCCATTCAGCATCGCCCTGAGTTCCCTAGGTGTCATATCCACTTTCAGACATATGTGGTGCCAGAGCGCTTGGTTTCCATGGCAGCGGGAAATGACTTGGGCGCTGAACTTGTGTTTGGCTGTGGAGTTTTGAGCGCCTTGAGTGAGGAGCTCCATGTGAGTTTACTGTGGGTGCTCAACCTTCTTGATTCCATCCCACTGGGCTCAATGGGCATTGGACCGGAAGTGACCAAACAGGGTTTCCTAGATAGCTGCTAGCACAGCTGATGGTATGTGAAGTTCATGAGGCAGGTGGAGTTGTTTTGGCACTGGAAGATCTGTGCTGCTGCTTCGGGCAGTTGCCATTCACCACTGCCCTGAGTTCCCTAGGTGTCATATCCACTTTCAGACATATGTGGTGCCAGAGCACTTGGTTTCCATGGCAGCGGGAAATGGCTTGGGCGCTGAACTTGTGTTTGGCTGTGGAGTTTTGAGCGCCTTGAGTGAGGAGCTCCATGTGAGTTTAGTGTGGGTGCTCAACCTGCTTGATTCCATCCCACTGGGCTCAATGGGCATTGGACCGGAAGTGACCAAACAGGGTTTCCCAGATAGCTGCTAGCACAGCTGATGGTATGTGAAGTTCATGACTGAGGTGGAGTTGTTTTGGCACTGGAAGAGCTGTGCTGCTTCTGTTTCGGGCAGTTGCCATTCACCACCGCCCTGAGTTCCCTAGGTGTCATAGCCACTTTCAGACATATGTGGTGCCAGAGCACTTGGTTTCCATGGCAGCGGGAAATGGCTTGGGCGCTGAACTTGTGTTTGGCTGTGGAGTTTTGAGCGCCTTGAGTGAGGATCTCCATGTGAGTTTAGTGTGGGTGCTCAACCTGCTTGATTCCATCCCACTGGGCTCAATGGGCATTGGACCGGAAGTGACCAAACAGGGTTTCCCAGATAGCTGCTAGTACAGCTGATGGTATGTGAAGTGAATGCGGCAGGTGGAGTTGTTTTGGCACTGGAAGAGCTGTGCTGCTGCTTTGGCCAGTTGCCATTCACCATCGCCCTGAGTTCCCTAGGTGTCATATCCACTTTCAGACATATGTGGTGCCAGAGCACTTGGTTTCCATGGCGCCGTGAAATGGCGTGGGCGCTGAACTTGTGTTTGGCTGTGGAGTTTTGAGCGCCTTGAGTGAGGAGCTCCATGTGAGTTTAGTGTGGGTGCTCAACCTGCTTGATTCCATCCCACTGGGCTCAATGGGCATTGGACCTGAAGTGACCAAACAGGGTTTGCTAGATAGCTGCTAGCACAGCTGATGGTATGTGAAGTGAATGAGGCAGGTGGAGTTGTTTTGGCACTGGAAGAGCTGTGCTGCTGCTTTGGGCAGTTGTCATTCACCACCGCCCTGAGTTCCCTAGGTGTCATATCCACTTTCAGACATATGTGGTGCCAGAGCACTTGGTTTCCATGGCAGCGGGAAATGGCTTGGGCGCTGAACTTGTGTTTGGCTGTGGAGTTTTGAGCGCCTTGAGTGAGGAGCTCCATGTGAGTTTAGTGTGGGTGCTCAACCTGCTTGATTCCATCCCACTGGGCTCAATGGACATTGGACCGGAAGTGACCAAACAGGGTTTCCTAGATAGCTGCTAGCACAGCTGATGGTATGTGAAGTGAATGAGGCAGGTGGAGTTGTTTTGGCACTGGAAGAGCTGTGCTGCTTCTGCTTCGGGCAGTTGCCATTCACCATCGCCCTGAGTTCCCTAGGTGTCATATCCACCTTCAGACATATGTGGTGCCAGAGCACTTGGTTTTCATGGTAGCGCGAAATGGCTTGTGCGCTGAACTTGTCATGGCAGCGGGAAATGGCTTGGGCGCTGAACTTGTGTTTGGCTGTGGAGTTTTGAGCGCTTTGAGTGAGGAGGTGCATGTTACTTTAGTGTGGGTGCTCAACCTGCTTGATTCCATTCCACTGGGCTCAATGGGCATTGGACCGGAAGTGACCAAACAGGGTTTCCTAGATAGCTGCTAGCACAGCTGATGGTATGTGAAGTGAATGAGGCAGGTGAAGTTGCTTTTGGCACTGGAAGAGCTGTGCTGCTGCTTCGGGCAGTTGAAATTCACCACCGCCCTGAGTTCCCTAGGTTTCATATCCACTTTCAGACATATGTGGTGCCAGAGCACTTGGTTTCCATGGCAGCGGGAAATGGCTTGGGTGCTGAACTTGTGTTTGGCTGTGCAGTTTTGAGCGCTTTGAGTGAGGAGCTCCATGTTAGTTTAGTGTGGGTGCTCAACCTGCTTGATTCCATCCCACTGGGCTCAATGGGCATTGGACCAGAAGTGACCAAACAGGGTTTCCTAGATAGCTGCTAGCACAGCTGATGGTATGTGAAGTGAATGACGCAGGTGGAGTTGTTTTGGCACTGGAAGAGCTGTGCTGCTGCTTCGGGCAGTTGCCATTCACCACCGCCCTGAGTTCCCTAGGTGTCATAGCCACTTTCAGACATATGTGGTGCCAGAGCACTTGGTTTCCATGGCGCCGTGAAATGGCGTGGGCGCTGAACTTGTGTATGGCTGTGGAGTTTTGAGCGCGTTGAGTGAGGAGCTCCATGTGAGTTTAGTGTGGGTGCTCAACCTGCTTGATTCCATCCCACTGGGCTCAATGGGCATTGGACCGGAAGTGACCAAACAGGGTTTCCTAGATTGGTGCTAGCACAGCTGATGTTATGTGAAGTGAATGACTGAGGTGGAGTTGTTTTGGCACTGGAAGAGCTGTGCTGCTGCTTCGGGCAGTTGCAATTCACCATCGCCCTGAGTTCCCTAGGTGTCATAGCCACTTTCAGAAATATGTGGTGCCAGAGCACTTGGTTTCCATGGCAGCGGGAAATGGCTTGGGCGCTGAACTTGTGCTTGGCTGTGGAGTTTTGAGCGCCTTGAGTGAGGATCTCCATGTGAGTTTAGTGTGGGTGCTCAACCTGCTTGATTCCATCCCACTGGGCTCAATGGGCATTGGACCGGAAGTGACCAAACAAGGTTTCCTAGATAGCTGCTAGCACAGCTGATGGTATGTGAAGTTCATGAGGCAGGTGGAGTTGTTTTGGCACTGGAAGAGCTGTGCTGCTGCTTCGGGCAGTTGCCATTCACCACCGCCCTGAGTTCCCTAGGTGTCATATCCACTCTCAGACATATGTGGTGCCAGAGCACTTGGTTTCCATGGCAGCGGGAAATGGCTTGGGCGCTGAACTTGTGTTTGGCTGTGGAGTTTTGAGCGCCTTGAGTGAGGAGCTCCATGTGAGTTTAGTGTGGGTGCTCAACCTGCTTGATTCTATCCCACTGGACTCAATGGACATTGGACCGGAAGTGACCAAACAGGGTTTCCTAGATAGCTGCTAGCACAGCTGATGGTATGTGAAGTTCATGACTGAGGTGGAGTTGTTTTGGCACTGGAAGAGCTGTGCTGCTGCTTCGGGCAGTTGCCATTCACCACCGCCGTGACTCCCTAGGTGTCATATCCACTTTCAGACATATGTGGTGCCAGAGCACTTGGTTTCCATGGCAGCGGGAAATGGCTTGGGCGCTGAACTTGTGTTTGGCTGTGGAGTTTTGAGCGCCTTGAGTGAGGAGCTCCATGGTAGTTTAGTGTGGGTGCTCAACCTGCTTGATTCCATCCCACTGGGCTCAATGGGCATTGGACCGGAAGTGACCAA